>NC_088402.1:90309984-90414984 GCF_034236695.1 Oncorhynchus nerka | reverse complement strand
GATGTCATCTACTGACTGACTGGTTCATCATGAATATTCTCTCTGTACTGTGATGTCATCTACTGACTACTGTGGTTCATCATGAATATTCTCTCTGTACTGTGATGTCATCTACTGACTGACTGGTTCATCATGAATATTCTCTCTGTACTGTGATGTCATCTACTGACTGACTGGTTCATCATGAATATTCTCTCTGCACTGTGATGTCATCTACTGACTGACTGGTTCATAATGAATATTCTCTCTGCACTGTGATGTCATCTACTGACTGACTGGTTCATCATGAATATTCTCTCTGTACTGTGATGTCATCTACTGACTACTGTGGTTCATCATGAATATTCTCTCTGTACTGTGATGTCATCTACTGACTGACTGGTTCATCATGAATATTCTCTCTGTACTGTGATGTCATCTACTGACTGACTGGTTCATCATGACTATTCTCTCTGTACTGTGATGTCATCTACTGACTGACTGGTTCATCATGAATATTCTCTCTGTACTGTGATGTCATCTACTGACTGACTGGTTCATCATGAATATTCTCTCTGTACTGTGATGTCATCTACTGACTGACTGGTTCATCATGAATATTCTCTCTGTACTTGTGATGTCATCTACTGACTGACTGGTTCATCATGAATATTCTCTCTGTACTGTGATGTCATCTACTGACTGACTGGTTCATCATGAATATTCTCTCTGTACTGTGATGTCATCTACTGACTGACTGGTTCATCATGAATATTCTCTCTGTACTTGTGATGTCATCTACTGACTGACTGGTTCATCATGAATATTCTCTCTGTACTGTGATGTCATCTACTGACTGACTGGTTCATCATGAATATTCTCTCTGTACTGTGATGTCATCTACTGACTGACTGGTTCATCATGAATATTCTCTCTGCACTGTGATGTCATCTACTGACTGACTGGTTCATCATGAATATTCTCTCTGCACTGTGATGTCATCTACTGACTGACTGGTTCATCATGAATATTCTCTCTGTACTGTGATGTCATCTACTGACTGACTGGTTCATCATGAATATTCTCTCTGTACTGTGATGTCATCTACTGACTGACTGGTTCATCATGAATATTCTCTCTGTACTGTGATGTCATCTACTGACTGACTGGTTCATCATGAATATTCTCTCTGCACTGTGATGTCATCTACTGACTGACTGGTTCATCATGAATATTCTCTCTGTACTGTGATGTCATCTACTGACTGACTGGTTCATCATGAATATTCTCTCTGTACTGTGATGTCATCTACTGACTGACTGGTTCATCATGAATATTCTCTCTGTACTGTGATGTCATCTACTGACTGACTGGTTCATCATGAATATTCTCTCTGTACTGTGATGTCATCTACTGACTGACTGGTTCATCATGAATATTCTCTCTGCACTGTGATGTCATCTACTGACTGACTGGTTCATCATGAATATTCTCTCTGTACTGTGATGTCATCTACTGACTGACTGGTTCATCATGAATATTCTCTCTGTACTGTGATGTCATCTCTCTGACTGGTTCATCATGAATATTCTCTCTGATGTCATGTCATCTACTGACTACTGTGGTTCATCATGAATATTCTCTCTGTACTGTGATGTCATCTACTGACTGACTGGTTCATCATGAATATTCTCTCTGTACTGTGATGTCATCTACTGACTGACTGGTTCATCATGAATATTCTCTCTGCACTGTGATGTCATCTACTGACTGACTGGTTCATAATGAATATTCTCTCTGCACTGTGATGTCATCTACTGACTGACTGGTTCATCAAGAATATTCTCTCTGTACTGTGATGTCATCTACTGACTGACTGGTTCATCATGAATATTCTCTCTGTACTGTGATGTCATCTACTGACTGACTGGTTCATCATGAATATTCTCTCTGTACTGTGATGTCATCTACTGACTGACTGGTTCATCATGAATATTCTCTCTGTACTGTGATGTCATCTACTGACTGACTGGTTCATCATGAATATTCTCTCTGTACTGTGATGTCATCTACTGACTGACTGGTTCATCATGAATATTCTCTCTGTACTGTGATGTCATCTACTGACTGACTGGTTCATCATGAATATTCTCTCTGTACTTGTGATGTCATCTACTGACTGACTGGTTCATCATGAATATTCTCATCTGAATATTCTCTCTGTACTGTGATGTCATCTACTGACTGACTGGTTCATCATGAATATTCTCTCTGTACTGTGATGTCATCTACTGACTGACTGGTTCATCATGAATATTCTCTCTGTACTGTGATGTCATCTACTGACTGACTGGTTCATCATGAATATTCTCTCTGTACTGTGATGTCATCTACTGACTGACTGGTTCATCATGAATATTCTCTCTGTACTGTGATGTCATCTACTGACTGACTGGTTCATCATGAATATTCTCTCTGCACTGTGATGTCATCTACTGACTGACTGGTTCATCATGAATATTCTCTCTGTACTGTGATGTCATCTACTGACTGACTGGTTCATCATGAATATTCTCTCTGTACTGTGATGTCATCTACTGACTGACTGGTTCATCATGAATATTCTCTCTGTACTGTGATGTCATCTACTGACTGACTGGTTCATCATGAATATTCTCTCTGCACTGTGATGTCATCTACTGACTGACTGGTTCATCATGAATATTCTCTGTACTGTGATGTCATCTACTGACTGACTGGTTCATCATGAATATTCTCTCTGTACTGTGATGTCATCTACTGACTGACTGGTTCATCATGAATATTCTCTCTGTACTGTGATGTCATCTACTGACTGACTGGTTCATCATGAATATTCTCTCTGTACTGTGATGTCATCTACTGACTGACTGGTTCATCATGAATATTCTCTCTGTACTGTGATGTCATCTACTGACTGACTGGTTCATCATGAATATTCTCTCTGTACTGTGATGTCATCTACTGACTGACTGGTTCATCATGAATATTCTCTCTGTACTGTGATGTCATCTACTGACTGACTGGTTCATCATGAATATTCTCTCTGTACTGTGATGTCATCTACTGACTGACTGGTTCATCATGAATATTCTCTCTGTACTGTGATGTCATCTACTGACTGACTGGTTCATCATGAATATTCTCTCTGTACTGTGATGTCATCTACTGACTGACTGGTTCATCATGAATATTCTCTCTGTACTGTGATGTCATCTACTGACTGACTGGTTCATCATGAATATTCTCTCTGTACTGTGATGTCATCTACTGACTGACTGGTTCATCATGAATATTCTCTCTGTACTGTGATGTCATCTACTGACTGACTGGTTCATCATGAATATTCTCTCTGTACTGTGATGTCATCTACTGACTGACTGGTTCATAATGAATATTCTCTCTGCACTGTGATGTCATCTACTGACTGACTGGTTCATCATGAATATTCTCTCTGTACTGTGATGTCATCTACTGACTGACTGGTTCATCATGAATATTCTCTCTGTACTGTGATGTCATCTACTGACTGACTGGTTCATCATGAATATTCTCTCTGTACTGTGATGTCATCTACTGACTGACTGGTTCATCATGAATATTCTCTCTGTACTGTGATGTCATCTACTGACTGACTGGTTCATCATGAATATTCTCTCTGTACTGTGATGTCATCTACTGACTGACTGGTTCATCATGAATATTCTCTCTGCACTGTGATGTCATCTACTGACTGACTGGTTCATCATGAATATTCTCTCTGTACTGTGATGTCATCTACTGACTGACTGGTTCATCATGAATATTCTCTCTGTACTGTGATGTCATCTACTGACTGACTGGTTCATCATGAATATTCTCTCTGTACTGTGATGTCATCTACTGACTGACTGGTTCATCATGAATATTCTCTCTGTACTGTGATGTCATCTACTGACTGACTGGTTCATATGAATATTCTCTCTGTACTGTGATGTCATCTACTGACTGACTGGTTCATCATGAATATTCTCTCTGTACTGTGATGTCATCTACTGACTGACTGGTTCATCATGAATATTCTCTCTGTACTGTGATGTCATCTACTGACTGACTGGTTCATAATGAATATTCTCTCTGCACTGTGATGTCATCTACTGACTGACTGGTTCATCATGAATATTCTCTCTGTACTGTGATGTCATCTACTGACTGACTGGTTCATCATGAATATTCTCTCTGTACTGTGATGTCATCTACTGACTGACTGGTTCATCATGAATATTCTCTCTGTACTGTGATGTCATCTACTGACTGACTGGTTCATCATGAATATTCTCTCTGCACTGTGATGTCATCTACTGACTGACTGGTTCATCATGAATATTCTCTCTGTACTGTGATGTCATCTACTGACTGACTGGTTCATCATGAATATTCTCTCTGTACTGTGATGTCATCTACTGACTGACTGGTTCATCATGAATATTCTCTCTGCACTGTGATGTCATCTACTGACTGACTGGTTCATCATGAATATTCTCTCTGTACTGTGATGTCATCTACTGACTGACTGGTTCATCATGAATATTCTCTCTGTACTGTGATGTCATCTACTGACTGACTGGTTCATCATGAATATTCTCTCTGTACTGTGATGTCATCTACTGACTGACTGGTTCATCATGAATATTCTCTCTGTACTGTGATGTCATCTACTGACTGACTGGTTCATCATGAATATTCTCTCTGTACTGTGATGTCATCTACTGACTGACTGGTTCATCATGAATATTCTCTCTGTACTGTGATGTCATCTACTGACTGACTGGTTCATCATGAATATTCTCTCTGTACTGTGATGTCATCTACTGACTGACTGGTTCATCATGAATATTCTCTCTGTACTGTGATGTCATCTACTGACTGACTGGTTCATCATGAATATTCTCTCTGTACTGTGATGTCATCTACTGACTGACTGGTTCATCATGAATATTCTCTCTGTACTGTGATGTCATCTACTGACTGACTGGTTCATCATGAATATTCTCTCTGTACTGTGATGTCATCTACTGACTGACTGGTTCATCATGAATATTCTCTCTGTACTGTGATGTCATCTACTGACTGACTGGTTCATCATGAATATTCTCTCTGTACTGTGATGTCATCTACTGACTGACTGGTTCATCATGAATATTCTCTCTGTACTGTGATGTCATCTACTGACTGACTGGTTCATCATGAATATTCTCTCTGTACTGTGATGTCATCTACTGACTGACTGGTTCATCATGAATATTCTCTCTGTACTGTGATGTCATCTACTGACTGATCTGGTTCATCATGAATATTCTCTCTGTACTGTGATGTCATCTACTGACTGACTGGTTCATCATGAATATTCTCTCTGTACTGTGATGTCATCTACTGACTGACTGGTTCATCATGAATATTCTCTCTGCACTGTGATGTCATCTACTGACTGACTGGTTCATCATGAATATTCTCTCTGTACTGTGATGTCATCTACTGACTGACTGGTTCATCATGAATATTCTCTCTGTACTGTGATGTCATCTACTGACTGACTGGTTCATCATGAATATTCTCTCTGCACTGTGATGTCATCTACTGACTGACTGGTTCATCATGAATATTCTCTCTGTACTGTGATGTCATCTACTGACTGACTGGTTCATCATGAATATTCTCTCTGTACTGTGATGTCATCTACTGACTGACTGGTTCATCATGAATATTCTCTCTGCACTGTGATGTCATCTACTGACTGACTGGTTCATCATGAATATTCTCTCTGTACTGTGATGTCATCTACTGACTGACTGGTTCATCATGAATATTCTCTCTGAATATTCTGTGATGTCATCTACTGACTGACTGGTTCATCATGAATATTCTCTCTGTACTGTGATGTCATCTACTGACTGACTGGTTCATCATGAATATTCTCTCTGTACTGTGATGTCATCTACTGACTGACTGGTTCATCATGAATATTCTCTCTGTACTGTGATGTCATCTACTGACTGACTGGTTCATCATGAATATTCTCTCTGTACTGTGATGTCATCTACTGACTGACTGGTTCATCATGAATATTCTCTCTGTACTGTGATGTCATCTACTGACTGACTGGTTCATCATGAATATTCTCTCTGTACTGTGATGTCATCTACTGACTGACTGGTTCATCATGAATATTCTCTCTGTACTGTGATGTCATCTACTGACTGACTGGTTCATCATGAATATTCTCTCTGTACTGTGATGTCATCTACTGACTGACTGGTTCATCATGAATATTCTCTCTGTACTGTGATGTCATCTACTGACTGACTGGTTCATCATGAATATTCTCTCTGTACTGTGATGTCATCTACTGACTGACTGGTTCATCATGAATATTCTCTCTGTACTGTGATGTCATCTACTGACTGACTGGTTCATCATGAATATTCTCTCTGTGACTGTGATGTCATCTACTGACTGACTGGTTCATCATGAATATTCTCTCTGTACTGTGATGTCATCTACTGACTGACTGGTTCATCATGAATATTCTCTCTGTACTGTGATGTCATCTACTGACTGACTGGTTCATCATGAATATTCTCTCTGTACTGTGATGTCATCTACTGACTGACTGGTTCATCATGAATATTCTCTCTGTACTGTGATGTCATCTACTGACTGACTGGTTCATCATGAATATTCTCTCTGTACTGTGATGTCATCTACTGACTGACTGGTTCATCATGAATATTCTCTCTGTACTGTGATGTCATCTACTGACTGACTGGTTCATCATGAATATTCTCTCTGTACTGTGATGTCATCTACTGACTGACTGGTTCATCATGAATATTCTCTCTGTACTGTGATGTCATCTACTGACTGACTGGTTCATCATGAATATTCTCTCTGTACTGTGATGTCATCTACTGACTGACTGGTTCATCATGAATATTCTCTCTGTACTGTGATGTCATCTACTGACTGACTGGTTCATCATGAATATTCTCTCTGTACTGTGATGTCATCTACTGACTGACTGGTTCATCATGAATATTCTCTCTGTACTGTGATGTCATCTACTGACTGACTGGTTCATCATGAATATTCTCTGTTCATCATGAATATTCTCTCTGTACTGTGATGTCATCTACTGACTGACTGGTTCATCATGAATATTCTCTCTGTACTGTGATGTCATCTACTGACTGACTGGTTCATCATGAATATTCTCTCTGTACTGTGATGTCATCTACTGACTGACTGGTTCATCATGAATATTCTCTCTGTACTGTGATGTCATCTACTGACTGACTGGTTCATCATGAATATTCTCTCTGTACTGTGATGTCATCTACTGACTGACTGGTTCATCATGAATATTCTCTCTGTACTGTGATGTCATCTACTGACTGACTGGTTCATCATGAATATTCTCTCTGTACTGTGATGTCATCTACTGACTGACTGGTTCATCATGAATATTCTCTCTGTACTGTGATGTCATCTACTGACTGACTGGTTCATCATGAATATTCTCTCTGTACTGTGATGTCATCTACTGACTGACTGACTGGTTCATCATGAATATTCTCTCTGTACTGTGATGTCATCTACTGACTGACTGGTTCATCATGAATATTCTCTCTGTACTGTGATGTCATCTACTGACTGACTGGTTCATCATGAATATTCTCTCTGTACTGTGATGTCATCTACTGACTGACTGGTTCATCATGAATATTCTCTCTGTACTGTGATGTCATCTACTGACTGACTGGTTCATCATGAATATTCTCTCTGTACTGTGATGTCATCTACTGACTGACTGGTTCATCATGAATATTCTCTCTGTACTGTGATGTCATCTACTGACTGACTGGTTCATCATGAATATTCTCTCTGTACTGTGATGTCATCTACTGACTGACTGGTTCATCATGAATATTCTCTCTGTACTGTGATGTCATCTACTGACTGACTGGTTCATCATGAATATTCTCTCTGTACTGTGATGTCATCTACTGACTGACTGGTTCATCATGAATATTCTCTCTGTACTGTGATGTCATCTACTGACTGACTGGTTCATCATGAATATTCTCTCTGTACTGTGATGTCATCTACTGACTGACTGGTTCATCATGAATATTCTCTCTGTACTGTGATGTCATCTACTGACTGACTGGTTCATCATGAATATTCTCTCTGTACTGTGATGTCATCTACTGACTGACTGGTTCATCATGAATATTCTCTCTGTACTGTGATGTCATCTACTGACTGACTGGTTCATCATGAATATTCTCTCTGTACTGTGATGTCATCTACTGACTGACTGGTTCATCATGAATATTCTCTCTGTACTGTGATGTCATCTACTGACTGACTGGTTCATCATGAATATTCTCTCTGTACTGTGATGTCATCTACTGACTGACTGGTTCATCATGAATATTCTCTCTGTACTGTGATGTCATCTACTGACTGACTGGTTCATCATGAATATTCTCTCTGTACTGTGATGTCATCTACTGACTGACTGGTTCATCATGAATATTCTCTCTGTACTGTGATGTCATCTACTGACTGACTGGTTCATCATGAATATTCTCTCTGTACTGTGATGTCATCTACTGACTGACTGGTTCATCATGAATATTCTCTCTGTACTGTGATGTCATCTACTGACTGACTGGTTCATCATGAATATTCTCTCTGTACTGTGATGTCATCTACTGACTGACTGGTTCATCATGAATATTCTCTCTGTACTGTGATGTCATCTACTGACTGACTGGTTCATCATGAATATTCTCTCTGTACTGTGATGTCATCTACTGACTGACTGGTTCATCATGAATATTCTCTCTGTACTGTGATGTCATCTACTGACTGACTGGTTCATCATGAATATTCTCTCTGTACTGTGATGTCATCTACTGACTGACTGGTTCATCATGAATATTCTCTCTGTACTCTACTGACTGATGTCATCTGATGTCATGACTGACTGGTTCATCATGAATATTCTCTCTGTACTGTGATGTCATCTACTGACTGACTGGTTCATCATGAATATTCTCTCTGTACTGTGATGTCATCTACTGACTGACTGGTTCATCATGAATATTCTCTCTGCACTGTGATGTCATCTACTGACTGACTGGTTCATCATGAATATTCTCTCTGTACTGTGATGTCATCTACTGACTGACTGGTTCATCATGAATATTCTCTCTGTACTGTGATGTCATCTACTGACTGACTGGTTCATCATGAATATTCTCTCTGTACTGTGATGTCATCTACTGACTGACTGGTTCATCATGAATATTCTCTCTGCTGGTTCACTGTGATGTCATCTACTGACTGACTGGTTCATCATGAATATTCTCTCTGTACTGTGATGTCATCTACTGACTGACTGGTTCATCATGAATATTCTCTCTGTACTGTGATGTCATCTACTGACTGACTGGTTCATCATGAATATTCTCTCTGCTGTGACTGTGATGTCATCTACTGACTGACTGGTTCATCATGAATATTCTCTCTGTACTGTGATGTCATCTACTGACTGACTGGTTCATCATGAATATTCTCTCTGTACTGTGATGTCATCTACTGACTGACTGGTTCATCATGAATATTCTCTCTGTACTGTGATGTCATCTACTGACTGACTGGTTCATCATGAATATTCTCTCTGCACTGTGATGTCATCTACTGACTGACTGGTTCATCATGAATATTCTCTCTGTACTGTGATGTCATCTACTGACTGACTGGTTCATCATGAATATTCTCTCTGTACTGTGATGTCATCTACTGACTGACTGGTTCATCATGAATATTCTCTCTGCACTGTGATGTCATCTACTGACTGACTGGTTCATCATGAATATTCTCTCTGTACTGTGATGTCATCTACTGACTGACTGGTTCATCATGAATATTCTCTCTGTACTGTGATGTCATCTACTGACTGACTGGTTCATCATGAATATTCTCTCTGTACTGTGATGTCATCTACTGACTGACTGGTTCATCATGAATATTCTCTCTGTACTGTGATGTCATCTACTGACTGACTGGTTCATCATGAATATTCTCTCTGTACTGTGATGTCATCTACTGACTGACTGGTTCATCATGAATATTCTCTCTGTACTGTGATGTCATCTACTGACTGACTGGTTCATCATGAATATTCTCTCTGTACTTGTGATGTCATCTACTGACTGACTGGTTCATCATGAATATTCTCTCTGTACTGTGATGTCATCTACTGACTGACTGGTTCATCATGAATATTCTCTCTGTACTGTGATGTCATCTACTGACTGACTGGTTCATCATGAATATTCTCTCTGTACTGTGATGTCATCTACTGACTGACTGGTTCATCATGAATATTCTCTCTGTACTGTGATGTCATCTACTGACTGACTGGTTCATCATGAATATTCTCTCTGTACTGTGATGTCATCTACTGACTGACTGGTTCATCATGAATATTCTCTCTGTACTGTGATGTCATCTACTGACTGACTGGTTCATCATGAATATTCTCTCTGTACTGTGATGTCATCTACTGACTGACTGGTTCATCTACATGAATATTCTCTCTGTACTGTGATGTCATCTACTGACTGACTGGTTCATCATGAATATTCTCTCTGTACTGTGATGTCATCTACTGACTGACTGGTTCATCATGAATATTCTCTCTGTACTGTGATGTCATCTACTGACTGACTGGGTTCATCATGAATATTCTCTCTGTACTGTGATGTCATCTACTGACTGACTGGTTCATCATGAATATTCTCTCTGTACTGTGATGTCATCTACTGACTGACTGGTTCATCATGAATATTCTCTCTGTGATGTCACTGTGATGTCATCTACTGACTGACTGGTTCATCATGAATATTCTCTCTGTACTGTGATGTCATCTACTGACTGACTGGTTCATCATGAATATTCTCTCTGTACTGTGATGTCATCTACTGACTGACTGGTTCATCATGAATATTCTCTCTGTACTGTGATGTCATCTACTGACTGACTGGTTCATCATGAATATTCTCTCTGTACTGTGATGTCATCTACTGACTGACTGGTTCATCATGAATATTCTCTCTGTACTGTGATGTCATCTACTGACTGACTGGTTCATCATGAATATTCTCTCTGTACTGTGATGTCATCTACTGACTGACTGGTTCATCATGAATATTCTCTCTGTACTGTGATGTCATCTACTGACTGACTGGTTCATCATGAATATTCTCTCTGTACTGTGATGTCATCTACTGACTGACTGGTTCATCATGAATATTCTCTCTGTACTGTGATGTCATCTACTGACTGACTGGTTCATCATGATGTCATCTCTACTGACTGACTGGTTCATCATGAATATTCTCTCTGCACTGTGATGTCATCTACTGACTGACTGGTTCATCATGAATATTCTCTCTGTACTGTGATGTCATCTACTGACTGACTGGTTCATCATGAATATTCTCTCTGTACTGTGATGTCATCTACTGACTACTGTGGTTCATCATGAATATTCTCTCTGTACTGTGATGTCATCTACTGACTGACTGGTTCATCATGAATATTCTCTCTGTACTGTGATGTCATCTACTGACTGACTGGTTCATCATGAATATTCTCTCTGTACTGTGATGTCATCTACTGACTGACTGGTTCATCATGAATATTCTCTCTGCACTGTGATGTCATCTACTGACTGACTGGTTCATCATGAATATTCTCTCTGCACTGTGATGTCATCTACTGACTGACTGGTTCTAATATTCTCTCTGTACTGTGATGTCATCTACTGACTACTGGTTCATCATGAATATTCTCTCTGTACTGTGATGTCATCTACTGACTGACTGGTTCATCATGAATATTCTCTCTGTACTGTGATGTCATCTACTGACTGACTGGTTCATCATGAATATTCTCTCTGTACTGTGATGTCATCTACTGACTGACTGGTTCATCATGAATATTCTCTCTGTACTGTGATGTCATCTACTGACTGACTGGTTCATCATGAATATTCTCTCTGTACTGTGATGTCATCTACTGACTACTGTGGTTCATCATGAATATTCTCTCTGTACTGTGATGTCATCTACTGACTGACTGGTTCATCATGAATATTCTCTCTGTACTGTGATGTCATCTACTGACTGACTGGTTCATCATGAATATTCTCTCTGTACTGTGATGTCATCTACTGACTGACTGGTTCATCATGAATATTCTCTCTGCACTGTGATGTCATCTACTGACTGACTGGTTCATAATGAATATTCTCTCTGCACTGTGATGTCATCTACTGACTGACTGGTTCATCATGAATATTCTCTCTGTACTGTGATGTCATCTACTGACTACTGTGGTTCATCATGAATATTCTCTCTGTACTGTGATGTCATCTACTGACTGACTGGTTCATCATGAATATTCTCTCTGTACTGTGATGTCATCTACTGACTGACTGGTTCATCATGAATATTCTCTCTGTACTGTGATGTCATCTACTGACTGACTGGTTCATCATGAATATTCTCTCTGTACTGTGATGTCATCTACTGACTGACTGGTTCATCATGAATATTCTCTCTGTACTGTGATGTCATCTACTGACTGACTGGTTCATCATGAATATTCTCTCTGTACTTGTGATGTCATCTACTGACTGACTGGTTCATCATGAATATTCTCTCTGTACTGTGATGTCATCTACTGACTGACTGGTTCATCATGAATATTCTCTCTGTACTGTGATGTCATCTACTGACTGACTGGTTCATCATGAATATTCTCTCTGTACTTGTGATGTCATCTACTGACTGACTGGTTCATCATGAATATTCTCTCTGTACTGTGATGTCATCTACTGACTGACTGGTTCATCATGAATATTCTCTCTGTACTGTGATGTCATCTACTGACTGACTGGTTCATCATGAATATTCTCTCTGCACTGTGATGTCATCTACTGACTGACTGGTTCATCATGAATATTCTCTCTGCACTGTGATGTCATCTACTGACTGACTGGTTCATCATGAATATTCTCTCTGTACTGTGATGTCATCTACTGACTGACTGGTTCATCATGAATATTCTCTCTGTACTGTGATGTCATCTACTGACTGACTGGTTCATCATGAATATTCTCTCTGTACTGTGATGTCATCTACTGACTGACTGGTTCATCATGAATATTCTCTCTGCACTGTGATGTCATCTACTGACTGACTGGTTCATCATGAATATTCTCTCTGTACTGTGATGTCATCTACTGACTGACTGGTTCATCATGAATATTCTCTCTGTACTGTGATGTCATCTACTGACTGACTGGTTCATCATGAATATTCTCTCTGCACTGTGATGTCATCTACTGACTGACTGGTTCATCATGAATATTCTCTCTGCACTGTGATGTCATCTACTGACTGACTGGTTCATCATGAATATTCTCTCTGTACTGTGATGTCATCTACTGACTGACTGGTTCATCATGAATATTCTCTCTGTACTGTGATGTCATCTACTGACTGACTGGTTCATCATGAATATTCTCTCTGTACTGTGATGTCATCTACTGACTGACTGGTTCATCATGAATATTCTCTCTGTACTGTGATGTCATCTACTGACTGACTGGTTCATCATGAATATTCTCTCTGTACTGTGATGTCATCTACTGACTGACTGGTTCATCATGAATATTCTCTCTGTACTGTGATGTCATCTACTGACTGACTGGTTCATCATGAATATTCTCTCTGTACTGTGATGTCATCTACTGACTGACTGGTTCATCATGAATATTCTCTCTGCACTGTGATGTCATCTACTGACTGACTGGTTCATAATGAATATTCTCTCTGTACTGTAATGTCATCTACTGACTGACTGGTTCATCATGAATATTCTCTCTGTACTGTGATGTCATCTACTGACTGACTGGTTCATCATGACTATTCTCTCTGCACTGTGATGTCATCTACTGACTGACTGGTTCATAATGAATATTCTCTCTGTACTGTGATGTCATCTACTGACTGACTGGTTCATCATGAATATTCTCTCTGCACTGTGATGTCATCTACTGACTGACTGGTTCATCATGAATATTCTCTCTGCACTGTGATGTCATCTACTGACTGACTGGTTCATAATGAATATTCTCTCTGTACTGTGATGTCATCTACTGACTGACTGGTTCATCATGAATATTCTCTCTGTACTGTGATGTCATCTACTGACTGACTGGTTTGTTTTCGTCTCTCAGATGCAAGAACAACATCATTGGTCGTCAGTGTGATCGCTGCACCCATGGTTTCTATGGTTACCCCAACTGTAGGCCATGTGACTGCAACGACGCGGGGACAGAGGAGGAAGTGTGTGACTCTTACACGGGACGATGCCTCTGCAAGGTCAGACCTCCTGTCCATGTCCATACTCCCTCCTGTCTGTGTCCATACTCCCTCCTGTCTGTGTCCATACTCCCTCCTGTCTGTGTCCCTACTCCCTCCTGTCTGTGTCCATACTCCCTACTGTCCATGTCCACACTCCCTCCTGTCCGTGTCCATACTCCCTCCTGTCCGTGTCCCTACTCCCTCCTGTCCGTGTCCATACTCCCTACTGTCTGTGTCCATACTCCCTCCTGTCCGTGTCCATACTCCCTCCTGTCTGTGTCCCTACTCCCTACTGTCCGTGTCCATACTCCCTCCTGTCCGTGTCCATACTCCCTACTGTCCGTGTCCATACTCCCTCCTGTCCGTGTCCATACTCCCTCCTGTCCGTGTCCATACTCCCTCCTGTCTGTGTCCATACTCCCTCCTGTCCGTGTCCATACTCCCTCCTGTCCGTGTCCCTACTCCCTACTGTCTGTGTCCCTACTCCCTACTGTCTGTGTCCCTACTCCCTCCTGTCCGTGTCCCTACTCCCTACTGTCTGTGTCCCTACTCCCTACTGTCCGTGTCCCTACTCCCTCCTGTCCGTGTCCATACTCCCTCCTGTCCGTGTCCATACTCCCTCCTGTCCGTGTCCCTACTCCCTACTGTCTGTGTCCCTACTCCCTACTGTCTGTGTCCCTACTCCCTACTGTCTGTGTCCATACTCCCTCCTGTCTGTGTCCATACTCCCTCCTGTCTGTGTCCATACTCCCTCCTGTCTGTGTCCCTACTCCCTCCTGTCTGTGTCCCTACTGTCTGTGTGAACTCCACCCTACTGTCTGTGTCCATACTCCCTACTGTCTGTGTCCATACTCCCTACTGTCTGTGTCCATACTCCCTACTGTCTGTGTCCCTACTCCCTCCTGTCTGTGTCCCTACTGTCTGTGTCCCTACTCCCTCCTGTCTGTGTCCATACTCCCTCCTGTCTGTGTCCACACTCCCTCCTGTCTGTGTCCCTACTGTCTGTGTGAACTCCAACCTACTGTCTGTGTCCATACTCCCTACTGTCCGTGTCCCTACTCCCTCCTGTCTGTGTCCATACTCCCTACTGTCTGTGTCCCTACTCCCTACTGTCTGTGTCCCTACTCCCTACTGTCTGTGTCCCTACTCCCTACTGTCCGTGTCCCTACTCCCTCCTGTCTGTGTCCATACTCCCTCCTGTCTGTGTCCCTACTCCCTCCTGTCTGTGTCCATACTCCCTCCTGTCTGTGTCCATACTCCCTCCTGTCTGTGTCCCTACTCCCTCCTGTCTGTGTCCATACTCCCTCCTGTCTGTGTCCCTACTCCCTACTGTCCGTGTCCCTACTCCCTCCTGTCTGTGTCCACACTCCCTCCTGTCTGTGTCCATACTCCCTCCTGTCTGTGTCCATACTCCCTCCTGTCTGTGTCCATACTCCCTCCTGTCTGTGTCCCTACTCCCTCCTGTCTGTGTCCATACTCCCTCCTGTCTGTGTCCATACTCCCTCCTGTCTGTGTCCACACTCCCTCCTGTCTGTGTCCATACTCCCTCCTGTCTGTGTCCATACTCCCTCCTGTCTGTGTCCCTACTCCCTCCTGTCTGTGTCCATACTCCCTCCTGTCTGTGTGAACTCCACCCTACTGTCTGTGTGAACTCCACCCTACTGTCTGTGTGAACTCCACCCTCCTGTCTGTGTCCATACTCCCTCCTGTCTGTGTGAACTCCACCCTACTGTCTGTGTGAACTCCACCCTACTGTCTGTGTGAACTCCACCCTACTGTCTGTGTGAACTCCACCCTACTGTCTGTGTGAACTCCACCCTACTGTCTGTGTGAACTCCACCCTACTGTCTGTGTGAACTCCACCCTACTGTCTGTGTGAACTCCACCCTACTGTCTGTGTGAACTCCACCCTACTGTCTGTGTGAACTCCACCCTACTGTCTGTGTGAACTCCACCCTACTGTCTGTGTGAACTCCACCCTACTGTCTGTGTGAACTCCACCCTACTGTCTGTGTGAAATTTACTTTAATGTCAATGTAAAATGTATTTCCTTTCTCTGCTACATAACATAATGAATCATTTAAAAAAAGAAAAGGCTGGCTATGTTTTTCTGTGCACCCTTAGATTGGTATTTAGAGGCAGATTAAGTTATTTCATTTTTGATGGTCCTTCGAAGTTGAATATGTTCAACCAGGAAGCAGATCCTCACCAGGACGTTATTGGCCAAGTAGCAGACTTTCTCACTTTCCTTTTTTTCAGGAGAATGTCCAGGATGGTCGTTGTGACCAGTGCAGAGTGGAGACCTTCCACCTTGACCCCACCAACCCTAAAGGCTGCACTTCCTGTTTCTGTTTCGGAGCCACCAACCGCTGTCGCAGCTCAGAGAAACGACGAACTGAGGTAGAGGACAGTACAGCACACAGGGATTGGGTACGGACTGAGGTAGAGGGACAGTACAGCACACAGGGATTGGGTACGGACTGAGGTAGAGGACAGTACAGCACACAGGGATTGGGTACGGACTGAGGTAGAGGACAGTACAGCACACAGGGATTGGGTACGGACTGAGGTAGAGGACAGTACAGCACACAGGGATTGGGTACGGACTGAGGTAGAGGGACAGTACAGCACACAGGGATTGGGTACGGACTGAGGTAGAGGGACAGTACAGCACACAGGGATTGGGTACGGACTGAGGTAGAGGGACAGTACAGCACACAGGGATTGGGTACGGACTGAGGTAGAGGACAGTACAGCACACAGGGATTGGGTACGGACTGAGGTAGAGGGACAGTACAGCACACAGGGATTGGGTACGGACTGAGGTAGAGGGACAGTACAGCACACAGGGATTGGGTACGGACTGAGGTAGAGGACAGTACAGCACACAGGGATTGGGTACGGACTGAGGTAGAGGGACAGTACAGCACACAGGGATTGGGTACGGACTGAGGTAGAGGACAGTACAGCACACAGGGATTGGGTACGGACTGAGGTAGAGGACAGTACAGCACACAGGGATTGGGTACGGACTGAGGTAGAGGGACAGTACAGCACACAGGGATTGGGTACGGACTGAGGTAGAGGGACAGTACAGCACACAGGGATTGGGTACGGACTGAGGTAGAGGACAGTACAGCACACAGGGATTGGGTACGGACTGAGGTAGAGGGACAGTACAGCACACAGGGATTGAGTACGGACTGAGGTAGAGGACAGTATAGCACACAGGGATTGAGTACGGACTGAGGTAGAGGGACAGTACAGCACACAGGGATTGGGTACGGACTGAGGTAGAGGGACAGTACAGCACACAGGGATTGGGTACGGACTGAGGTAGAGGGACAGTACAGCACACAGGGATTGGGTACGGACTGAGGTAGAGGGACAGTACAGCACACAGGGATTGGGTACGGACTGAGGTAGAGGGACAGTACAGCACACAGGGATTGGGTACGGACTGAGGTAGAGGGACAGTACAGCACACAGGGATTGGGTACGGACTGAGGTAGAGGGACAGTACAGCACACAGGGATTGGGTACGGACTGAGGTAGAGGGACAGTACAGCACACAGGGATTGGGTACGGACTGAGGTAGAGGGACAGTACAGCACACAGGGATTGGGTACGGACTGAGGTAGAGGGACAGTACAGCACACAGGGATTGGGTACGGACTGAGGTAGAGGACAGCGGACACGGGGTTATGCTTATAGTTTGTGTGTTTGCTCAACAGATCCATATTTTTGCCCATCAGGAGATGTACTTTTTTTGTGCTACGAACACAATTTAGCATGTTTTGAATCAATGCTGTGTGGTTTAAGTAAAGTTTGTTCATACATATTAACATTAATATGTTTTGTAATATATAATCTGTATAATCCCCAGGTGATGGACATGATGGTCTGGGTGCTGCTGGGAACAGACAGACAGGAAGTGTTATATTAGGATGTAATGTTATTATAACATCTCTATAGGTGATGGACATGATGGTCTGGGTGCTGCTGGGAACAGACAGACAGGAAGTGTTATATTAGGATGTAATGTTATTATAACATCTCTATAGGTGATGGACATGATGGTCTGGGTGCTGCTGGGAACAGACAGACAGGAAGTTCCTGTGACAGTATATCCTGATCAGCATGTGGTGGAGGCGGACCTTAGTGACGTACCTGATGTCTACCAAGACCTCCTCTGGCACGCTCCTAGAACGTACCTGGGAGACAAGGTGGGAAATAGTCTTGTTATATATAAATAAATGGCATTGTCTCCTCTTCAATATGCATACATACAGGTTCAGAGAGTTCAACATTTGTACATTTTATTAATTTAGAAGACACTTATCCAGAGAGACTTACAGTTAGCAAGTCTTAGAGAGGGCGGGAGAGGACAGGAGAGGGAGGGAGAGGGGCGGGAGGGGCGGAAGAGGACGGGAGGGGGAGGGAGAGGACGGGAGATGGAGGGAGAGGGAGGGAGAGGACGGGAGGGGAGGGAGGGGTGAGGGCGTGAGAGGACGGGAGGGGGCGGGAGAGGACGGGAGGGGAGGGCGGGAGAGGGAGGGAGAGGGAGAGGACGGGAGAGTGGGGGGTGGGAGAGGGAGAGAGACGCCGGGAGAGGGAGGGAGAGGGAGGGAGAGGGACAGAGATGCCGGGAGAGGGAGGGAGAGGCCGGGAGAGGGAGGGAGAGGCCGGGAGAGGGAGGGAGAGACCGGAAGAGGGCGGGAGAGGGAGGGAGAGGCCGGGAGAGGGAGGGAGAGGCCGGGAGAGGCCGGGAGAGGGAGGGAGAGGACGGGAGAAGGAGGGAGGGAGAGGGAGCTGCTGGGGTGGGTGAAATAAATGCATCAGGGTTGGTGGTGACGGTTTGCAGAAGCAAGAGGAGACTACATCAGATTACACTAGTGCTAAGGACTATATATAGTTCACACACACACACTAAAGAGGATGTGTAGACAGACAGAGTGTATAGAGATAGGGATCTTTGTTTTGTCTAGAGTACAACACCTGGCTTATCTTGCCTTTTGAACATGCTTAGTTAACCTTCCTCTAGCATTATTGCCTGATCACAAGACTCTCTGGCTCTCCCGGTGTTCTGTCTCTTCCTGTCTTCTCTCTGTCTCTTCCTGTCCTCTCTGTCTCTTCCTGTCTTCTGTCTCTTCCTGTCTTCTGTCTCTTCCTGTCTTCTCTCTCTTCCTGTCTTCTGTCTCTTCCTGTCTTCTCTGTCTCTTCCTGTCTTCTGTCTCTTCCTGTCTTCTGTCTCTTCCTGTCTTCTGTCTCTTCCTGTCTTCTGTCTCTTCCTGTCTTCTCTGTCTCTTCCTGTCTTCTCTGTCTCTTCCTGTCTTTGTCTCTTCCTGTCCTCTGTCTCTTCTTGCTCTCCCCCTCTGTTTTCTCTGTCCCCCTCTCTCTCCATCTCTCCTTCCCTCCCTCTCATCCCTCTCTAATCATCTCTATTTAGGTTTCGTCTTATGGAGGCTATCTGCGGTACCGTCTGCACACTCAAACTATGAGAGGAGATGTTCTCTCTCTGCCCGCTGAAGCCTCTCGACCTGACGTCATTCTCAAGGTACACATCCCACCACAGGGAGCCCATGCTTTATTACCTAAAACACAATGGAATGAGGTTAAAGCCAAAGTAGTACTGAAATAAAGAATGAAGTATGTAAACCTGTTTCCAGAGATCGAGTTCAACACACACACACACACACACACACACACACACACACACACACACACACACACTCACTCACTCACTCACACACTCACTCACTCACTCACTCACACTGTCACTCACTCACTCACACTGTCACTCTCTCCCACTCACTCACTCTCACCCACTCACTCACCCACCCACTCACTCACTCACTCACACTGTCACTCTCACCCATTCACTCACCCACTCACTCACTCTCAGTCACTCACCCACTCACTCACTCACTCACTCACTCACTCACTCACACTGTCACTCTCTCCCACTCACTCACTCGCCCACTCACTCACTCTCACCCACTCACTCACCCACCCACTCACTCACTCACACTGTCACTCTCACCCACCCACTCACTCACTCACACTGTCACTCTCACCCATTCACTCACCCACTCACTCACTCTCAGTCACTCACCCACTCACTCACCCACTCACTCACCCACCCACTCACGCACTCACTCACTCACACTGTCACTCTCTCCCACTCACTCACCCACTCTCTCACTCTCACCCACTCACTCACCCACCCACTCACTCACTCACTCACACTGTCACTCTCACCCACTCACTCACCCACTCACTCACCCACCCACTCACTCACTCACTCACACTGTCACTCACTCACTCACCCACTCACTCACTCACTCTCACCCACTCACTCACCCACCCACTCACCCACTCACTCACTCACTCACTCACTCACTCACACTGTCACTCACTCTCACCCACTCACTCACCCACTCACTCACTCACTCACACTGTCACTCTCTCCCACTCACTCACTCACTCTCACCCATTCACTCACCCACCCACTCACTCACTCACTCACACTGTCACTCTCACCCACTCACTCACTCACCCACTCACTCACTCTCAGTCACTCACCCACTCACTCACCCACCCACTCACTCACTCACTCACTCACACTGTCACTCTCTCCCACTCACTCACCCACTCACTCACCCACTCACTCACCCACCCACTCACTCACTCACTCACTCACTCACTCACTCACTCACTCACTCACACTGTCACTCTCTCCCACTCACTCACCCACTCTCTCACTCACTCACTCTCACCCACTCACCCACCCACTCACTCCCCCACTCACTCACTCACCCACTCACCCACTCACTCACTCACTCACCCACTCACTCACTCACTCACTCACCCACCCACCCACTCACTCACTCACACTGTCACTCTCTCCCACTCACCCACTCACTCACTCACTCTCACCCACTCACCCACCCACTCACCCACTCACTCACTCACCCACCCACTCACTCACTCTGTCACCCACTCACCCACCCACTCACTCACCCACTCACTCTCACTCCCCCACTCACTCACTCACTCACACTGTCACTCTCTCCCACTCACCCACTCACTCACCCACCCACTCAGTCACTCACTCACACTGTCACTCTCACACATTCACTCACCCACTCACTCACTCTCACCCACTCACTCACCCACCCACTCACTCACTCACTCACACTGTCACTCTCTCCCACTCACTCACCCACTCACTCACCCACCCACTCAATCACTCACTCACCCACTCACTCACTCACTCTCACCCACTCACCCACCCACTCATTCACTCACCCACCCACTCACCCACTCACCCACTCACTCACTCACCCACTCACTCACTCACTCACTCACTCACTCACTCACTCACTCACTCACACTGTCACTCTCTCTCACTCACTCACTCACACTGTCACTCTCTCTCACTCACTCACACTGTCACTCTCTCACTCACTCTCACCCACTCACTCACTCACTCTCACCCACTCACTCACTCACTCTCACCCACTCACTCACTCACTCACACTGTCACTCACTCACTCACTCACTCACTCACTCACTCACTCACTCTGTCACTCACCCACTCATTCACTCACCCAATCACTCACTCTCAGTCACTCACCCACTCACTCACCCACCCACTCACTCACTCACTCTCAGTCACTCACCCACTCACTCACCCACTCACTCACTCACTCACACTGTCACTCTCTCCCACTCACTCTCTCCCACTCACTCACTCACTCACTCACACTGTCACTCTCACCCACTCACTCACTCTCACTCATTCACTCACCCACTCACTCACTCACTCACTCACACTGTCACTCTCTCCCACTCACCCACTCACTCACTCACTCTCACCCACTCACTCACCCACTCACTCACTCCTCACTCACCCACTCACTCACTCACTCACTCACTCTCACCCACCCACTCACCCACCCACTCACTCACCCACTCCCTCACTCACACACTCTCACCCACACTCACACAGGCATTTGTATATTCCTCTCTGAGATTCAGTGCCTTCGGAAAGTATTCAGACCCCTTGACTTTTTCCACATTTTGTTACGTTACAGCCTTATTCTAAAATGGATTAAATCAAATCAAATGTATTTATATAGCCCTTCGTACATCAGCTGATATCTCAAAGTGCTGTACAGAAACCCAGCCTAAAACCCCAAACAGCAAGCATTGCAGGTGTAGAAGCATGGTGGCTAGGAACAACTCCCTAGAAAGGCCAAAACCTAGGAAGAAACCTAGAGAGGAACCAGGCTATGTGGGGTGGCCAGTCCTCTTCTGGCTGTGCCGGGTGGAGATTATAACAGAACAGGGCCAAGATGTTCAAATGTTCATAAATGACCAGCATGGTTGAATAATAATAAGGCAGAACAGTTGAAACTGGAGCAGCAGCACAGTCAGGTGGACTGGGGACAGCAAGGAGTCATCATGTCAGGTAGTCCTGGGGCATGGTCCTAGGGCTCAGGTCCTCAGAGAGAGAGAAAGAAAGAGAGAATTAGAGAGAGCATATGTGGGGTGGCCAGTCCTCTTCTGGCTGTGCTGGGTGGAGATTATAACAGAACATGGCCAAGATGTTCAAATGTTCATAAATGACCAGCATGGTCGAATAATAATAAGGCAGAACAGTTGAAACTGGAGCAGCAGCATGGCCAGGTGGACTGGGGACAGCAAGGAGTCATCATGTCAGGTAGTCCTGGGGCATGGTCCTAGGGCTCAGGTCCTCAGAGAGAGAGAAAGAAAGAAAGAAAGAAAGAAAGAAAGAAAGAAAGAGAGAGAATTAGAGAACGAACACTTAGATTCACACAGGACACCGAATAGGACAGGAGAAGTACTCCAGATATAACAAACTGTCCCCAGCCCCCCGACATAAACTACTGCAACATAAATACTGGAGGCTGAGACAGGAGGGGTCAGGAGACACTGGGGCCCCATCCGAGGACTCCCCCGGACAGGGCCAAACAGGAAGGATATAACCCCACCCACTTTGCCAAAGCACAGCCCCCACACCACTAGAGGGATATCTTCAACCACCAACTTACCATCCTGAGACAAGGCTGAGTATAGCCCACAAAGACCTCCGCCACGGCACAACCGAAGGGGTCGATTACGTCGTTTTTTTCCCCCCTCATCAATATACACACACAATACCACATAATGACAAAGCAAAAACAGTTTTTTATTCATTTTTGCTAATAAAAAAAAACGACCACATTTACATTAGTATTCAGACCGTTTACTCAGTACTTTGTTGAAGCGCCTTTGTCAGTGATTACAGCCTTGATTATTCTTGGGTATGACGCTACAAGCTTGGCACACCTGTATTTGGGGAGTTTCTTCCATTCTTCTCTGCAGAGCCTCTCACGCTCTGTCAGGTTGGATGGGGAGTGTCGCTGCAAAGCTATTTTCAGGTTTTTCCAGAGATGTTCGATCGGGTTCAAGTCCAGGCTCTGGCTGGGCCACTCAAGGACATTCAGAGATTTGTACCGAAACGACTCCTGCGTTGTCTTGGCTGTGTGCTTAGGGTTCATTGTCCTTTTGGAAGGTGAACCTTCGCCCCAGTCTGAGGTCCTGAGCGCTCTGGAGCAGGTTTTCATAAAGGATCTCTCTGTACTTTGCTCCGTTCATCTTTCCCCTTAGCCTGACTAGTCTTCCAGTCCCTGCCACTGAAAAACATCCCCTCAGCATGATGCTGCCACCACCACCATGCTTCACCGTAGGGATGGTGCCATGCTTCCTCCAGACGTGACGCTTGGCATTCAGGATAAAGAGTTCAATCTTGAAACAGAGAATCTTGTTTCTCATGGTGTGAGATTCTTTAGGTGCCTTTTGGAAAACCCCAAGTGCCCTGTCATGTGCCTTTTACTGAGGAGTGGCTTCCGTCTGGTCACTCTACCATAAAGGTCTGATTGGTGAAGTGCTGCAGAGATGGTTGTCCTTCTAGAAGGTTCCCACATCTCTACAGAGGAAATCTGGAGCTCTGTAAGAGTGACCATTGGGTTTTTGGTCATCTCCCTGACCAAGGCCCTTCTCCTCTGATTGCTCAGTTTTGCCGGGCGGCCAGCTCTAGGAAGAGTCTTTGTGGTTCCAAACTTCTTCCATTTAAGAACGATGGAGGCCACTCGGTTCTCGGGGACCTTCAATGCTGCAGAAATGTTTTGGTTCCCTTCACCCAGATCTGTGCCTCGACACAATCCCGTCTCTGAGTTCTACGGACAATTCATTCAACCTCATGGCTTGGTTTTTTTCTCTGACCTGCACTGTCAACTGTGGGACCTTATATAGACAGGTGTGTACCTTTCCAAATCACGTCTCATAACAACGGGTCTGAATACTTATGTTAATAAGGTATTTCTGTTTATTATTTTTAAGAAATTAGCCAACATTTCTAAAAAACATGTTTTTAGATTGATGAGGGGGAAAAAGTAATTAAGTCAATTTTAGAATAAGACTGTAAAGTAACAAAATGTGGAAAAAGTCAAGGGGTTTGAGTACTTTCCAAATGCACTGTATGCCTTTCTCAATCCACTGAGGAACTATTCTCATTAACATTAACTACCATTACGGCTGGTTAATCCCCATTGATAATGTAGCTGTTCTCATTAACATTAACTACCATTACGGCTGGTTAATCCCTGTTGATAATGTAGCTTTTCTCATTAACATTAACTACCATTACGGCTGGTTAATCCCTGTTGATAATGTAGCTGTTCTCATTAACATTAACTACCATTACGGCTGGTTAATCCCTGTTGATAATGTAGCTTTTCTCATTAACATTAACTACCATTACGGCTGGTTAATCCCTGTTGATAATGTAGCTGTTCTCATTAACATTAACTACCATTACGGCTGGTTAATCCCTGTTGATAATGTAGCTGTTCTCATTAACTACCATTACGGCTGGTTAATCCCTGTTGATAATGTAGCTGTTCTCATTAACATTAACTACCATTACGGCTGGTTAATCCCTGTTGATAATGTAGCTGTTCTCATTAACTACCATTACGGCTGGTTAATCCCTGTTGATAATGTAGCTGTTCTCATTAACTACCATTACGGCTGGTTAATCCCTGTTGATAATGTAGCTGTTCTGATTAACATTAACTACCATTACGGCTGGTTAATCCCTGTTGATAATGTAGCTGTTGTCATTAACATTAACTACCATTACGGCTGGTTAATCCCTGTTGATAATGTAGCTGTTCTCATTAACTACCATTACGGCTGGTTAATCCCTGTTGATAATGTAGCTGTTCTCATTAACATTAACTACCATTACGGCTGGTTTATCCCTGTTGATAATGTAGCTGTTCTCATTAACATTAACTACCATTATGGCTGGTTAATCCCTGTTGATAATGTAGCTGTTCTCATTAACTACCATTACGGCTGGTTAATCCCCGTTGATAATGTAGCTGTTCTCATTAACTGCCATTAACATTAACTAACTACCATTACGGCTGGTTAATCCCTGTTGATAATGGTTGTGCGTCTGATAATAAAGGCTGTGTGTGTGTGTCTCTGTGTCTCCAGGGTAACCAGATGACCCTGGTGTTCATGGAGAGAGAATACTCTTCACCTGAAGAACCACACCTGGGGATAGTCCACATGGTAGAGGTAGGACACTGACCACCTGGGGATAGTCCACATGGTGGAGGAGGGACACTGATCTGACCACCTGGGGATAGTACACATGGTGGAGGAGGGGCACTGACCACCTGGTGATAGTCCACATGGTAGAGGAGGTACACTGACCACCTGGGGATAGTCCACATGTTGGAGGAGGGACACTGACCTGACCACCTGGGGATAGTCCACATGTTGGAGGAGGGACACTGACCTGACCACCTGGGGATAGTCCACATGGTGGAGGAGGGACACTGACCACCTGGGGATAGTCCACATGGTGGATGAGGTACACTGACCACCTGGGGGATAGTCCACATGGTGGAGGAGGGACACTGACCACCTGGGGATAGTCCACATGGTGGAGGAGAGACACTGACCACCTGGGGATAGTCCACATGGTAGAGGAGGGACACTGACCACCTGGGGATAGTTCACATGGTGGAGGAGGGACACTGACCTGACCACCTGGGGATAGTTCACATGGTGGAGGAGGTACACTGACCACCTGGGGATAGTCCACATGGTGGAGGAGGTACACTGACCACCTGGGGATAGTCCACATGGTGGAGGAGGGACACTGACCACCTGGTGATAGTCCACATGGTGGAGGAGGGACACTGACCACCTGGGGATAGTCCACATGGTGGAGGAGGGACACTGACCACCTGGGGATAGTCCACATGGTGGAGGAGGGACACTGACTTGAAGTCTGTATTTCCATCTAAACATCTCTTTTCATTCGGTTTAAATCTCTATTTATTATTATTATTTATTTTCTTTTTTTACATCTACCATTTCTTATTTTCATTGACGGTCTAGGAACAGTGGGTTAACAGGTCTAGGAACAGTGGGTTAACAGGTCTAGGAACAGTGGGTTAACTGGTCTAGGAACAGTGGGTTAACTGGTCTAGGAACAGTGGGTTAACTGGCCTAGGAACAGTGGGTTAACAGGTCTAGGAACAGTGGGTTAACTGGTCTAGGAACAGTGGGTTAACTGGTCTAGGAACAGTGGGTTAACTGGTCTAGGAACAGTGGGTTAACTGGTCTAGGAACAGTGGGTTAACTGGTCTAGGAACAGTGGGTTAACTGGTCTAGGAACAGTGGGTTAACTGGTCTAGGAACAGTGGGTTAACTGGTCTAGGAACAGTGGGTTAACTGGCCTAGGAACAGTGGGTTAACTGGCCTAGGAACAGTGGGTTAACTGGTCTAGGAACAGTGGGTTAACTGGTCTAGGAACAGTGGGTTAACTGGTCTAGGAACAGTGGGTTAACTGGTCTAGGAACAGTGGGTTAACTGGCCTAGGAACAGTGGGGTAACTGGTCTAGGAACAGTGGGTTAACTGGCCTAGGAACAGTGGGTTAACTGGTCTAGGAACAGTGGGTTAACTGGTCTAGGAACAGGTCTGGGTTTAACTGGTCTAGGAACAGTGGGTTAACTGGTCTAGGAACAGTGGGTTAACTGGTCTAGGAACAGTGGGTTAACTGGTCTAGGAACAGTGGGTTAACTGGTCTAGGAACAGTGGGTTAACTGGTCTAGGAACAGTGGGTTAACTGGTCTAGGAACAGTGGGTTAACTGGTCTAGGAACAGTGGGTTAACTGGTCTAGGAACAGTGGGTTAACTGGTCTAGGAACAGTGGGTTAACTGGTCTAGGAACAGTGGGTTAACTGGTCTAGGAACAGTGGGTTAACTGGTCTAGGAACAGTGGGTTAACTGGCCTAGGAACAGTGGGTTAACTGGCCTAGGAACAGTGGGTTAACTGGCCTAGGAACAGTGGGTTAACTGGCCTAGGAACAGTGGGTTAACTGCCTTGTTCAGGGGCAGAACGACAGATTTGACCTTGTCAGCTCGGGGATTTGATCTAGAAACCTTTCGGTTACTAGTCCAACGCTCTAACCACTAGGCTACCTGCCGCCCCTACCCTCTAACCACTAGGCTACCTGCCGCCCCTACCCTCTAACCACTAGGCTACCTGCCGCCCCTACCCTCTAACCACTAGGCTACCTGCCGCCCCTACGCTCTAACCACTAGGCTACCTGCCGCCCCTACGCTCTAACCACTAGGCTACCTGCCGCCCCTACGCTCTAACCACTAGGCTACCTGCCGCCCCTACCCTCTAACCACTAGGCTACCTGCCGCCCCTACGCTCTAACCACTAGGCTACCTGCCGCCCCTACCCTCTAACCACTAGGCTACCTGCCGCCCCTACGCTCTAACCACTAGGCTACCTGCCGCCCCTACCCTCTAACCACTAGGCTACCTGCCGCCCCTACGCTCTAACCACTAGGCTACCTGCCGCCCCTACGCTCTAACCACTGGGCTACCTGCCGCCCCTACCCTCTAACCACTAGGCTACCTGCCGCCCCCTACACTCTAACCACTAGGCTACCTGCCGCCCCTACCCTCTAACCACTAGGCTACCTGCCGCCCCTACACTCTAACCACTAGGCTACCTGCCGCCCCTACACTCTAACCACTAGTCTACCTGCCGCCACTACACTCTAACCACTAGTCTACGTGCCGCCCCTACCCTCTAACCACTAGGCTACCTGCCGCCCCTACACTCTAACCACTAGGCTACCTGCCGCCCCTCCACTCTAACCACTAGGCTACCTGCCGCCCCTACACTCTAACCACTAGGCTACCTGCCGCCCCTACCCTCTAACCACTAGGCTACCTGCCGCCCCTACCCTCTAACCACTAGGTTACCTGCCTTCCCTACACTCTAACCACTAGGCTACCTGCCGCCCCTACCCTCTAACCACTAGGCTACCTGCTGCCCCTATGCTCTAACCACTAGGCTACCTGTCACCCTTACCCTCTAAACACTAGGCTACCTGCCGCCCCTACACTCCAACCACTAGGCTACCTGCCGCCCCTACACTCTAACCACTAGGCTACCTGCCGTCCCTATGCTCTAACCACTAGGTTACCTGCCGCCCCTACCCTCTAACTACAAGGCTACCTGCCGCCCCTACACTCTAACCACTAGGCTACCTGCCACCCCTATGCTCTAACCATTAGGCTACCTGCCGCCCCTACCCTCTAACTACAAGGCTACCTGCCGCCCCTACCCTCTAACCACTAGGCTACCTGCCGCCCCTACACTCTAACCACTAGGTTACCTGCCATCCCTACACTCTAACCACTAGGTAACCTGCCGTCACTACACTCTAACCACTAGGCTACCTACCACCGACATCATAACGTCCATGCCTACTTTCACCCCCATCTCTCTCTTTACCCCCCCCCCCAGGGAAGTTTCCGCCACGCCCTGACGGGCAACGTCGTGTCTAGAGAGGAACTGATGATGGTTCTGGTGAAGTTAGAGTCTCTCCAGATCAGAGCTCTCCACTCCCAGTCTGCCCACACTGTGTCGCTACGCGGGGCCGTGCTGGAGGGAGCGCAGACCCTGCCCACGGGGCGACATGCCAACAACGTAGAGATCTGTCTCTGTCCCGCTAACTACCAGGGAGACTCCTGTCAGGTTAGTGGTATTACTAGGTTATTAGTATGTTACTAACCCCCAACAACGTAGAGATCTGTCTCTGTCCTGCTAACTACCAGGGAGACTCCTCCCAGGTTGGAATGGGTTGACTGATTAGTATCGTGATATTACTGTGTTTCTAACCCTGCCAGGTTGGAACGGGTTGACTGATTAGTATCGTGATATTACTGGGTTACTAACCCTGCCAGGTTGGAATGGGTTGACTGATTAGTATCGTGATATTACTGGGTTACTAACCCTGCCAGGTTGGAACGGGTTGACTGATTAGTATCGTGATATTACTGGGTTACTAACCCTGCCAGGTTGGAATGGGTTGACTGATTAGTATCGTGATATTACTGTGTTACTAACCCTGCCAGGTTGGAATGGGTTGACTGATTAGTATCGTGATATTACTGGGTTACTAACCATAGCCAGGTTGGAATGGGTTGACTGATTAGTATCGTGATATTACTGGGTTACTAACCCTGCCAGGTTGGAACGGGTTGACTGATTAGTATCGTGATATTACTGTGTTTCTAACCCTGCCAGGTTGGAATGGGTTGACTGATTAGTATCGTGATATTACTGGGTTACTAACCCTGCCAGGTTGGAATGGGTTGACTGATTAGTATCGTGATATTACTGGGTTACTAACCCTGCCAGGTTGGAACGGGTTGACTGATTAGTATCGTGATATTACTGTGTTACTAACCCTGCCAGGTTGGAATGGGTTGACTGATTAGTATCGTGATATTACTGTGTTACTAACCCTGCCAGGTTGGAATGGGTTGACTGATTAGTATCGTGATATTACTGGGTTACTAACCATAGCCAGGTTGGAATGGGTTGACTGATTAGTATCGTGATATTACTGGGTTACTAACCCTGCCAGGTTGGAACGGGTTGACTGATTAGTATCGTGATATTACTGTGTTTCTAACCCTGCCAGGTTGGAATGGGTTGACTGATTAGTATCGTGATATTACTGGGTTACTAACCCTGCCAGGTTGGAATGGGTTGACTGATTAGTATCGTGATATTACTGGGTTACTAACCCTGCCAGGTTGGAACGGGTTGACTGATTAGTATTGTGATATTACTGTGTTACTAACCCTGCCAGGTTGGAATGGGTTGACTGATTAGTATCGTGATATTACTGTGTTACTAACCCTGCCAGGTTGGAATGGGTTGACTGATTAGTATCGTGATATTACTGGGTTACTAACCCTGCCAGGTTGGAATGGGTTGACTGATTAGTATCGTGATATTACTGGGTTACTAACCCTGCCAGGTTGGAATGGGTTGACTGATTAGTATCGTGATATTACTGTGTTACTAACCCTGCCAGGTTGGAATGGGTTGACTGATTAGTATCGTGATATTACTGTGTTACTAACCCTGCCAGGTTGGAATGGGTTGACTGATTAGTATCGTGATATTACTGGGTTACTAACCCTGCCAGGTTGGAATGGGTTGACTGATTAGTATCGTGATATTACTGGGTTACTAACCCTGCCAGGTTGGAATGGGTTGACTGATTAGTATCGTGATATTACTGGGTTACTAACCATAGCCAGGTTGGAACGGGTTGACTGATTAGTATCGTGATATTACTGGGTTACTAACCCTGCCAGGTTGGAATGGGTTGACTGATTAGTATCGTGATATTACTGGGTTACTAACCCTGCCAGGTTGGAATGGGTTGACTGATTAGTATCGTGATATTACTGGGTTACTAACCCTGTCAGGTTGGAATGGGTTGACTGATTAGTATCGTGATATTACTGTGTTACTAACACTGCCAGGTTGGAATGGGTTGACTGATTAGTATCGTGATATTACTGTGTTACTAACCCTGCCAGGTTGGAATGGGTTGACTGATTAGTATCGTGATATTACTGTGTTACTAACCCTGCCAGGTTGGAATGGGTTGACTGATTAGTATCGTGATATTACTGGGTTACTAACCATAGCCAGTTTGGAACGGGTTGACTGATTAGTATCGTGATATTACTGGGTTACTAACCCTGCCAGGTTGGAATGGGTTGACTGATTAGTATCGTGATATTACTGTGTTACTAACCCTGCCAGGTTGGAATGGGTTGACTGATTAGTATCGTGATATTACTGTGTTACTAACCCTGCCAGGTTGGAATGGGTTGACTGATTAGTATCGTGATATTACTGTGTTACTAACCCTGCCAGGTCAGATCACAGCCAGCTGACTGTTTAATATACATCTGGGTACTACTGTATGTTATTACATTGCTGGACACCTACATATGGATATGCTTTGAGGTTTTTACTTGAGATATCCCAACCTTATAGTTAGGTGTGATAAACAGTGATTATACAGTGGGGGAAAAAAGTATTGTCAGCCACCAATGGTGCAAGTTCTCCCACCTAAAAAGATGGGAGAGGCCTGTAATTTTCATCATAGGTACACTTCAACTATGACAGACAAAATAAGATAAATAAATACAGAGAATCACATTTTGGATTTTTAATGAATTTATTTGCAAATTATGGTGGAAAATAAGTATTAAGTCTCTGTCTCAAATAAGTCTCTGTCTCACCTTCTATCTCTCTCCCTGCTCTCCCTAACCTTCTCTCTCTCCCTCACCTTCTATCTCTCCCTGCTCTCCCTCACCTTCTCTCTTTCCCTCACCTTCTCTCTCTCCCTGCTCTCCCTCACCTTCTATCTCTCCCTGCTCTCCCTCACCTTCTCTCTTTCCCTCACCTTCTCTCTCCCCTGCTCTCCCTAACCTTCTCTCTCTCCCTCACCTTCTCTCTCTCCCTGCTCTCCCTCACCTTCTCTCTTTCCCTCACCTTCTCTCTCTCCCTGCTCTCCCTCACCTTCTCTCTCTCCCTGCTCTCCCTCACCTTCTCTCTTTCCCTCACCTTCTCTCTCCCCTGCTCTCCCTAACCTTCTCTCTCTCCCTCACCTCTCTCTCCCTGCTCTCCCTCACCTTCTCTCTCTCCCTCACCTTCTCTCTCTCCCTCACCTTCTCTCTCTCCCTGCTCTCCCTTATCTTCTCTCTCTCCCTGCTCTCCCTCACCTTCTCTCTCTCCCTGCTCTCCCTCACCTTCTCTCTCTCCCCCTGCTCTCCCTCTCATCTTCTCCCTCTTCTCCCCATCCTCCCCCTCTCCAGCAATGTTCTCCAGGGTACTACAGAGACACTAAAGGTCTGTTCCTGGGGAAGTGTGTTCCCTGCAACTGTAATGGCCACTCTGACCAGTGTCTGGATGGGTCTGGAGTCTGTGAAGTGAGTTCTGCTTGTTTATACCAATCACAAACATTGTTTACATCAATCGCAAACAAAAATGCAAAATGTAATTCATAGGTTACTCCTGGATGGATCAGGAAGTTGTATCACAATGGATGATGCAGACTCTCATCTCTTTGCAATGAACTATTAGTAACATTAATATTTAGGCTTTCCTAGCTGTGCCACCAGAGACTCTGGGTTCGAGCCCAGGCTCTGTCGCAGCCGGCCGCGACTGGGAGGTCCATGGGGCGACGCACAATTGGCCTAGCGTCGTCCGGGTTAGGGAGGGTTTGGCCGGTAGGGATATCCTTGTCTCATCGCGCACCAGCGACTCCTGTGACAGGCAGGGCGCAGTGCACGCTAACCAAGGTTGCCAGGTGCACTGTGTTTCCTCCCACACATTGGTGCGGCTGGCTTCCGGGTTGGATGCGCGCTGTGTTAAGAAGCAGTGCGGCTTGGTTGGGTTGTGTTTCGGAGGACGCATGGCTCTCGACCTTCGTCTCTTTCGAGTCCGTACGGGAGTTGCAGCAATGAGACAAGATAGTAACTACAACTAATTAGATACTACGAAATTGGGGAGAAAGGGGGTAAACTTAAAATTATTTTGGCTTTCCAGCTGAATTATAGTCAGTACTAAACACCACTATAACTATAGTCAGTACTATAACACCACTATAACTGTAGTCAGTACTATAACACCACTATAACTATAGTCAGTACTATAACTATAGTCAGTACTATAACTATAGTCAGTACTATAACACCACTATAACTATAGTCAGTACTATAACTATAGTCAGTACTATAACTATAGTCAGTACTATAACTATAGTCAGTACTATAACACCACTATAACTATAGTCAGTACTAAACACCACTATAACTATAGTCAGTACTATAACACCACTATAACTGTAGTCAGTACTATAACACCACTATAACTATAACACCACTATAACTATAGTCAGTACTATAACACCACTATAACTATAGTCAGTACTATAACTATAGTCAGTACTATAACTATAACTATAGTCAGTACTATAACTATAGTCAGTACTATAACACCACTATAACTGTAGTCAGTACTATAACACCACTATAACTATAACACCACTATAACTATAGTCAGTACCATAACACCACTATAACTATAGTCAGTACTATAACTGTAGTCAGTACTATAACACCACTATAACTATAGTCAGTACTATAACTATAGTCAGTACTATAACACCACTATAACTATAGTCAGTACTATAACACCACTATAACTATAACACCACTATAACTATAGTCAGTACTATAACACCACTATAACTATAGTCAGTACTAAACACCACTATAACTATAGTCAGTACTATAACACCACTATAACTATAGTCAGTACTATAACACCACTATAACTATAGTCAGTACTAAACACCACTATAACTATAGTCAGTACTATAACACCACTATAACTATAGTCAGTACTATAACTGTAGTCAGTACTATAACTATAGTCAGTACTATAACACCACTATAACTATAGTCAGTACTATAACTATAGTCAGTACTATAACACCACTATAACTATAGTCAGTACTATAACTATAGTCAGTACTATAACTATAGTCAGTACTATAACACCACTATAACTATAGTCAGTACTATAACACCACTATAACTATAGTCAGTACTATAACTATAGTCAGTACTATAACACCACTATAACTATAGTCAGTACTAAACACCACTATAACTATAGTCAGTACTATAACACCACTATAACTATAGTCAGTACTATAACACCACTATAACTATAGTCAGTACTATAACTATAGTCAGTACTAAACACCACTATAACTATAGTCAGTACTATAACTATAGCCAGTACTAAACACCACTATAACTATAGTCAGTACTATAACAACACTATAACTATAGTCAGTACTATAACTATATTCAGTACTAAACACCACTATAACTATAGTCAGTACTATAACTGTAGTCAGTACTATAACACCACTATAACTATAGTCAGTACTATAACTATAGTCAGTACTATAACACCACTATAACTATAGTCAGTACTATAACACCACTATAACTATAGTCAGTACTATAACACCACTATAACTATAGTCAGTACTATAACTATAGTCAGTACTATAACACCACTATAACTATAGTCAGTACTATAACTATAGTCAGTACTATAACACCACTATAACTATAGTCAGTACTATAACACCACTATAACTATAGTCAGTACTATAACTATAGTCAGTACTATAACACCACTATAACTATAGTCAGTACTATAACACCACTATAACTATAACACCACTATAACTATAGTCAGTACTATAACACCACTATAACTATAGTCAGTACTATAACACCACTATAACTATAGTCAGTACTATAACACCACTATAACTATATCAGTACTATAACTATAGTCAGTACTATAACTATAGTCAGTACTATAACTATAGTCAGTACTATAACACCACTATAACTATAGTCAGTACTATAACACCACTATAACTATAGTCAGTACTATAACACCACTATAACTATAGTCAGTACTATAACTATAGTCAGTACTATAACTATAGTCAGTACTATAACACCACTATAAATATAGTCAGTACTATAACACCATTATAACTATAGTCAGTACTATAACACCACTATAACTATAGTCAGTACTATAACTATAGTCAGCACTATAACACCACTATAACTATAGTCAGTACTATAACACCATTATAACTATAGTCAGTACTATAACACCACTATAACTATAGTCAGTACTATAACACCACTATAACTATAGTCAGTACTATAACACCACTATAACTATAGTCAGTACTATAACTATAGTCAGTACTATAACACCACTATAACTATAGTCAGTACTATAACTATAGTCAGTACTATAACTATAGTCAGTACTATAACACCACTATAACTATAGTCAGTACTATAACACCACTATAACTATAGTCAGTACTATAACTATAGTCAGTACTATAACACCACTATAACTATAGTCAGTACTAAACACCACTATAACTATAGTCAGTACTATAACACCACTATAACTATAGTCAGTACTATAACACCACTATAACTATAGTCAGTACTATAACTATAGTCAGTACTAAACACCACTATAACTATAGTCAGTACTATAACTATAGCCAGTACTAAACACCACTATAACTATAGTCAGTACTATAACAACACTATAACTATAGTCAGTACTATAACTATATTCAGTACTAAACACCACTATAACTATAGTCAGTACTATAACTGTAGTCAGTACTATAACACCACTATAACTATAGTCAGTACTATAACTATAGTCAGTACTATAACACCACTATAACTATAGTCAGTACTATAACTATAGTCAGTACTATAACACCACTATAACTATAGTCAGTACTATAACACCACTATAACTATAGTCAGTACTATAACTATAGTCAGTACTATAACTATAGTCAGTACTATAACACCACCATAACTATAGTCAGTACTATAACACCACTATAACTATAGTCAGTACTATAACACCACTATAACTATAGTCAGTACTATAACTATAGTCAGTACTATAACACCACTATAACTATAGTCAGTACTATAACTATAGTCAGTACTATAACACCACTATAACTATAGTCAGTACTATAACACCACTATAACTATAGTCAGTACTATAACTATAGTCAGTACTATAACACCACTATAACTATAGTCAGTACTATAACACCACTATAACTATAACACCACTATAACTATAGTCAGTACTATAACACCACTATAACTAAAGTCAGTACTATAACACCACTATAACTATAGTCAGTACTATAACACCACTATAACTATATCAGTACTATAACTATAGTCAGTACTATAACTATAGTCAGTACTATAACTATAGTCAGTACTATAACACCACTATAACTATAGTCAGTACTATAACACCACTATAACTATAGTCAGTACTATAACACCACTATAACTATAGTCAGTACTATAACTATAGTCAGTACTATAACTATAGTCAGTACTATAACACCACTATAAATATAGTCAGTACTATAACACCATTATAACTATAGTCAGTACTATAACACCACTATAACTATAGTCAGTACTATAACTATAGTCAGCACTATAACACCACTATAACTATAGTCAGTACTATAACACCATTATAACTATAGTCAGTACTATAACACCACTATAACTATAGTCAGTACTATAACACCACTATAACTATAGTCAGTACTATAACACCACTATAACTATAGTCAGTACTATAACTATAGTCAGTACTATAACACCACTATAACTATAGTCAGTACTATAACTATAGTCAGTACTATAACACCACTATAACTATAGTCAGTACTATAACACCACTATAACTATAGTCAGTACTATAACTATAGTCAGTACTATAACACCACTATAACTATAGTCAGTACTATAACACCACTATAACTATAACACCACTATAACTATAGTCAGTACTATAACACCACTATAACTATAGTCAGTACTATAACACCACTATAACTATAGTCAGTACTATAACACCACTATAACTATATCAGTACTATAACTATAGTCAGTACTATAACTATAGTCAGTACTATAACTATAGTCAGTACTATAACACCACTATAACTATAGTCAGTACTATAACACCACTATAACTATAGTCAGTACTATAACACCACTATAACTATAGTCAGTACTATAACTATAGTCAGTACTATAACTATAGTCAGTACTATAACACCACTATAAATATAGTCAGTACTATAACACCATTATAACTATAGTCAGTACTATAACACCACTATAACTATAGTCAGTACTATAACTATAGTCAGCACTATAACACCACTATAACTATAGTCAGTACTATAACACCATTATAACTATAGTCAGTACTATAACACCACTATAACTATAGTCAGTACTATAACACCACTATAACTATAGTCAGTACTATAACACCACTATAACTATAGTCAGTACTATAACTATAGTCAGTACTATAACACCACTATAACTATAGTCAGTACTATAACTATAGTCAGTACTATAACTATAGTCAGTACTATAACACCACTATAACTATAGTCAGTACTATAACACCACTATAACTATAGTCAGTACTATAACTATAGTCAGTACTATAACACCACTATAACTATAGTCAGTACTAAACACCACTATAACTATAGTCAGTACTATAACACCACTATAACTATAGTCAGTACTATAACACCACTATAACTATAGTCAGTACTATAACTATAGTCAGTACTAAACACCACTATAACTATAGTCAGTACTATAACTATAGCCAGTACTAAACACCACTATAACTATAGTCAGTACTATAACAACACTATAACTATAGTCAGTACTATAACTATATTCAGTACTAAACACCACTATAACTATAGTCAGTACTATAACTGTAGTCAGTACTATAACACCACTATAACTATAGTCAGTACTATAACTATAGTCAGTACTATAACACCACTATAACTATAGTCAGTACTATAACTATAGTCAGTACTATAACACCACTATAACTATAGTCAGTACTATAACACCACTATAACTATAGTCAGTACTATAACTATAGTCAGTACTATAACTATAGTCAGTACTATAACACCACCATAACTATAGTCAGTACTATAACACCACTATAACTATAGTCAGTACTATAACACCACTATAACTATAGTCAGTACTATAACTATAGTCAGTACTATAACACCACTATAACTATAGTCAGTACTATAACTATAGTCAGTACTATAACACCACTATAACTATAGTCAGTACTATAACACCACTATAACTATAGTCAGTACTATAACTATAGTCAGTACTATAACACCACTATAACTATAGTCAGTACTATAACACCACTATAACTATAACACCACTATAACTATAGTCAGTACTATAACACCACTATAACTAAAGTCAGTACTATAACACCACTATAACTATAGTCAGTACTATAACACCACTATAACTATATCAGTACTATAACTATAGTCAGTACTATAACTATAGTCAGTACTATAACTATAGTCAGTACTATAACACCACTATAACTATAGTCAGTACTATAACACCACTATAACTATAGTCAGTACTATAACACCACTATAACTATAGTCAGTACTATAACTATAGTCAGTACTATAACTATAGTCAGTACTATAACACCACTATAAATATAGTCAGTACTATAACACCATTATAACTATAGTCAGTACTATAACACCACTATAACTATAGTCAGTACTATAACTATAGTCAGCACTATAACACCACTATAACTATAGTCAGTACTATAACACCATTATAACTATAGTCAGTACTATAACACCACTATAACTATAGTCAGTACTATAACACCACTATAACTATAGTCAGTACTATAACACCACTATAACTATAGTCAGTACTATAACTATAGTCAGTGCTATAACACCACTATAACTATAGTCAGTACTAGTGTTATAGTCAGTACTATAACACCACTATAACTATGGTCAGTACTATAACTGTAGTCAGTACTATAACACCACTATAACTATAGTCAGTACTATAACTATAGTCAGTACTATAACTGTAGTCAGTACTATAACTATAGTCACCACTATAACTATAGTCAGTACTATAACTATAGTCACCACTATAACTATAGTCAGTACTATAACTATAGTCAGTACTATAACTGTAGTCAGTACTATAACACCACCATAACTATAGTCAGTACTATAACACCACTATAACTATAGTCAGTACTATAACTGTAGTCAGTACTATAACTGTAGTCAGTACTATAACTGTAGTCAGTACTATAACTATAGTCAGTACTATAACTATAATTAGTACTATAACACCACTATAACTATAGTCAGTACTATAACTATAGTCAGTACTATAACTATAATTAGTACTATAACACCACTATAACTATAGTCAGTACTATAACACCACTATAACTATAGTCAGTACTATAACACCACTATAACTATAGTCAGTACTATAACTATAATTAGTACTATAACACCACTATCACTATAGTCAGTACTATAACTGTAGTCAGTACTATAACTATACTATAGTCAGTACTATAACTGTAGTCAGTACTATAACACCACTATAACTATAGTCAGTACTATAACTGTAGTCAGTACTATAACTGTAGTCAGTACTATAACACCACTATAACTATAGTCAGTACTATAACTGTAGTCAGTACTATAACTGTAGTCAGTACTATAACTGTAGTCAGTACTATAACACCACTATAACCTCTGGGAACATCATCATGGCTGACAGACTGTTTTTAACTACTGCCTCTGGGAATTGAAATTGGGATGTTCGCCAAGTTTATGACTCAAATCATTTACATTTACATTTAAGTCATTTAGCAGACGCTCAATAATTTATATAAATTATCAAAAGAATCGTTGTGTTTTAATGTCTGTGTTCTGTTGGGTGTATCATGTATATGATGTTTCTCTCAGAACTGTCAACACAACAGGGCTGGAGACCATTGTGAGAAATGTCAAGGTGGTTTCCATGGTAACAACTCTCGAGATGGACAATCCCTCTCCTGTGACACCTGCCCCTGTCCTCTGCAGGTGTCCTCCAACAAGTCAGTAACCTCTCCTCTCCTCTTCTTCTCTTTTCTACCCCTGACCCTCTGCAGGTGTCCTCCAACAAGTCAGTAACCTCTCCTCTTCTTCTCTTTTCTACCCCTGACCCTCTGCAGGTGTCCTCCAACAAGTCAGTAACCTCTCCTCTCCTCTTCTTCTCTTTTCTACCCCTGATCCTCTGCAGGTGGCCTTCAACAAATGAGTAGCCTCTCCTCTCCTCTCCTCTCCTCTTCTTCTCTTTTCTACCCCTGACCATCTGCAGGTGTCCTCCAACAAATGAGTAGCCTCTCCTCTCCTCTCCTCTTCTTCTCTTTTCTACCCCTGACCTTCTGCAGGTGTCCTCCAACAAGTCAGTAACCTCTCCTCTCCTCTTCTTCTCTTTTCTACCCCTGACCCTCTGCAGGTGTCCTCCAACAAATGAGTAGCCTCTCCTCTCCTCTCCTCCCTCTCCTCTCCTCTCCTCTCCTCTCCTCTCCTCTTCTTCTCTTTTCTACCCCTGACCCTCTGCAGGTGTCCTCCAACAAATGAGTAGCCTCTCCTCTCCTCTCCTCTCCTCTTCTTCTCTTTTCTACCCCTGACCTTCTGCAGGTGTCCTCCAACAAGTCAGTAACCTCTCCTCTCCTCTTCTTCTCTTTTCTACCCCTGACCCTCTGCAGGTGTCCTCCAACAAATGAGTAGCCTCTCCTTTCCTCTCCTCTCCTCTCCTCTCCTGGATCCTCTCTTTGTTCATCTGTTAACGTATTGTAGAGAAACTGTAGATTGGTTTTGTGTCTCTGACTAAACTGGCTGCTACCTCTTCTCTCCCCTGTAGTTTTGCAGTGGGCTGTGTGGAGAAACCCAACAGGATGCAGTGTCTGTGTATGCCTGGCTACGCTGGACCCCAGTGTCAAAGGTCAGTAGTCCAGTCAATGATGAAATCAGCTTTACTATATAACAATCTTGCCATGTTGAACTAACAGTGAAGAGAGCCGTTTTTATGGAAAAAAGTCTCATACTTCTTTTGTTTGATGACCTTAACAAACGCACCTGTGTCCAATGCACGCGCTGACTCCTCCTCATTCTGTCTCTACCCTCCTTCAGGTGTGCTCCCGGTTTCTACGGCAACCCCATGGTGATTGGCAGCGCGTGCCAGCCCTGCCATTGCCATGACAACACGGACCCCAACATGCTGTTCAGCGACTGTGACGGGCTGACGGGCGAGTGTCACAGCTGCATGCACAACACCGCCGGGACGCACTGCGAGATCTGCGGCCCCGGTTTCTACGGTGACGCCGTCACTGCCAGGAACTGCACCAGTAAGACCAACCGGCCCCGGTCGGACAATAAACACACACACACACACACACACATGCGCGCACACACGAGTGCACACACAGACACGCACACACACACACACAGACGCACACACACAGACGCATGTACACACACACAGACGCATGTACACATACACACACACACACACACACAGACGCATGTACACACACACAGACGCATGTACACACACACACACACAGATGCATGTACACACACACACAGACGCATGTACACACACACACACAGACACAGGTCTGTACGTGTTTATGCACGTGAAAACACACATACACCATACCCTCTCTAGCCTAATCCCAGTTTACAGCCTCTCTAGCCTAATCCCAGTTTACATAGCCTCTCTAGCCTAATCCCAGTTAACATAGCCTCTCTAGCCTAATCCCAGTTTACATAGCCTCTCTAGCCTAATCCCAGTTTACATACCCTCTCTAGCCTAATCCCGGTTTACAGCCTCTCTAGCCTAATCCCAGTTTACATACCCTCTCTAGCCTAATGCAAGTTTACATACCCTCTCTAGCCTAATGCAAGTTTACATACCCTCTCTAGCCTAATCCCAGTTAACATAGCCTCTCTAGCCTAATCCCAGTTTACATACCCTCTCTAGCCTAATCCCAGTTTACATAGCCTCTCTAGCCTAATCCCAGTTTACAGCCTCTCTAGCCTAATCCCAGTTTACATAGCCTCTCTAGCCTAATTCCAGTTAACATAGCCTCTCTAGCCTAATCCCGGTTTACATACCCTCTCTAGCCTAATCCCAGTTTACATACCCTCTCTAGCCTAATCCCAGTTTACATAGCCTCTCTAGCCTAATCCCAGTTTACAGCCTCTCTAGCCTAATCCCAGTTTACAGCCACTCTAGCCTAATCCAAGTTTACATAGCCTCTCTAGCCTAATTCCAGTTAACATAGCCTCTCTAGACTAATCCCAGTTTACAGCCTCTCTAGCCTAATCCCAGTTTACATAGCCTCTCTAGCCTAATCCCGGTTTACATACCCTCTCTAGCCTAATCCCAGTTTACAGCCTCTCTAGCCTAATCCCAGTTTACATACCCTCTCTAGCCTAATCCCAGTTTACATAGCCTCTCTAGCCTAATCCCAGTTTACAGCCTCTCTAGCCTAATCCCAGTTTACATAGCCTCTCTAGCCTAATCCCAGTTTACAGCCTCTCTAGCCTAATCCCAGTTTACATAGCCTCTCTAGCCTAATCCCAGTTTACAGCCTCTCTAGCCTAATCCCAGTTTACATAGCCTCTCTAGCCTAATCCCAGTTTACAGCCTCTCTAGCCTAATCCCAGTTTACATAGCCTCTCTAGCCTAATCCCAGTTTACATAGCCTCTCTAGCCTAATCCCAGTTTACAGCCTCTCTAGCCTAATCCCAGTTTACATAGCCTCTCTAGCCTAATTCCAGTTTACAGCCTCTCTAGCCTAATCCCAGTTTACATAGCCTCTTTAGCCTAATTCCAGTTAACATAGCCTCTCTAGACTAATCCCAGTTTACAGCCTCTCTAGCCTAATCCCAGTTTACATAGCCTCTCTAGCCTAATCCCAGTTTACATACCCTCTCTCTAGCCTAATCCCAGTTTGCATACCCTCTCTCTAGCCTAATCCCAGTTTACAGCCTCTCTAGCCTAATCCAAGTTTTCAGCCTCTCTAGCCTAATCCCAGTTTACAGCCTCTCTAGCCTAATCCCAGTTTACATAGCCTCTTTAGCCTAATTCCAGTTAACATAGCCTCTCTAGACTAATCCCAGTTTACAGCCTCTCTAGCCTAATCCCAGTTTACATAGCCTCTCTAGCCTAATCCCAGTTTACATAGCCTCTCTAGCCTAATCCCAGTTTACAGCCTCTCTAGCCTAATCCCAGTTTACATACCCTCTCTAGCCTAATCCCAGTTTACATAGCCTCTCTAGCCTAATCCCAGTTTACAGCCTCTCTAGCCTAATCCCAGTTTACATAGCCTCTCTAGCCTAATCCCAGTTTACAGCCTCTCTAGCCTAATCCCAGTTTACATAGCCTCTCTAGCCTAATCCCAGTTTACAGCCTCTCTAGCCTAATCCAAGTTTTCAGCCTCTCTAGCCTAATCCCAGTTTACATACCCTCTCTAGCCTAATCCCAGTTTACATACCCTCTCTCTAGCCTAATCCCCGTTTACAGCCTCTCTAGCCTAATCCCTGTTTACAGCCTCTCTAGACTAATCCCAGTTTACATACCCTCTCTAGACTAATCCCAATTTACATACCCTCTCTAGACTATTCCCAGTTAACATAGCCTCTCTAGACTAATCCCAGTTTACAGCCTCTCTAGCCTAATCCCAGTTTACATACCCTCTCTAGCCTAATCCCAGTTTACAGCCCCTCTCTAGCCTAATCCCAGTTTACAGCCTCTCTAGCCTAATCCCAGTTTACATACCGTCTCTAGCCTAATCCCAGTTTACATACCCTCTCTCTAGCCTAATCCCAGTTTACATACCCTCTCTCTAGCCTAATCCCAGTTTGCATACCCTCTCTCTAGCCTAATCCCAGTTTACAGCCTCTCTAGCCTAATCCAAGTTTTCAGCCTCTCTAGCCTAATCCCAGTTTACAGCCTCTCTAGCCTAATCCCAGTTTTCAGCCTCTCTAGCCTAATTCCAGTTTTACATACCCTCTCTAGCCTAATCCCAGTTACACCCTCTCTAGCATAATCCCAGTTTACACCCTCTCTAGCCTAATCCCAGTTTACAGCCTCTCTAGCCTAATCCCAGTTAACAGCCTCTCTAGCCTAATCCCAGTTAACAGCCTCTCTAGCCTAATCCCAGTTTACAGCCTCTCTAGCCTAATCCCAGTTTACATACCCTCTCTAGCCTAATCCCAGTTTACATACCCTCTCTAGCCTAATCCCAGTTTACATACCCTCTCTAGCCTAATCCCAGTTTACAGCCTCTCTAGCATAATACTAGTTTACATACCCTCTCTAGCCTCATCCCAGTTATTATATTTCTCTTTAATCCAGGAAGTCTCAAAAAAACGAGTTCTGTTTTCACCACAAGGTCTTAATCTCGTTAATGACATGTTGTGTGCGAAGGGTTAACAAATCACTTCCTCTGATGTTAGACGGTTTCCTGTCAGTCGTCTCTGCAATTATCTCCCCATCTCTCTCTTATTTACCCAGGATGCAACTGCTCTCCCTGTGGCACAGCTTCATGTGACCGTCACACAGGACAATGTCAATGTAAACAAGGTGTGACCGGACCACACTGTGACCGCTGCCAGGTACGTACTGGACTCAGTTATCGTCAGAAACTGTGACCCCTACCAGGTACGTACTGAACTCAGTTATCGTCAGAAACTGTGACCCCTACCAGGTACGTACTGGACTCAGTTATCGTCAGAAACTGTGACCCCTACCAGGTACGTACTGAACTCAGTTATCGTCAGAAACTGTGACCCCTACCAGGTACGTACTGGACTCAGTTATCGTCAGAAACTGTGACCGCTGCCAGGTACGTACTGGACTCAGTTATCGTCAGAAACTGTGACCCCTACCAGGTACGTACTGGACTCAGTTATCGTCAGAAACTGTGACCCCTACCAGGTACGTACTGGACTCAGTTATCGTCAGAAACTGTGACCCCTACCAGGTACGTACTGGACTCAGTTATCGTCAGAAACTGTGACCCCTACCAGGTACGTACTGGACTCAGATATCGTCAGAAACTGTGACCCCTACCAGGTACGTACTGGACTCAGTTATCGTCAGAAACTGTGACCCCTACCAGGTACGTACTGGGCTCAGTTATCGTCAGAAACTGTGACCCCTACCAGGTACGCACTGGGCTCAGTTATCGTCAGAAACTGTGACCCCTACCAGGTACGTACTGAACTCAGTTATCGTCAGAAACTGTGACCCCTGCCAGGTACGTACTGGACTCAGTTATCGTCAGAAACTGTGACCCCTACCAGGTACGTACTGGACTCAGTTATCGTCAGAAATTGTGACCCCTACCAGGTACGTACTGGACTCAGTTATCGTCAGAAACTGTGACCCCTACCAGGTACGCACTGGGCTCAGTTATCGTCAGAAACCGTGACCCCTACCAGGTACGTACTGGACTCAGTTATCGTCAGAAACCGTGACCCCTACCAGGTACGTACTGAACTCAGTTATCGTCAGAAACTGTGACCCCTGCCAGGTACGTACTGGACTCAGTTATCGTCAGAAACTGTGACCCCTACCAGGTACGTACTGGACTCAGTTATCGTCAGAAACTGTGACCCCTACCAGGTACGTACTGGACTCAGTTATCGTCAGAAACTGTGACCCCTACCAGGTACGTACTGGACTCAGTTATCGTCAGAAACTGTGACCCCTACCAGGTACGTACTGGACTCAGTTATCGTCAGAAACTGTGACCCCTACCAGGTACGTCCTGAACTTCATGTCTATCTAACCTCACACTACTGACTTGGTCCAAACTATCGTTCAGTCAATCAGGTCATTCACAGTAACTGACTGTCGTTCAGTCAAGGTCTTGGCCTGCTGTCTATGTCCTCTCCTCATTGGGCTCCCGAATGGCGCAGTGGTCTAAGGCACTGCATCACAGTACTAGAAGCATCACTACAGACCCTGGTTCGATTCCAAGTTGTATCACAACTGGCCGTGATCGGTAGTCTCGTAGGGCGCCTCACAATTGGCCCAGTGTTGTTAGATTTTGGCCGGGGTAGGCTGCCATTGTAAATAAGAATTTGTTCTTCACTGACTTGCCTGTTTCAAATAAAAAACAATTGTATGTCTGTGTTTTTCCACAGGACGGTGCGTTCGGCTATGAGTCGTGCTCCGGGTGTCGTCGCTGTGACTGTGACGCCGCGGCGGCCCTGGTCCAACCGTGTGACCCAAGGACCGGGTCGTGTGCCTGCCAACCAGGGACCAGTGGCCCTAACTGTCGCCAGTGTGCCCCTGGGTACTGGGACTACCGCCCTGAGGGATGCAGGAGTGAGTTAAACCACAGAGGAAAGATGGTGATAATGCCAACAGACGGGAGCTTTGGCTGACTAGCAGGGGCCAGAGACGACATTATTAGTTTCAATACTTTAGTTTCTTCTTCATCTTCAATGGATTGTTGATGAACTAACTAAATTTGTATGTTTTTTTGTTGTTCTTTTTCTCCAATATTTACTAAGTTTAAAAAAAAGAAAGGTAAAAAAAAAGAAAGTATTGCTTCTCTTGCTGTTCCCCGTGGTCCTCTGACGTTATAATGATGTCTGTTCTCTTCCCTGTGTGTTCAGAGTGTCAGTGTCAGCACGGTCGCTGTGACCCTCGGACAGGGGAGTGTCGCTGTGGAGACGGCTTGACAGGCAGACAGTGTGACAGCTGTTCCCATAGATACAATGTTCCTGTACAGCACGGACGTGACATGACCTGTGAACGTGAGTAGTGACCTAGTCAGCGGGGGGGCTAAGGAGAGGCTGAAATGAGCTGTTAGTATCAATGCAACATCCTGACGCTCTGAAAATTATCAGCTCATAGCTTCCTGAAAGACGTTAAGGGAGGACATTTTGACGTTTCAGCTGCGACCTGCAAACACGGTGTTGTGGTGGACGTGATAAGAGTGTTTGTGTGTGTGTGTGTGTGTGTGTGTGTGCGTGCGTTTGTGTGTGTGTGTGTGTGTGTGTGTTTGTTTGTGTGTGTTTGTGTGTGTGTGTGTGTTTGTGTGTGTTTGTGTTGTGTGTGTGTGTGTGTGTGTGTGTGTGTGTGTGTGTGTGTGTGTGTGTGTGCGATCTAGGTGATAATGTGTGTCTTGTCTGTGCCCTTGCAGCATGTGACAGCTGTGTTGTAGTCCTGTTGAAGGATCTAGACGGTATGACTGACAACTTTGGCTCAGTGGCTCGTCACCTGATCAACCTGAGCGTCTCCTCTATCCCCTGGGCTCAGCTACACAACCTCAGCAGATCCGTGAACGATATCGCTGTGAGTACATAAACACTGAATACTCACACTCTTCACAAAGCAACACCCCTATTTCTACTTCTTCTAACTCATTTTCGGCATTGTACTCACCGAAAGTACCTCTGTTACCCAGATTGCCATAGAGAACTACAGCGATACTCTGGATGAGAGCAGTAATAGAGTGGACATGTTGGAGGGAGAGTTCATCAACATCAATTCAGATATCAATGACCTGGAGGGGAAGGTGATGACCATTTATCGCAGTAACTTTATTCTCTGTTTACTCTCTCGTTCTCTCTCTTGTTCTCCCGTTCTCTCTCTCTCTCTCTCTCTGTCTCTCTCTCTCTCTCTGTCTCTCTCTCGTTCTCTCTCTCTCTGTCTCTCTGTCTCTCTCTCTCTGTCTCTCTCGTTCTCTCTCTCTCTCGTTCTCTCTCTCTCTCTCTCTCTGTCTCTCTCTCTCTCTCTGTCTCTCTCTCGTTCTCTCTCTGTCTCTCTGTCTCTCTCTCTGTCTCTCTCGTTCTCTCTCTCTCTCGTTCTCTCTCTCTCTCTCTCTCTGTCTCTCTCGTTCTCTCTCTCTCTGTCTCTCTCTCTCTGTCTCTCTCTCGTTCTCTCTCTCTCTGTCTCTCTGTCTCTCTCTCTCTCTCTATCTCTCTCTCATTCTCTCTCTCTCTCTCTACCCGTCTCTCTCTTTTAAAACATATGCATTAATTTTATTTTTTATAACGTATTTGTTACAGTCAACTACTCCAAAACTATTGTTCAGTAATTCACACAGTAGTGTATCCAACCAGTATAAGTTAGGCACTAAGGTTGACTGTAACATCCAACAGTATGTTGAGTTGATGTAATGTCGTCCTCCGGCCAGGTGGTGGCGACAGCAGACAAAGCAAACACTCTGGAGGACAGCGGCACTGACACGCATCAGAGAGCCTGGGACCTGCTCTCACACATCAAGAGCATCATGGGCAAGGTGAAAGGTAGGTGTACAAGGAGCTCACCAGCTAGTCGTCCTAATACCCAAGCCCACCTAAGTGAAAAATCTGTCCTTGTGCCCTTGAGCAAAGGGCACTTAACCCCGTTTGATCTGGATGAGAGCGATTGGTCAATGCGATTGGTCAATGCGATTGGTCAATGTCAAATGTGTTTGTTTTGTATTACATAAACGCTTTAAAATTCCCAAAAAGTGACGTTAGATGATGAAGATGATGTCATAGAACAAACCATATAAGATCTCCTAAAATCACCTAAGATCACCAAAGATCACCAAAGATCACCTAAGATCTCCTAAGATCTCCTAAGATCACCAAAGATCACCAAAGATCACCTAAGATCACCTAAGATCACCAAAGATCTCCTAAGATCTCCTAAGATCACCAAAGATCACCTAAGATCTCCTAAGATCTCCTAAGATCTCCTAAGATCACCAAAGATCACCTAAGATCTCCTAAGATCTCCTAAGATCACCAAAGATCTCCTAAGATCACCAAAGATCTCCTAAGATCACATAAGACCATATTTTTGTATTTTTGTAGTTGAATGACGAGGTAAAGGCATCCGTGTGTTTTCCATCCCGAACAGTGTGTGGCATAAATTTTAGGACAACATTTTTGTGATGTTTTTTTTGTTAATTCGGCAAACTTTTTTTTTTTCGGCTGTTCGTGGAAACATAATATTTTTTCCCGCAGCAAACCGAAGTCGATAGCCCAAATCTACGCCCCTTCGTTAGTGATTGGTCAACAGGAGGGATTCTACAATGAAGTGTTTGTTGTCATTCAATGAGATTTAAAAAAATTAAAAAAATACTGCACCAAACATAGTATTAAATGTATAATTGCGCGACTGAAATGAGTTTTTTTTTAAATTAATTCTGACTATTTTGAGGAAGTGGATACTGGCTACGGCGTCTCAAGATGGACAAACAGTACTATTGCCGCTTTTTTTTCTCCTATTTGCTCAAGCAAAGGTATAAGGGAGTACGAGAGCACACTCGTTCAGTTCGCCTAGCCGAGTTCGGTTTAGCGCCAGACAATCCAAAACATTTACACCCCTGTTGTTACTGCTGAAGAGAAACGGGTCCCAGCATTCTGGTCTGAATTGTATTTCAAATTTAATTTTACCTTTATTTAACTAGGCAAGTCAGTTAAGAGCACATTCTTATATTCAATGACAGCCTAGGAACAGTGGGTTAACTGCCTTGTTCAGCTCGGGGGTTTGAACTTGCAACCTTCCGGTTACTAGTCCAACGCTCTTAACCACTAGGCTACCCTGCCGCCCCAAGATTGAACAAAGGGCCCTCAGGTCAGCCATTTAATGAATAGGCATAGGTCTATATATCAATTACACGGCCCCAAATGAATTAGCATATGTGATATTACTGCCCAAAAATATGTAGACAAATAAATATCTATTGAACAACAAATATCAGCAAAATTAAAGAATCCTATTTTGATTTAAAAAAAACTATTACCTAGTAGTCAAACCCCAAATTCAAGACAATCGTCAAAATATCTGGAATCATGCATTCCTGCTTGAAGACTGTGTTAGAATAAACCATGTATTTATTGAATCATACCGGTCTAGTACACTTCTGAGTGAAACACTGAAACAACCAAATCGTGGGCTGGAGCTGAACCTGTTATTATGGAGCCCTGTGACTCTTACACATAGACTATACAGACCTAATGCTGCAGGAGAACCATACTGGTCTGAATCACACTATATATACAGACCTCTGGTCTGAATCACACTATATATACAGACCTCTGGTCTGAATCACACTATATATACAGACCTCTAGTCTGAATCACACTATATATACAGACCTCTAGTCTGAATCACACTATATATACAGACCTCTGGTCTGAATCACACTATATATACAGACCTCTGGTCTGAATCACACTATATATACAGACCTCTGGTCTGATTCACACTATATATACAGACCTCTAGTCTGAATCACACTATATATACAGACCTCTAGTCTGAATCACACTATATATACAGACCTCTAGTCTGAATCAGACTATATATACAGACCTCTAGTCTGAATCACACTATATATACAGACCTCTGGTCTGAATCACACTATATATACAGACCTCTAGTCTGAATCAGACTATATATACAGACCTCTGGTCTGAATCACACTATATATACAGACCTCTGGTCTGAATCACACTATATATACAGACCTCTGGTCTGAATCACACTATATATACAGACCTCTGGTCTGATTCACACTATATATACAGACCTCTGGTCTGAATCACACTATATATACAGACCTAATGCTGCAGGAGAACCATACTGGTCTGAATCAGACTATATATACAGACCTCTGGTCTGAATCAGACTATATATACAGACCTCTGGTCTGAATCACACTATATATACAGACCTAATGCTGCAGGAGAACCATACTGGTCTGAATCACACTATATACTGTATATATAGACCATACAACAAAAACTGAGTGACATAGACTGACCAGGTGAATCCAGGTGAAAGCTATGATCCCTTATTGATGTCAGTTGTTAAATCCACTTCAAATCAATGTAGATTAAGGGGAGGAGACATGTAGATGAAGGGGAGGAGACATGTAGATGAAGGGGAGGAGACAGTTTAAAGAAGGATTTTTAAGCCTTGAGACATGGATTGTGTATGAGTGCCATTCAGAGGGTGAATAGGCACAACTAAATATCCATTCAGAGGGTGAATAGGCACAACTAAATATCCATTCAGAGGGTGTATAGGCACAACTAAATATCCATTCAGAGGGTGTATAGGCAAAACTAAATATCCATTCAGAGGGTGAATAGGCAAAACTAAATATCCATTCAGAGGGTGAATAGGCACAACTAAATATCCATTCAGAGGGTGAATAGGCAAGACTAAATATCCATTCAGAGGGTGAATAGGCACAACTAAATATCCATTCAGAGGGTGAATAGGCACAACTAAATATCCATTCAGAGGGTGAATAGGCACAACTAAATATCCATTCAGAGGGTGAATAGGCACAACTAAATATCCATTCAGAGGGTGAATAGGCACAACTAAATATCCATTCAGAGACTAAATATTGAAGTGCCTTTGTACGGGGTATGGTAGTAGGCGCCAGGTGCACTGGTTTGTGTGAAGAACTGCAACCGCTGCTGAGTTTTTCACACTCGACAGTTTCACGTGTGTATCAAGAATGGTCCACCACCCAAAGGACATCCAGCCAACTTGGCACAACTGTGGGAAGCATTGGATTGGAGTCAACATGGGCCAGCATTCCTGTGGAACGCTTTTGACACCTTGTATTCCATGCCCCAACGAATTGATGCTTTTCCGATGGCATAAGGGGGTGCAACTCAGTATTAGGAAGGTGTTCCTAATGTTCTGTACACTCTGTGTCTATAATATAGATGTTGTCTTTCTCTCTGTCTCTCTCTCTCTGTCTCTCTCTCTCTCTCTGTCTCTCTCTCTGTCTCTCTCTCTCTGTCTCTCTCTCTCTGTCTCTCTGTCTCGCTCTCTCTCTCTCTCTCTCTCTCTCTCTCTCTCTCTCTCTGTCTCTCTCTCTGTCTCTGTCTCTCTCTCTCTGTCTCTGTCTCTCTCTCTCTGTCTGTCTCTCTCTCTCTCTCTCTCTCTCTCTGCCTATCCAGACCTCATGCTGCAGGTAAAACGTACGGTTCTGAATGAGACAGAAGTGGAGCAGGAGGAGGAAGACCTCTCTAAGAAGATACAGCAGGTGGAGGCCATGCTGAGAGAGATGAGATTCAGGAGCTGTGTCGGCCAGAAGAAGATAGCCGACAGAGAGCTGTCCGAGGCTGAGAAACGTCAGTCATACTCTTAGAAATAGAATTACTAGAGCGGGAATCTATATTCAAGTCAATGATCTCTGATGGGTGGGCAGGTGGCCATTTTGAGTGTACCTATCCATAACCAGGAAGTGTAATCTCTATTCAAGTCAATGATCTCTGATGGGTGGGCAGGTGGCCATTTTGAGTGTACCTATCCATAACCAGGGGGGCAGGACGTCCTGTATAAACTCAAACTTACTTCCATGACAACTTCCTTCACAATTGCTCTGCTCTGCTCTACTCTGTTAAGCTCAAGAAGTATGAAAGTCCTGACGTCTGCGGAGGCTGCGTCGCAGTAAATACCGTACGACCACTTCAGACGTCGGATTGACCACACGAAGCCTTTTAGTCCATACGAGACATATTGCTGTAGTGCTTTGTATTCAGGACCTTAAGGAGGAGACCTTCTGATTGTAAAACTAAAGGTGTCTTTTGTCTTTCCTGTCTCTCTGTAGTGCTGGAGAAGGTAAAAGACCAGCTGGTGAGTCGTGTGGTGGAGAACGAGGATTTGGTGAAGAACATCAGGGAGCGTCTGAGGAAGTTCCATGACCAACTGATGGACCTGAGGGACGCTCTGAACCAGGCAGTTAAAAACACGGCCGTCGCCTCCGATACGAACGCTGTTAATGAGAAGAGGCTGGAGGACTGCCAGGTAACACAGACATGCAGAGATGGATACACACACACACACACACACACATACACATACACATACACACACATACACACACACACACACACATACACACACACACACACACACACACATACACATACATACACACACACACACACACACACACATACACATACACACACATACACACACACACACACACACACACACACACACATACACATACACATACACACACATACACATACACACAGACACACTGAAAGACACACACACACACAGAAAGACACAGAAAGACACAGAAAGACACACACACACACAGGAAAGCAGAATGAGAGTTTACATTTACATTTAAGTCATTTAGCAGACGCTCTTATCCAGAGCGACTTACAAATTGGTGCATTCACCTTATGACATCCAGTGGAACAGCCACTTTACAATAGTGCATCTAAATATTTTAAGGGGGGTGAGAAGGATTACTTTATCCTATCCTAGGTATTCCTTAAAGAGGTGGGGTTTCAGGTGTCTCCGGAAGGTGGTGATTGACTCCGCTGTCCTGGCGTCGTGAGGGAGTTTGTTCCACCATTGGGGGGCCAGAGCAGCGAACAGTTTTGACTGGGCTGAGCGGGAACTGTACTTCCTCAGTGGTAGGGAGGCGAGCAGGCCAGAGGTGGATGAACGCAGTGCCCTTGTTTGGGTGTAGGGCCTGATCAGAGCCTGGAGGTACTGAGGTGCCGTTCCCCTCACAGCTCCGTAGGCAAGCACCATGGTCTTGTAGCGGATGCGAGCTTCAACTGGAAGCCAGTGGAGAGAGCGGAGGAGCGGGGTGACGTGAGAGAACTTGGGAAGGTTGAACACCAGACGGGCTGCGGCGTTCTGGATGAGTTGTAGGGGTTTAATGGCACAGGCAGGGAGCCCAGCCAACAGCGAGTTGCAGTAATCCAGACGGGAGATGACGAGTGCCTGGATTAGGACCTGCGCCGCTTCCTGTGTGAAGCAGGGTCGTACTCTGCGGATGTTGTAGAGCATGAACCTACAGGAACGGGCCACTGCCTTGATGTTATTTGAGAACGACAGGGTGTTGTCCAGGATCACGCCAAGGTTCTTAGCACTCTGGGAGGAGGGCACAATGGAGTTGTCAACCGTGATGGCGAGATCATGGAACGGGCAGTCCTTCCCGGGAGGAAGAGCAGCTCCGTCTTGCCGAGGTTCAGCTTGAGGTGGTGATCCGTCATCCACACTGATATGTCTGCCAGACATGCAGAGATGCGATTCGCCACCTGGTCATCAGAAGGGGGAAAGGAGAAGATTAATTGTGTGTCGTCTGCATAGCAATGATAGGAGAGACCATGTGAGGTTATGACAGAGCCAAGTGACTTGGTGTATAGCGAGAATAGGAGAGGGCCTAGAACAGAGCCCTGGGGGACACCAGTGGTGAGAGCACGTGGTGAGGAGACAGATTCTCGCCACGCCACCTGGTAGGAGCGACCTGTCAGGTAGGACGCAATCCAAGCGTGGGCCGCGCCGGAGATGCCCAACTCGGAGAGGGTGGAGAGGAGGATGTGATGGTTCACAGTATCGAAGGCAGCCGATAGGTCTAGAAGGATGAGAGCAGAGGAGAGAGAGTTAGCTTTAGCAGTGCGGAGCACCTCCGTGATACAGAGAAGAGCAGTCTCAGTTGAATGACTAGTCTTGAAACCTGACTGATTTGGATCAAGAAGGTCATTCTGAGAGAGATAGCGGGAGAGCTGGCCAAGGACGGCACGTTCAAGAGTTTTGGAGAGAAAAGAAAGAAGGGATACTGGTCTGTAGTTGTTGACATCGGAGGGATCGAGTGTAGGTTTTTTCAGAAGGGGTGCAACTCTCGCTCTCTTGAAGACGGAAGGGACGTAGCCAGCGGTCAGGGATGAGTTGATGAGCGAGGTGAGGTAAGGGAGAAGGTCTCCGGAAATGGTCTGGAGAAGAGAGGAGGGGATAGGGTCAAGCGGGCAGGTTGTTGGGCGGCCGGCCGTCACAAGACGCGAGATTTCATCTGGAGAGAGAGGGGAGAAAGAGGTCAGAGCACAGGGTAGGGCAGTGTGAGCAGAACCAGCGGTGTCGTTTGACTTAGCAAACGAGGATCGGATGTCGTCGACCTTCTTAATCGACCTTCAATCTGACACAGACATCGTTTTTTTTATACCTATTTAACTCTATTCACAGTATTCTCTCTTCATGTTGTTTCTGTCTGCAGCAACACGCGGATGAGCTGAATGTGAAGAACAAGGAGGTGGAGAATCTCCTGCAGATGGCAGAGGATGACGTGGCCGCTGTCAATGACATGCTGTCTATGCTGCACGACTCCAAGGAGGTGAGGACATGTCCAACGTCATCAAGGCTTTTCTAGGGTCTAAACACTAGGGTTCATAAGGGACACAGTTCAACTACAAAAAAAAAAAAACTTAGTTGAAACATACTTACTTACTGACTTTATCGTCCCCAAGGGGAAATGTTGTTGCAGTGTCATGTACACGTTTAAATTGCAGTTTAAATACAAAACAAAGCTTACAATACAACTTTTATAACAGTTACGCACCAATAAAAAAATATTAAAAAATAAAAAAGACTGAGTCGATAGGAACATTAGCCTGCTGGCCTTACTGAGTCTATAGGAACATTAGCCTGCTGGTCTTACTGAGTCTATAGGAACATTAGCCTGCTGGTCTTACTGAGTCTATAGGAACATTAGCCTGCTGGCCTTACTGAGTCGATAGGAACATTAGCCTGCTGGCCTTACTGAGTCTATAGGAACATTAGCCTGCAGGTCTTACTGAGTCTATAGGAACATTAGCCTGCTGGCCTTACTGAGTCTATAGGAACATTAGCCTGCTGGCCTTACTGAGTCTATAGGAACATTAGCCTGCTGGCCTTACTGAGTCTATAGGAACATTAGCCTGCAGGTCTTACTGAGTCTATAGGAACATTAGCCTGCTGGCCTTACTGAGTCTATAGGAACATTAGCCTGCAGGTCTTACTGAGTCTATAGGAATATTAGCCTGCTGGCCTTACTGAGTCGATAGGAACATTAGCCTGCTGGCCTTACTGAGTCGATAGGAACATTAGCCTGCTGGCCTTACTGAGTCTATAGGAACATTAGCCTGCTGGCCTTACTGAGTCTATAGGAATATTAGCCTGCTGGCCTTACTGAGTCGATAGGAACATTAGCCTGCTGGCCTTACTGAGTCTATAGGAACATTAGCCTGCTGGCCTTACTGAGTCGATAGGAACATTAGCCTGCTGGTCTTACTGAGTCTATAGGAACATTAGCCTGCTGGCCTTACTGAGTCTATAGGAACATTAGCCTGCTGGCCTTACTGAGTCGATAGGAACATTAGCCTGCTGGTCTTACTGAGTCTATAGGAACATTAGCCTGCTGGCCTTACTGAGTCTATAGGAACATTAGCCTGCTGGTCTTACTGAGTCGATAGGAACATTAGCCTGCTGGTCTTACTGAGTCTATAGGAACATTAGCCTGCTGGTCTTACTGAGTCGATAGGAACATTAGCCTGCTGGTCTTACTGAGTCTATAGGAACATTAGCCTGCTGGCCTTACTGAGTCTATAGGAACATTAGCCTGCTGGTCTTACTGAGTCGATAGGAACATTAGCCTGCTGGTCTTACTGAGTCTATAGGAACATTAGCCTGCTGGCCTTACTGAGTCTATAGGAACATTAGCCTGCTGGCCTTACTGAGTCTATAGGAACATTAGCCTGCTGGCCTTACTGAGTCTATAGGAACATTAGCCTGCTGGTCTTACTGAGTCTATAGGAACATTAGCCTGCTGGCCTTACTGAGTCTATAGGAACATTAGCCTGCTGGTCTTACTGAGTCTATAGGAACATTAGCCTGCTGGCCTTACTGAGTCTATAGGAACATTAGCCTGCTGGTCTTACTGAGTCTATAGGAACATTAGCCTGCTGGCCTTACTGAGTCTATAGGAACATTAGCCTGCTGGCCTTACTGAGTCTATAGGAACATTAGCCTGCTGGCCTTACTGAGTCTATAGGAACATTAGCCTGCTGGCCTTACTGAGTCTATAGGAACATTAGCCTGCTGGCCTTACTGAGTCTATAGGAACATTAGCCTGCTGGTCTTACTGAGTCTATAGGAACATTAGCCTGCTGGCCTTACTGAGTCTATAGGAACATTAGCCTGCTGGCCTTACTGAGTCTATAGGAACATTAGCCTGCTGGCCTTACTGAGTCTATAGGAACATTAGCCTGCTGGCCTTACTGAGTCTATAGGAACATTAGCCTGCTGGTCTTACTGAGTCTATAGGAACATTAGCCTGCTGGTCTTACTGAGTCTATAGGAACATTAGCCTGCTGGTCTTACTGAGTCTATAGGAACATTAGCCTGCTGGTCTTACTGAGTCTATAGGAACATTAGCCTGCTGGCCTTACTGAGTCTATAGGAACATTAGCCTGCTGGTCTTACTGAGTCTATAGGAACATTAGCCTGCTGGTCTTACTGAGTCTATAGGAACATTAGCCTGCTGGCCTTACTGAGTCTATAGGAACATTAGCCTGCTGGTCTTACTGAGTCTATAGGAACATTAGCCTGCTGGCCTTACTGAGTCTATAGGAACATTAGCCTGCTGGTCTTACTGAGTCTATAGGAACATTAGCCTGCTGGCCTTACTGAGTCTATAGGAACATTAGCCTGCTGGTCTTACTGAGTCGATAGGAACATTAGCCTGCTGGTCTTACTGAGTCTATAGGAACATTAGCCTGCTGGTCTTACTGAGTCTATAGGAACATTAGCCTGCTGGCCTTACTGAGTCTATAGGAACATTAGCCTGCTGGCCTTACTGAGTCTATAGGAACATTAGCCTGCTGGTCTTACTGAGTCTATAGGAACATTAGCCTGCTGGCCTTACTGAGTCTATAGGAACATTAGCCTGCTGGTCTTACTGAGTCTATAGGAACATTAGCCTGCTGGTCTTACTGAGTCTATAGGAACATTAGCCTGCTGGTCTTACTGAGTCTATAGGAACATTAGCCTGCTGGTCTTACTGAGTCTATAGGAACATTAGCCTGCTGGCCTTACTGAGTCGATAGGAACATTAGCCTGCTGGTCTTACTGAGTCGATAGGAACATTAGCCTGCTGGTCATACTGAGTCTATAGGAACATTAGACTGCTGGTCATACTGAGTCGATAGGAACATTAGCCTGCTGGTCTTACTGAGTCTATAGGAACATTAGCCTGCTGGTCATACTGAGTCTATAGGAACATTAGCCTGCTGGTCATACTGAGTCTATAGGAACATTAGCCTGCTGGTGATACTGAGTCGATAGGAACATTAGCCTGCTGGTCATACTGAGTCGATAGGAACATTAGCCTGCTGGTCTTACTGAGTCGATAGGAATATTAGCCTGCTGGTCTTACTGAGTCGATAGGAACATTAGCCTGCTGGTCTTACTCAGTCTATAGGAACATTAGCCTGCTGGTCTTACTGAGTCTATAGGAACATTAGCCTGCTGGTCTTACTGAGTCTATAGGAACATTAGCCTGCTGGTCTTACTGAGTCGATAGGAACATTAGCCTGCTGGTCTTACTGAGTCTATAGGAACATTAGCCTGCTGGTCTTACTGAGTCTATAGGAACATTAGCCTGCTGGTCTTACTGAGTCGATAGGAACATTAGCCTGCTGGTCTTACTGAGTCTATAGGAACATTAGCCTGCTGGTCATACTGAGTCTATAGGAACATTAGCCTGCTGGTCTTACTGAGTCTATAGGAACATTAGCCTGCTGGTCATACTGAGTCTATAGGAACATTAGCCTGCTGGTCATACTGAGTCTATAGGAACATTAGCCTGCTGGCCTTACTGAGTCGATAGGAACATTAGCCTGCTGGCCTTACTGAGTCTATAGGAACATTAGCCTGCTGGTCTTACTGAGTCGATAGGAACATTAGCCTGCTGGTCATACTGAGTCTATAGGAACATTAGCCTGCTGGTCTTACTGAGTCGATAGGAACATTAGCCTGCTGGTCATACTGAGTCTATAGGAACATTAGCCTGCTGGTCATACTGAGTCTATAGGAACATTAGCCTGCTGGTCATACTGAGTCGATAGGAACATTAGCCTGCTGGTCATACTGAGTCTATAGGAACATTAGCCTGCTGGTCATACTGAGTCGATAGGAACATTAGCCTGCTGGTCATACTGAGTCTATAGGAACATTAGCCTGCTGGTCATACTGAGTCTATAGGAACATTAGCCTGCTGGCCTTACTGAGTCTATAGGAACATTAGCCTGCTGGCCTTACTGAGTCTATAGGAACATTAGCCTGCTGGTCTTACTGAGTCGATAGGAACATTAGCCTGCTGGCCTTACTGAGTCGATAGGAACATTAGCCTGCTGGCCTTACTGAGTCGATAGGAACATTAGCCTGCTGGCCTTACTGAGTCGATAGGAACATTAGCCTGCTGGCCTTACTGAGTCGATAGGAACATTAGCCTGCTGGTCTTACTGAGTCTATAGGAACATTAGCCTGCTGGTCTTACTGAGTCTATAGGAACATTAGCCTGCTGGCCTTACTGAGTCGATAGGAACATTAGCCTGCTGGTCTTACTGAGTCTATAGGAACATTAGCCTGCTGGTCTTACTGAGTCGATAGGAACATTAGCCTGCTGGTCTTACTGAGTCTATAGGAACATTAGCCTGCTGGTCTTACTGAGTCTATAGGAACATTAGCCTGCTGGCCTTACTGAGTCTATAGGAACATTAGCCTGCTGGTCTTACTGAGTCTATAGGAACATTAGCCTGCTGGCCTTACTGAGTCTATAGGAACATTAGCCTGCTGGCCTTACTGAGTCGATAGGAACATTAGCCTGCTGGTCTTACTGAGTCGATAGGAACATTAGCCTGCTGGTCTTACTGAGTCTATAGGAACATTAGCCTGCTGGCCTTACTGAGTCGATAGGAACATTAGCCTGCTGGCCTTACTGAGTCTATAGGAATATTAGCCTGCTGGTCTTACTGAGTCTATAGGAACATTAGCCTGCTGGCCTTACTGTGTCTATAGGAACATTAGCCTGCTGGCCTTACTGAGTCGATAGGAACATTAGCCTGCTGGCCTTACTGAGTCGATAGGAACATTAGCCTGCTGGCCTTACTGAGTCGATAGGAACATTAGCCTGCTGGCCTTACTGAGTCGATAGGAACATTAGCCTGCTGGTCTTACTGAGTCTATAGGAACATTAGCCTGCTGGTCTTACTGAGTCTATAGGAACATTAGCCTGCTGGCCTTACTGAGTCGATAGGAACATTAGCCTGCTGGTCTTACTGAGTCTATAGGAACATTAGCCTGCTGGTCTTACTGAGTCGATAGGAACATTAGCCTGCTGGTCTTACTGAGTCTATAGGAACATTAGCCTGCTGGTCTTACTGAGTCTATAGGAACATTAGCCTGCTGGCCTTACTGAGTCTATAGGAACATTAGCCTGCTGGTCTTACTGAGTCTATAGGAACATTAGCCTGCTGGCCTTACTGAGTCTATAGGAACATTAGCCTGCTGGCCTTACTGAGTCGATAGGAACATTAGCCTGCTGGTCTTACTGAGTCGATAGGAACATTAGCCTGCTGGTCTTACTGAGTCTATAGGAACATTAGCCTGCTGGCCTTACTGAGTCGATAGGAACATTAGCCTGCTGGCCTTACTGAGTCTATAGGAATATTAGCCTGCTGGTCTTACTGAGTCTATAGGAACATTAGCCTGCTGGCCTTACTGTGTCTATAGGAACATTAGCCTGCTGGCCTTACTGAGTCGATAGGAACATTAGCCTGCTGGCCTTACTGAGTCGATAGGAACATTAGCCTGCTGGCCTTACTGAGTCGATAGGAACATTAGCCTGCTGGCCTTACTGAGTCGATAGGAACATTAGCCTGCTGGCCTTACTGAGTCTATAGGAACATTAGCCTGCTGGCCTTACTGAGTCGATAGGAACATTAGCCTGCTGGCCTTACTGAGTCTATAGGAACATTAGCCTGCTGGCCTTACTGAGTCTATAGGAACATTAGCCTGCTGGCCTTACTGAGTCGATAGGAACATTAGCCTGCTGGCCTTACTGAGTCGATAGGAACATTAGCCTGCTGGCCTTACTGAGTCGATAGGAACATTAGCCTGCTGGCCTTACTGAGTCGATAGGAACATTAGCCTGCTGGCCTTACTGAGTCGATAGGAACATTAGCCTGCTGGCCTTACTGAGTCGATAGGAACATTAGCCTGCTGGCCTTACTGAGTCGATAGGAACATTAGCCTGCTGGCCTTACTGGGTCGATAGGAACATTAGCCTGCTGGCCTTACTGGGTCTATAGGAACATTAGCCTGCTGGCCTTACTGAGTCTATAGGAATATTAGCCTGCTGGTCTTACTGAGTGGGATAGGAACATTAGCCTGCTGGCCTTACTGAGTGGGATAGGAACATTAGCCTGCTGGCCTTACTGAGTCGATAGGAACATTAGCCTGCTGGCCTTACTGAGTCGATAGGATCATTAGCCTGCTGGCCTTACTGAGTCTATAGGAACATTAGCCTGCTGGCCTTACTGAGTCTATAGGAACATTAGCCTGCTGGCCTTACTGAGTCGATAGGAACATTAGCCTGCTGGCCTTACTGAGTCTATAGGAACATTAGCCTGCTGGCCTTACTGAGTCTATAGGAACATTAGCCTGCTGGCCTTACTGAGTCGATAGGAACATTAGCCTGCTGGCCTTACTGAGTCTATAGGAACATTAGCCTGCTGGCCTTACTGAGTCTATAGGAACATTAGCCTGCTGGCCTTACTGAGTCGATAGGAACATTAGCCTGCTGGCCTTACTGAGTCGATAGGAACATTAGCCTGCTGGCCTTACTGAGTCTATAGGAACATTAGCCTGCTGGCCTTACTGAGTCGATAGGAACATTAGCCTGCTGGCCTTACTGAGTCGATAGGAACATTAGCCTGCTGGCCTTACTGAGTCGATAGGAACATTAGCCTGCTGGCCTTACTGAGTCTATAGGAACATTAGCCTGCTGGCCTTACTGAGTCTATAGGAACATTAGCCTGCTGGCCTTACTGTGTCTATAGGAACATTAGCCCGAGCTATTTAGGAAGGATATCACACCTGGCACAAATGATTGTCTTGTTCTGTTTTTTTCTGCTGGGGTGTCCTATACCTGCACCCAGAGGGGAGTAGTTTAAAGTCCAGGTACAGGGGGTGGCTTGGGTCTAAAATTATTTTGTGAGCCTTGCCGGAGGGCCCTGAAAAAGTCCCTGACAAACCTTGGACATCAGATTAGATCTCTGATTTCTGTACCATTGTTACAGTAAAACCCTTATCTAAAAAACCTCTCTCCTTTAAACCCTCTCTCTCTCTCTCTCTGTCTTTGGGAGGTGAGTCTGGGTATTCTCTCTCTCTCTGTCTTTGGGAGGTGAGTCTGGGTATTCTCTCTCTCTCTCTCTCTTTGGGAGGTGAGTCTGGGTATTCTCTCTCTCTCTCTCTCTTTGGGAGGTGAGTCTGGGTATTCTCTCTCTCTCTCTCTCTTTTTGGGAGGTGAGTCTGGGTATTCTCTCTCTCTCTCTCTCTCTCTTTGGGAGGTGAGTCTGGGTATTCTCTCTCTCTCTCTCTCTTTGGGAGGTGAGTCTGGGTATTCTCTCTCTCTCTCTCTCTTTGGGAGGTGAGTCTGGGTATTCTCTCTCTCTCTCTCTCTCTGTCTTTGGGAGGTGAGTCTGGGTATTTTGGCTACAGCTTGTGAAGCGTGTTTTTTTTCAATCCCTTAGATGTTTTGTACACACCAGACTTCCTCCGTGCGTGGTGACGAGGTTAACCCCTTTCTAAAACCTCTCCTTCTAGGACTATGAGCGTCTGGCAGCCCAGTTGGATGGTTCCAGGATGCCCTTGGCAGAGAAGGTGCTGGAGTTTTCCCCCTCTGTCAGTAAGATACCCCTGGTGGAGGCAGCAGAGAAACATGCTGAACTACTCAATGAGCTGGCCATGAACCTCGCCAGGTGAGGAGTTGATGGACTGATGGACTGAGGGCCTGATGGACTGAGGGCCTGATGGACTGATGGACTGATGGACTGAGGGCCTGATGGACTGATGGACTGAGGGCCTGATGGACTGAGGGCCTGATGGACTGAGGGCCTGGTGGACTGATGGACTGATGGACTGAGGGCCTGATGGACTGATGGCCTGATGGACTGATGGACTGAGGGCCTGATGGACTGATGTCCTGATGGACTGATAAACTAATGGCCTGATGGACTGATGTCCTGATGGACTGATGGCCTGATGCCTGATGGACTGATGCCTGATGGACTGATGTCCTGATGGACTGATAAACTAATGGCCTGATGACTGACAAACTAATGGCCTGATGACTGATGGACTGATGAACTAATGGCCTGATGGACTGATGGACTGATGAACTAATGGCCTGATGGCCTGATAGACTGATTTGATGGCCTGATGTCCTGATGAACTAATGGCCTGATGTCCTGATGGCCTGATAGACTGATTTAATGGCCTGATGGCCTGATGTCCTGATGAACTAATGGCCTGATGGACTGATGAACTAATGGACTGATGGCCTGATGGACTGACGGCCTGACTGACTGATGGCCTGATTGATTTATTGGTTGGTCAGTTGGTATATTGGTTGATTGATAGATCGATAGATCGATTGATTGGTTGGGCAGTTGGTATGTTGGTTGATTGATTGGTTGATCGATTGATTGGTTGGGCAGTTGGTATGTTGGTTGATTGATTGGTTGATCGATTGATTGGTTGGGCAGTTGGTATGTTGGTTGATTGATTGATTGGTTGGGAAGTTGGTATGTTGGTTGATCAATTGATTGGTTGGGAAGTTGGTATGTTGGTTGATTGATTGATTGGTTGGTCAGTTGGTTGATTGATAGATCAATAGATCGATTGATTGGTTGGGCAGTTGGTATGTTGGTTGATTGATTGGTTGATCGGTTGATTGGTTGGGAAGTTGGTATGTTGGTTGATTGATTGGTTGATCGATTGATTGGTTGGGCAGTTGGTATGTTGGTTGATTGATTGATTGGTTGGTTGGGAAGTTGGTATGTTGGTTGATCGATTGGTTGATCGATTGATTGGTTGGGCAGTTGGTATGTTGGTTGATTGATTGGTTGATCGATTGGTTGGTTGGGAAGTTGGTATGTTGGTTGATCGATTGGTTGATCGATTGATTGGTTGGGAAGTTGGTATGTTGGTTGATTGATTGATTGGTTGGGAAGTTGGTATGTTGGTTGATTGATTGGTTGATCGATTGGTTGGTTGGGAAGTTGGTATGTTGGTTGATTGATTGGTTGGTTGGGCAGTTGGTATGTTGGTTGATTGATTGATAGATGGAACTGTTGTAGCGCTGGCTTCATGTTTTCTCCTCTGTGTGTTGCAGTGTGATCTCCAACACCAACAAGGACGGTTTCATCCAACGAGCCATGAACGCGTCCCGGGCGTACTCTGACATCGTCGACGCCGTCAGAGCCGCTGAGACTGCTGCCAACCAGGCTGCTATGGACGCACTGGCGGTAAGGGCAACACGTACACATGCTTCCTACGTTGTGAGGACCATGATAGAGGACACACAAAATACACTCTCTAAGACTCATAGAAACAACATTACGAGATATGCATATGTGTGGCACCTAAACATTGCCATGATGGACCTGTAACAAGATAACATATGTCTGTTGTGTTGTTGTTGATGTTGTTGATGTTTTTGTTGTGTTGATGATGTTGTTGTTGTTGTTGATGTTGTTGTTGATGATGTTGTTGATGTTGGTGTTGTTGTTGGTGTTGATGTTGTTGTTGATGTGTGCAGAATGTACAGGATCAGGACCTGGGCCAGACAGCTAAAGGTCTGAGGAAACACAGTATTGAACTGTTGAACCAGGCTGTCAAACTACAGGAAGATGTCAGTGATGGTGAGAGTTTCCCTCCTTCCCCAGGGCCCGTATTCACAAACAGGAGTGTTGATATCGGATCGAATAAGATTATATGAACAAGGCTACACATGGGGAGAACTGTTCCTAGATCAGCTCTCTTGCCCTGGGATGCTTCTTTTTTTTTTTTAAATACAGGCCCAGATGTATGCTGAATGTTTGCTGTTGTGTACACTTCCTTTAATAGCAAGACAAAGTGCCCGTCTTGTCATAACGTAGTATTCCGTGTCCGCTGTCAGAACCTCAGCTCCAGGATGCTAAGACTCGTCTGGATGAGGCCAGAGACAAACAGGAGACTCTACTGAACGACCTAGAGATGGTGCAGAGTAGCCTCAACTTCAGTCGAGGTAAGGCCAGGGATAAACGGGAGATCTATTGCGAAAAACAATATCTATACTCACACTTGTTGTACACGAACAAATGTTACTCACACCCAACCCTAATCCTGACACTAGCTCACACCTAATCCTAATCCTGACCCTAGCTCACACCTAATCCTAACCCTAGCTCACACCTAATCCTAATCCTGACCCTAGCTCACACCTAATCCTAAACCTGACCCTAGTTCACACTTAATCCTAATCCTGACCCTAGCTCACACCTAATCCTAATCCTGACCCTAGCTCACACCTAATCCTAACCCTAGCTCACACCTAATCCTAACCCTAGCTCACACCTAATCCTAATCCTGACCCTAGCTCACCTAATCCTAAACCTGACCCTAGTTCACACCTAATCCTAATCCTGACCCTAGCTCACACCTAATCCTAATCCTGACCCTAGCTCACACCCAACCCTGATCCTGACACTAGCTCACACCTAACCCAGGTAGAGGAGAACCTGATCCTGACACTAGCTCACATCTAACCCGGGTAGAGGACATTCTGACCCTAGCTCACACCTAACCCAGGTAGAGGACATTCTGACCCTAGCTCACATCTAACCCGGGTAGAGGACATTCTGACCCTAGCTCACACCTAACACGGGTAGAGGACATTCTGACCCTAGCTCACACCTAACACGGGTAGAGGACATTCTGACCCTAGCTCACACCTAACCCGGGTAGAGGACATTCTGACCCTAGCTCACATCTAACCCAGGTAGAGGACATTCTGACCCTAGCTCACACCTAACCCAGGTAGAGGACATTCTGACCCTAGCTCACACCTAACCCGGGTAGAGGACATTCTGACCCTAGCTCACACCTAACCCGGGTAGAAGACAATCTGACCCTAGCTCACATCTAACCCAGGTAGAGGACATTCTGACCCTAGCTCACATCTAACCCAGGTAGAGGACATTCTGACTCTAGCTCACATCTAACCCGGGTAGAGGACATTCTGACCCTAGCTCACATCTAACCCAGGTAGAGGACATTCTGACCCTAGCTCACACCTAACCCGGGTAGAGGACATTCTGACCCTAGCTCACACCTAACACGGGTAGAGGACATTCTGACCCTAGCTCACACCTAACACGGGTAGAGGACATTCTGACCCTAGCTCACACCTAACCCGGGTAGAGGACATTCTGACCCTAGTTCAAATCTAACCCGGGTAGAGGACATTCTGACCCTAGCTCACATCTAACCCGGGTAGAGGACATTCTGACACTCGCTCATATCTAACCCGAGTAGAGGACAACCTGATCCTGACCCTAGACCCCAACCCACACCTCTATTCTCTCTCTCTTCCCCAGAGGAGACAGCTAGTGACATTGAGGAGGCTAAAGCATCAGCAGAGGAGGCCAACAGTACAGCAGCGAGAGTAAAGGACACCCTGGCCCCTCTCAAGGAGCAGCTGGACCAATGGCAGCAGCAGTACGGAGACGCCAACACCAACAACAATGACATCCACAAGGCCTTCCTGGAGGCCAACACCTCTGGTAGGTCTACTAGAGAGTAGGTCTGGTAGGACCACTAGACACTACTCGACAGTAGGTCTGGTAGGACCAATAGACACTACTCGACAGTAGGTCTGGTAGGACCACTAGACACTACTAGATAGTAGGTCTGGTAGGACCACTAGACACTACTCGACAGTAGGTCTGGTAGGACCAATAGACACTACTAGAGAGTAGGTTTGGTAGGACCACTAGACACTACTCGACAGTAGGTCTGGTAGGACCACTAGACACTACTAGATAGTAGGTCTGGTAGGACCACTAGACACTACTCGACAGTAGGTCTGGTAGGACCACTAGACACTACTAGATAGTAGGTCTGGTAGGACCACTAGACACTACTACATTGTAGGTCTGGTAGGACCACTAGACACTACTAGATAGTAGATCTGGTAGGACCACTAGACACTACTAGATAGTAGGTCTGGTAGGACCACTAGACACTACTCGACAGTAGGTCTGGTAGGACCACTAGACACTACTAGATAGTAGATCTTGTAGGACCACTAGACACTACTCGACAGTAGGTCTGGTAGGACCACTAGACACTACTAGATAGTAGGTCTGGTAGGACCACTAGACACTACTCGACAGTAGGTCTGGTAGGACCAATAGACACTACTCGACAGTAGGTCTGGTAGGACCACTAGACACTACTAGATAGTAGGTCTGGTAGGACCACTAGACACTACTAGATAGTAGGTCTGATAGGACCACTAGACACTACTAGATAGTAGGACCACTAGACACTACTAGATAGTAGATCTGGTAGGACCACTAGACACTACTAGATAGTAGGTCTGGTAGGACCACTAGACACTACTAGATAGTAGGTCTGGTAGGACCACTAGACACTACTAGAGAGTAGGTCTGGTAGGTCCACTAGACACTACTAGATAGTAGATCTGGTAGGACCACTAGACACTACTAGATAGTAGGTCTGGTAGGACCACTAGACACTACTAGAAAGTAGGTCTGGTAGGACCACTAGACACTACTAGATAGTAGGTCTGGTAGGACCACTAGACACTACTAGATAGTAGATATGGTAGGACCACTAGACACTACTAGAAAGTAGGTCTGGTAGGACCACTAGACACTACTAGATAGTAGGTCTGGTAGGACCACTAGACACTACTAGATAGTAGGTCTGGTAGGACCACTAGACACTACTCGACAGTAGGTCTGGTAGGACCAATAGACACTACTAGATAGTAGGTCTGGTAGGACCAATAGACACTACTCGACAGTAGGTCTGGTAGGACCACTCGACACTACTAGATAGTAGATCTGGTAGGACCACTAGACACTACTAGATAGTAGATCTGGTAGGACCACTAGACACTACTAGATAGTAGGTCTGGTAGGACCACTAGACACTACTAGATAGTAGATCTGGTAGGACCACTAGACACTACTAGATAGTAGGTCTGATAGGACCACTAGACACTACTCGACAGTAGGTCTGGTAGGACCACTAGACACTACTAGATAGTAGGACCACTAGACACTACTAGATAGTAGATCTGGTAGGACCACTAGACACTACTAGATAGTAGGTCTGGTAGGACCAATAGACACTACTCGACAGTAGGTCTGGTAGGACCACTCGACACTACTAGATAGTAGATCTGGTAGGACCACTAGACACTACTAGATAGTAGATCTGGTAGGACCACTAGACACTACTAGATAGTAGGTCTGGTAGGACCACTAGACACTACTAGATAGTAGATCTGGTAGGACCACTAGACACTACTAGATAGTAGGTCTGATAGGACCACTAGACACTACTCGACAGTAGGTCTGGTAGGACCACTAGACACTACTAGATAGTAGGTCTGGTAGGACCACTAGACACTACTAGATAGTAGATATGGTAGGACCACTAGACACTACTAGATAGTAGGACCACTAGACACTACTAGACAGTAGATCTGGTAGGACCACTAGACACTACTAGATAGTAGGTCTGGTAGGACCACTAGACACTACTAGAGAGTAGGTCTGGTAGGACCACTAGACACTACTCGACAGTAGGTCTGGTAGGACCACTAGACACTACTAGATAGTAGGTCTGGTAGGACCACTAGACACTACTCGACAGTAGGTCTGGTAGGACCACTAGACACTACTAGATAGTAGGTCTGGTAGGACCACTAGACACTACTAGATAGTAGATCTGGTAGGACCACTAGACACTACTAGATAGTAGGTCTGGTAGGACCACTAGACACTACTCGACAGTAGGTCTGGTAGGACCACTAGACACTACTAGATAGTAGATCTGGTAGGACCACTAGACACTACTCGACAGTAGGTCTGGTAGGACCACTAGACACTACTAGATAGTAGGTCTGGTAGGACCACTAGACACTACTCGACAGTAGGTCTGGTAGGACCAATAGACACTACTCGACAGTAGGTCTGGTAGGACCACTAGACACTACTAGATAGTAGGTCTGGTAGGACCACTAGACACTACTAGATAGTAGGTCTGATAGGACCACTAGACACTACTAGATAGTAGGACCACTAGACACTACTAGATAGTAGATCTGGTAGGACCACTAGACACTACTAGATAGTAGGTCTGGTAGGACCACTAGACACTACTAGATAGTAGGTCTGGTAGGACCACTAGACACTACTAGAGAGTAGGTCTGGTAGGTCCACTAGACACTACTAGATAGTAGATCTGGTAGGACCACTAGACACTACTAGATAGTAGGTCTGGTAGGACCACTAGACACTACTAGAAAGTAGGTCTGGTAGGACCACTAGACACTACTAGATAGTAGGTCTGGTAGGACCACTAGACACTACTAGATAGTAGATATGGTAGGACCACTAGACACTACTAGAAAGTAGGTCTGGTAGGACCACTAGACACTAATAGATAGTAGGTCTGGTAGGACCACTAGACACTACTAGATAGTAGGTCTGGTAGGACCACTAGACACTACTCGACAGTAGGTCTGGTAGGACCAATAGACACTACTAGATAGTAGGTCTGGTAGGACCAATAGACACTACTCGACAGTAGGTCTGGTAGGACCACTCGACACTACTAGATAGTAGATCTGGTAGGACCACTAGACACTACTAGATAGTAGATCTGGTAGGACCACTAGACACTACTAGATAGTAGGTCTGGTAGGACCACTAGACACTACTAGATAGTAGATCTGGTAGGACCACTAGACACTACTAGATAGTAGGTCTGATAGGACCACTAGACACTACTCGACAGTAGGTCTGGTAGGACCACTAGACACTACTAGATAGTAGGTCTGGTAGGACCACTAGACACTACTAGATAGTAGATATGGTAGGACCACTAGACACTACTAGATAGTAGGACCACTAGACACTACTAGACAGTAGATCTGGTAGGACCACTAGACACTACTAGATAGTAGGTCTGGTAGGACCACTAGACACTACTAGAGAGTAGGTCTGGTAGGACCACTAGACACTACTCGACAGTAGGTCTGGTAGGACCACTAGACACTACTAGATAGTAGGTCTGGTAGGACCACTAGACACTACTCGACAGTAGGTCTGGTAGGACCACTAGACACTACTAGATAGTAGGTCTGGTAGGACCACTAGACACTACTACATTGTAGGTCTGGTAGGACCACTAGACACTACTAGATAGTAGATCTGGTAGGACCACTAGACACTACTAGATAGTAGGTCTGGTAGGACCACTAGACACTACTCGACAGTAGGTCTGGTAGGACCACTAGACACTACTAGATAGTAGATCTGGTAGGACCACTAGACACTACTCGACAGTAGGTCTGGTAGGACCACTAGACACTACTAGATAGTAGGTCTGGTAGGACCACTAGACACTACTCGACAGTAGGTCTGGTAGGACCAATAGACACTACTCGACAGTAGGTCTGGTAGGACCACTAGACACTACTAGATAGTAGATCTGGTAGGACCACTAGACACTACTAGATAGTAGGTCTGGTAGGACCACTAGACACTACTAGATAGTAGATCTGGTAGGACCACTAGACACTACTAGATAGTAGGTCTGATAGGACCACTAGACACTACTCGACAGTAGGTCTGGTAGGACCACTAGACACTACTAGATAGTAGGTCTGGTAGGACCACTAGACACTACTAGATAGTAGATATGGTAGGACCACTAGACACTACTAGATAGTAGGACCACTAGACACTACTAGACAGTAGATCTGGTAGGACCACTAGACACTACTAGATAGTAGGTCTGGTAGGACCACTAGACACTACTAGAGAGTAGGTCTGGTAGGACCACTAGACACTACTCGACAGTAGGTCTGGTAGGACCACTAGACACTACTAGATAGTAGGTCTGGTAGGACCACTAGACACTACTACATTGTAGGTCTGGTAGGACCACTAGACACTACTAGATAGTAGATCTGGTAGGACCACTAGACACTACTAGATAGTAGGTCTGGTAGGACCACTAGACACTACTCGACAGTAGGTCTGGTAGGACCACTAGACACTACTAGATAGTAGATCTGGTAGGACCACTAGACACTACTAGATAGTAGGTCTGGTAGGACCACTAGACACTACTAGATAGTAGGTCTGATAGGACCACTAGACACTACTAGATAGTAGGACCACTAGACACTACTAGATAGTAGATCTGGTAGGACCACTAGACACTACTAGATAGTAGGTCTGGTAGGACCACTAGACACTACTAGATAGTAGGTCTGGTAGGACCACTAGACACTACTAGAGAGTAGGTCTGGTAGGTCCACTAGACACTACTAGATAGTAGATCTGGTAGGACCACTAGACACTACTAGATAGTAGGTCTGGTAGGACCACTAGACACTACTAGAAAGTAGGTCTGGTAGGACCACTAGACACTACTAGATAGTAGGTCTGGTAGGACCACTAGACACTACTAGATAGTAGATATGGTAGGACCACTAGACACTACTAGAAAGTAGGTCTGGTAGGACCACTAGACACTACTAGATAGTAGGTCTGGTAGGACCACTAGACACTACTAGATAGTAGGTCTGGTAGGACCACTAGACACTACTCGACAGTAGGTCTGGTAGGACCAATAGACACTACTAGATAGTAGGTCTGGTAGGACCAATAGACACTACTCGACAGTAGGTCTGGTAGGACCACTCGACACTACTAGATAGTAGATCTGGTAGGACCACTAGACACTACTAGATAGTAGATCTGGTAGGACCACTAGACACTACTAGATAGTAGGTCTGGTAGGACCACTAGACACTACTAGATAGTAGATCTGGTAGGACCACTAGACACTACTAGATAGTAGGTCTGATAGGACCACTAGACACTACTCGACAGTAGGTCTGGTAGGACCACTAGACACTACTAGATAGTAGGTCTGGTAGGACCACTAGACACTACTAGATAGTAGATATGGTAGGACCACTAGACACTACTAGATAGTAGGACCACTAGACACTACTAGACAGTAGATCTGGTAGGACCACTAGACACTACTAGATAGTAGGTCTGGTAGGACCACTAGACACTACTAGATAGTAGGTCTGGTAGGACCACTAGACACTACTAGATAGTAGGTCTGGTAGGTCCACTAGACACTACTAGATAGTAGATATGGTAGGACCACTAGACACTACTAGATAGTAGATATGGTAGGACCACTAGACACTACTAGATAGTAGGTCTGGTAGGACCACTGGACACTACTAGATAGTAGGTCTGGTAGGACCACTAGACACTACTAGAGAGTAGGTCTGGTAGGTCCACTAGACACTACTAGATAGTAGATCTGGTAGGACCACTAGACACTACAAGATAGTAGGTCTGGTAGGACCTCTAGACACTACTAGAGAGTAGGTCTGGTAGGACCACTAGACACTACTAGAGAGTAGGTCTGGTAGGACCACTAGACACTACTAGATAGTAGGTCTGGTAGGACCACTAGACACTACTAGATAGTAGGTCTGGTAGGACCACTAGACACTACTAGAGAGTAGGTCTGGTAGGACCACTAGACACTACTAGAGAGTAGGTCTGGTAGGACCACTAGACACTACTCGACAGTAGGTCTGGTAGGACCACTAGACACTACTAGATAGTAGGTCTGGTAGGACCACTAGACACTACTCGACAGTAGGTCTGGTAGGACCACTAGACACTACTAGATAGTAGGTCTGGTAGGACCACTAGACACTACTACAGTAGGTCTGGTAGACCACTAGACACTAGGTCTGGTAGGACCACTAGACACTACTAGACAGTAGGTCTGGTAGGACCACTAGACACTACTAGATAGTAGGTCTGGTAGGACCACTAGACACTACTAGATAGTAGGTCTGGTAGGACCACTAGACACTACTAGATAGTAGGTCTGATAGGACCACTAGACATACTAGATAGGTAGGACCACTAGACACTACTAGATAGTAGATCTGGTAGGACCACTAGACACTACTAGATAGTAGGTCTGGTAGGACCACTAGACACTACTAGATAGTAGGTCTGGTAGGACCACTAGACTACTACTACTAGACACTACTAGATAGATCTGGTAGGACCACTAGACACTACTAGATAGTAGGTCTGGTAGGACCACTAGACACTACTAGAAAGTAGGTCTGGTAGGACCACTAGACACTACTAGATAGTAGGTCTGGTAGGACCACTAGACACTACTAGATAGTAGATATGGTAGGACCACTAGACACTACTAGAAAGTAGGTCTGGTAGGACCACTAGACACTACTAGATAGTGGTCTGGTAGGACCACTCTGGTAGGACCACTAGACACTACTAGATAGTAGGTCTGGTAGGACCACTAGACACTACTCGACAGTAGGTCTGGTAGGACCAATAGACACTACTAGATAGTAGGTCTGGTAGGACCAATAGACACTACTCGACAGTAGGTCTGGTAGGACCACTCGACACTACTAGATAGTAGATCTGGTAGGACCACTAGACACTACTAGATAGTAGATCTGGTAGGACCACTAGACACTACTAGATAGTAGGTCTGGTAGGACCACTAGACACTACTAGATAGTAGATCTGGTAGGACCACTAGACACTACTAGATAGTAGGTCTGATAGGACCACTAGACACTACTCGACAGTAGGTCTGGTAGGACCACTAGACACTACTAGATAGTAGGTCTGGTAGGACCACTAGACACTACTAGATAGTAGATATGGTAGGACCACTAGACACTACTAGATAGTAGGACCACTAGACACTACTAGACAGTAGATCTGGTAGGACCACTAGACACTACTAGATAGTAGGTCTGGTAGGACCACTAGACACTACTAGATAGTAGGTCTGGTAGGACCACTAGACACTACTAGATAGTAGGTCTGGTAGGACCACTAGACACTACTAGATAGTAGGTCTGGTAGGTCCACTAGACACTACTAGATAGTAGATATGGTAGGACCACTAGACACTACTAGATAGTAGATATGGTAGGACCACTAGACACTACTAGATAGTAGGTCTGGTAGGACCACTAGACACTACTAGATAGTAGGTCTGGTAGGACCACTAGACACTACTAGAGAGTAGGTCTGGTAGGTCCACTAGACACTACTAGATAGTAGATCTGGTAGGACCACTAGACACTACAAGATAGTAGGTCTGGTAGGACCTCTAGACACTACTAGAGAGTAGGTCTGGTAGGACCACTAGACACTACTAGAGAGTAGGTCTGGTAGGACCACTAGACACTACTAGATAGTAGGTCTGGTAGGACCACTAGACACTACTAGATAGTAGATCTGGTAGGACCACTAGACACTACTAGATAGTAGGTCTGGTAGGACCACTAGACTCTACTAGATAGTAGGTCTGGTAGGACCACTAGACACTACTAGATAGTAGGTCTGGTAGGACCACTAGACACTACTAGATAGTAGGTCTGGTAGGACCATTAGACACTACTAGACAGTAGATCTGGTAGGACCACTAGACACTACTAGATAGTAGGTCTGGTAGGTCCACTAGACACTACTAGACAGTTTCACTACACAGAGGCCTGGGACACTGGCTTGACTTCCATTTTGAATATTGCTATTATAGCTGATAAGGATTGATTTGAATAAAGTGGTGTGTAGATATTTGTTAAAGTCTGCTTGAATTGGTAGACTAAATTCAGAGGGGTAAAATGAGGAAGACACGTGTTGGTTGTGCAGCTGACTAGGTTTCCCTTTCCCTAAATGGTATTTAATATTTAAAGTTTAATATAACGTTTATTCGAACATTGTTCGAGGTAGAACATCTTTGCTTCTCTGATCATGCAAAAGACTGTGTTCAATGAAGAAACATTTGCTGAAGTCTGATTGGTTTAGACTGACAGAACATTTCTGTCTGTGTGTCTCTCCAGTGGGTATGTTGGGCGAGGCCATCCCAATACTGATGAAGAAGCTGGACAAGCTGCAGAACCACTCAGCCCAGATGCCCAACATCTCAGAGAACATCCTCAGGATCAGACAGCTCATAGCTGAGGCTCGCAAGGCAGCCAGCAAGGTATGGTGGCTCACACGGGACAAACATAGCCCAGATCCGCAATATGAATACATACTGTTTGATACCTGTGATTATACTGAACAAAAATATAAACGTAACCTGTAAACGGTTGTAAACGGTTGGTCTCATGTTTCATGAGCTGAAATAAACGATCCCAGAAATGTTTCATACTCACAAAAAGCTTATTTCTCTATTTTGTGCACAAATTTGTTTACATCCCTGTTAGTGAGCATTTCTCCTTTGTCAAGATAATTCATCCACCTGACAGGTGTGGCATATCAAGAAGCTGATTAAACAGCATGATCATTACACAGGTGCACCTTGTGCTGGGGGACAATAAAAGGCCACTCTAAAATGTGCAGTTTTGTCAGACAACACAATGCCACAGATGTCTCAAGTTTTGAGGGAGTATGCAATTGGCATGCTGACTGCAAGAATGTTCACCAGAGATATTGCCAGAGAATTTAATGTTAATTTCTCCTCCCGGGCAGCTGATGAAACTGTGGGTTTGCACAACCGAAGAATTTCTGTAGAAACCGTCTCAGGGAAGCTCATCTGCGTACTCGTCGTCCTCACCAGGGTCTTGACCTGACTACAGTTTGGCATCATAACCGACTTCAGTGGAAAATGCTCACCTTCGATGGCCACTGGCACGCTGGAGAAGTGTGCTCTTCACAGATGAATCCCGGGTTTCAACTGTACCAGGCAGATGGCAGACAGCATGTGTGGCGTCGTGTGGGCGAGCGGTTTGCTGATGTCAACGTTGTGAACAGAGGGCCCCATGGTGGCGGTGGGGTTATGGTATGGTGTTTGCTGATGTCAACGTTGTGAACAGAGTGCCTCATGGTGGCGGTGGGGTTATGGTATGGTGGTGGTGGTGGGGTTATGGTATGGTGGTCTGCTGATGTCAACGTTGTGAACAGAGGGCCCCACGGTGGAGGTGGGGTTATGGTATGGTGTTTGCTGATGTCAACGTTGTGAACAGAGTGCCCCATGGTGACGGTGGGGTTGTGGTATGGGCAGGCATAAGCTACGGACAACGAACACAATTGCATTTTACCTATGACAACTTGAATACACAGAAATACCATGTCGAGATCCTGAGGCCCGTTGTGGTGCCATTCATCCACCACCATCACCTCATGTTTCAGCCTGATAATATACAGCCCCATGTCACAAGGATCTGGACACAATTCCTGGAAGCTGAAAATGTCCCAGTTCTTCCATGGCCTGCATACTCACCAGACATGTCACCCATTGAGCATGTTTGGGATGCTCTGGATTGACGTGTACGACAGCATGTTCCAGTTCCCGCCAATATCCAGAAACGTCACACAGCCATTGAAGAGGAGTGGAACAACATTCAACAGGCCACAATCAACAGCCTGATCAACTCTATGTGAAGGAGATGTGTCGCGCTGCATGAGGCAAATGGTGGTCACACCAGATACTGACTGGTTTTCTGATCCACACCAGATACTGACTGGTTTTCTGATCCACGTCCATACCTTTTTTATATCAGTGACCAACAGATGCACATCTGTATTCCCAGTTGGAAAATACATAGATTAGAGCCTCATTAGTTTATTATCAATTGACTGATTGACCTATATAACTAAAATCTTTGAAATTGTTGCGTTTATTCTTGTTCAGTGTTTAGTTTTGGATAAAAGTGTCTATTAAATGTAGTTTTTTGTATGAATAAAGTATGAATTTTGGTCAAAACTTATGATATTAGAAAATCGATCTATCTACTAAGGTTACATGAACGGTTACATCATCAACAGTTTATTGATCAACAGTCAACCAGTTTATTTAGCCCTCTTCTCCCTCTCAGGTGAGCGTACCTGTGAAGTTCAACGGGACATCGGGTGTGCAGGTGCGCACCCCCAGTAACCTGGCAGATCTGGCAGCTTACACCTCCCTCAAGTTCTACATCACCCTGCCCGAAGCCTCACGCACCCGCAGACAGAACCAACCAGACAAACAGTTTGTCTTTTACCTCGGAAACAAGGACGTAAGTATTTTTATTTTATTTTATTTTTTAATATTTTTTTATTATTATTATTTGTACTATTATTTGTATTATTAATTTGATTTATTAATATTATTATGGTAATTATTATTTATTATTGTTGTTATTATTATGGTAATTATTATTTATTATTGTTGTTATTATTATGGTAATTATTATTTATTATTGTTGTTATTATTATTGTATTTATTATTTTATTTTTAAATTTATTATTATTTTTCAACAGTTTTTTCACACAAATAGACAACACATATCATATTAAAAGACTAAATAAAATAATAAATACTGTTCTTTTACACGTATACTGTGGGACAGAGAATAATTGATGTAAGTATTTTTTTAAGCATTTCTAAACATTTATTAGCATTCATAATAAGCATTCATAATAAGCATTCATAATAAGCATTCATGAAGCATTCATAATAAGCATTCATGAAGCATTCATAATAAGCATTCATAATAAGCATTCATGAAGCATTCATAATAAGCATTCATAATAAGCATTCATGAAGCATTCATAATAAGCATTCATGAAGCATTCATAATAAGCATTCATGAAGCATTCGTAATAAGCATTCATGAAGCATTCGTAATAAGCATTCATGAAGCATTCATAATAAGCATTCATAATAAGCATTCATGAAGCATTCATAATAAGCATTCATGAAGCATTCATAATAAGCATTCATGAAGAATTCGTAATAAGCATTCATGAAGCATTCATAATAAGCATCCATGAAGCATTCATAATAAGCATTCATGAAGCATTCATAATAAGCATTCATAATAAGCATTCATGAAGCATTCATAATAAACATTCATGAAGCATTCATAATAAGCATTCATGAAGCATTCATAATAAGCATTCATGAAGCATTCATAATAAGCATTCATAATAAGCATTCATAATAAGCATTCATGAAGCATTCATAATAAGCATTCATGAAGCATTCATAATAAACATTCATGAAGCATTCATCATAAGCATTCATGAAGCATTCATAATAAGCATTCATAATAAGCATTCATGAAGCATTCATAATAAGCATTCATAATAAGCATTCATAATAAGCATTCATAATAAGCATTCATGAAGCATTCATAATAAGCATTCATAATAAGCATTCATGAAGCATTCATAATAAGCATTCATAATAAGCATTCATGAAGCATTCATAATAAACATTCATAATAAGCATTCATAATAAGCATTCATAATAAGCATTCATGAAGCATTCATAATAAACATTCATGAAGCATTCATAATAAGCATTCATGAAGCATTCATAATAAGCATTCATGAAGCATTCATAATAAGCATTCATGAAGCATTCATAATAAGCATTCATAATAAGCATTCATGAAGCATTCATGAAGCATTCATAATAAGCATTCATGAAGCATTCATAATAAGCATTCATGAAGCATTCATAATAAGCATTCATGAAGCATTCATAATAAGCATTCATGAAGCATTCATAATAAGCATTCATAATAAGCATTCATGAAGCATTCATGAAGCATTCATAATAAGCATTCATGAAGCATTCATAATAAGCATTCATGAAGCATTCATAATAAGCATTCATAATAAGCATTCATGAAGCATTCATAATAAGCATTCATGAAAGGCTCCCCAAGACTGTGTTTACCTTTAACATCTTTATCCATAAACTATATGGAATTGTTTGAAGGTCATACCAAGGATCATTTTGCTATTTTATTTAGAATTTAAACACCCCTTGAAGTATCAATAAAATATATACACACAAATTATTTCATAATTTTTTATTTGACCTTACTGCTATTAGCCCATACAAAAGCATTGAATAACAGATTTCAAATCCAATCGAATCAAATTGTATTTGTCACACGCGCCGAATACAACAGTTGTTGACCTTACCGTGAAATGCTTACTTACAAGCCCTTAACCAACAATGCAGTTCGAGAAAAATAGTTAATAAAATAATAAAATATTTCCTAAATAAACTAAAGTAAAAAAAAGTAATAATTAAATAACAATAACGAGGTTATATATAGGGAGTACCGGTACCGAGTCAATGTGCGGGGGTACAAGTCAGTCGAGGTAATATGTACATGTAGGTAGGGATAAAGTGACTAGGCATAGATAATAAACAGAGAGTAGGAGCAGTGTAAAAACAAAGGGGGGGGGGGGGGGTCAATGCAAATAGTCTGGGTAGCTATTTGATTCGATGTTCAGGAGTCTTATGTCTTGAGGGTAGAAGCTGTTGAGGAGCCTTTTGGTCCTAGACTTGGCGCTCCGGTACTGCTTGACGTGCGGTAGCAGAGAGAACAGTCTGACTTGGGTGACTGGAGTCTTTGACAATTGTTTGTGCTTTCCACTGACACTGCCTGGTATATTGGTCCTGGGTGGCAGGAAGCTTGGCCGCAGTGATGTACTGGGCCGTTCGCACTAAGGTTCTTCTGGAGATTAAAACCGAACATGGCCAAGATGTTCAAATGTTCATAAATTACCAGCATGGTCAAATAATAGTATAACAAATGTATTGATGATTTAGTGGTCAGTTCATGCTTTTATAACTTTTACTCACAATTATACACTTTGAAATCCGCTGGTAATGCCACCTTACTCAACATCTTCTTTAAGAACTTAGATATTCCTACAGTTGAACCTGAGATAGTTGCTGAATTAGAAAGAGAGAGAGAGAGAGAGAGAGGGAGAGAGAGAGAGAGACAGAGAGACAGAGAGATCTGGCAACCTTTCCTATCTTTTGCAGAGGACATATACACAATTACATTTTATAATATCTGGCAACCCTTCCTATCATTTTCAGAAGACATATGCACAATTACATTTTATAATATCTGGCAACCTTTCCTATCTTTTGCAGAAGACATATGCACAATTACATTTTATAATATCTGGCAACCTTTCCTATCCTTTGCAGAAGACATATACACAATTACATTTTATAATATCTGGCAACCTTTCCTATCTTTTGCAGAAGACATATACACAATTACATTTTATAATATCTGGCAACCTTTCCTATCTTTTGCAGAAGACATATACACAATTACATTTCATAATATCTGGCAACCTTTCCTATATTTTGCAGAAGACATATACACAACTACATTTATAATATCTGGCAACCTTTCCTATCTTTTGCAGAAGACATATACACAATTACATTTCATAATATCTGGCAACCTTTCCTATCTTTTGCAGAAGACATATACACAATTACATTTTATAATATCTGGCAACCTTTCCTATCTTTTGCAGAAGACATATACACAATTACATTTCATAATATCTGGCAACCTTTCCTATCTTTTGCAGAAGACATATACACAATTACATTTTATAATATCTGGCAACCTTTCCTATCCTTTTCAGAAGACATATGCACAATTAAATTTGATAATATCTGGCAACCTTTCCTATCCTTTGCAGAAGACATATACACAATTACATTTATAATATCTGGCAACCCTTCCTATCTTTTGCAGAAGACATATACACAATTAAATGTTATAATATCTGGCAACCCTTCCTATCCTTTGTAGAAGACATATAGACAATTACATTTTATAATATCTGGCAACCCTTCCTATCCTTTGTAGAAGACATATAGACAATTACATTTTATAATATCTGGCAACCCTTCCTATCTTTTGCAGAAGACATATACACAATTAAATGTTATAATATCTGGCAACCCTTCCTATCCTTTGTAGAAGACATATAGACAATTACATTTTATAATATCTGGCAACCCTTCCTATCCTTTGTAAAAGACATGGACCCAGCTTGTATCAATTTGTATCCTTATTTTTACTATTTTTTAAAAACTTTTTGTTTTATAATATCTTTATTTTTTTTTAACTATTTTATTATATTACTCATTGTATAACATGTCTGCTTAAAGTCTGGTTTTGGGGTGGGTTTGAATTGGGGATCGGTGTGTTCTGCCCTCTAGCTGTTCTGTCTATCATAAAAAATACCAAATAAAAAAACCTTTGAAAAAATGTATTAAAAGATTACTCAAACATCACATTTACAGTGTTCAGACCCTTTACTCAATACTTTGTTGAAGCACCTTTGGCAGCGATTACAGCCTCGAGTCTTCTTGGGTATGATGCTACAAACTTTGCACACCTGTATTTGGGGAGTTTCTCCCATTCTTCTTTGTAGATCCTCTCAAGCTCTGTCAGGTTGGATGGGGAGCATCGCTGCACAGCTATTTTCAGGTCTCTCCAGAGATGTTGGAACAGGTTCAAGTCCGGACTTTGACTGGGCCACACAAGGACATTACTACTTGTCCCGAAACCACTCCTGGGTTGTCTTGGCTGTGTGCTTAGGGTCGTTGTCCTGTTGGAAGGGGAACCTTCGCCCCAGTCTGAGGTCCTGAGAGATTTGGAGCTGGTTTTCATCTAGGATCTCTCTGTACTTTGCTCCATTCATCTTTGCCTCGATCCTGACTAGTCTCCCAGTCCCTGCCGCTGAAAAACATCCCCACAGCATAATACTGCCACCACCATGCTTCACCGTAGGGATGGTGCCAGGTTTCCTCCAGACATGACGCTTGGCATTCAGACCAAATAGTTCAATCTTGGTTTCATCAGACCAGAGAGTCTTGTTTCTCATGGTCTGAGAGTCCTTTAGGTGCCTTTTGACAAACTCCAGGTGGGCTGTCATGTGCCTTTTACTGAGGAGTGGCTTCTGTCTGCCCACTCTACTATAAAGGGCTGATTGATGGAGTGCTACAGAGATGGTTGTTCTTCTGGAAGGTTCTCCCATCTCAGAGAAACTCTGGAGCTCTGTCAGAGTGAACATCAGTTTCTTGGTCACCTCCCCAACCAAAGCCCTTCTACCCCGATTGCTCAGTTTGGCCGTGCGGCCAGCTCTAGGAAGAGTCCTGGTGTTTCTAAACTTCTTCCATTTTGGTACCCTTCCCTAAATCTGTGCCTCGACACAATCCTGTCTCTGATCTCTACGGACAATTCCTGGACCTTATATAGACAGGTGTGTGCCATTCCAAATTACGTCCAATTAATTTAATTTACCAAGTTGTAGAAACATCTCAAGGATGATCAATGGAAACACCTGAGCTCAATTTTGAGTTTCATAGCAAAGGGTCTGAATATTTATTTTTCTTTTAAATACATGTGCAAAAATGTCTAAAACTGTTATTTTCTTTGTCATGTATTGTGATGTCATGATGGGGTATTGTGATGCCATGATGGGGTATTGTGATGTCATGATGGGGTATAGTATGTAGATTTATGAAGGAAAACATTAATTGAATACATTTTAGAATAAGGTTGTAGCGCAACAAAATTTGGAAAAAGGAAAGGGGTCTGAATACCTAACTAATGCACCCTAGAAAACATTTAGTTTTATACTTGTTTTTAAACCCTTATTTTTGGCTATTAACAGTCTCCATATATACTTTCTTCATCTGTTCAACTTGCACTGAGGGACCTTCAGATGAGTCTTGTGAAGCCTCTGGGCATCCTAGAGCAAAACAGTTGACTCTACAGACAGAAGATGGCAGATCGTCTGTACCGACTTCAGACCAGTCCCAAGACACTTGTAGGGGTCGTAGAGCGAAACGGAGAACATCACCGTGTTCGTGAGAGTCTCATCTTTCCATAAAGGGATGATAATAGTTTGTACCCCATAACGTTCGGAAGCTACAGACGATTATGTGAGAAGACCAATTTTCAGGATGTCCTTTCCCCTTTCAAAAAACAGATATCTCTTATCTTATCTCTTAAACTGACAGATTTGTATGGGGATGTTTTTATTATGCTAATTACATTTCCGCAGGGGGGCATGGACATCGACTCGGGGGAGTTAACATGATTTTTTAAATCACTACCTCGTCTCTGTAACCCACACATACAATTATCTGTAAGGTCCCCTCAATCAGGCAGTGAATTTCAAACACAGATTCAACCAGGGAGGTTTTCCAATGCCTCGCAAAAAAGGATTAAAAAGAAGCACAGCAGCTTTGCACCCTGCATCCCACAGCTCTGAAGCTAAGCAGAGTTGGTCCTGGATGGGAGACCAGATACTGCTGCAAGGGGAAAGAGGAAATCTTTCCTTTGGTCAAAAAATAAATATCCCAATTCTCCATGATAGTGATTGGGGACATTGCCCTGTGTAGGGTGCTATCTTTCGGATGTTAAACGAGTTGACTCACTGTGGTCACTAAAGATCCCATGGCACTTATCGTGCTGATCCGAGATCTATTCGAAGAACCTCCCTAAAGTCTAGAACCACAGACAGATAGGACAATCTGGATGATTCAGAGGAAGAATGGGAGAAGGTCATGTGGTCTGATGAGACAAAAATAGTGCTTTTTGGTCTATACTCCACTCGCCGTGTTTGGAGGAAGAAGAAGGATGAGTACAACCCCAAGGACACCATCCCAACCATGAAGCATGGAGGTGGAAACATCATTATTTGGGGATGCTTTTCTGTAAAGGGGACAGGACGACTGCACCGTATTAACGGGAGGATGGATGGAGCCATGTATCGCGAGATCTTGGCCAACAACCTCCTTCCCTCAGTAAGAACATTGAAGATGGGTCGTGGCCAGGGCAACTAAGGAGTCAATCTCCAACACAAAACACTGCCAGTTCTTTCTAAAGGTCCTTACTGTCATTTTATTTTTTGTAATAGATTTCTAAGTCTTTTTGTAAATGATTGTAAAGCCCAATATGGATTTTAGCCCGGTGTCCTGGCTAAATTCCCAATCTGACCCTCATACCATCACAGTCACCTAATCATCCCCAGTTTACAATTGGCTCATTCATCCTGTCCCCTGTAACTATTCCCCAGGTCGTTTCTGTAAATGAGAATGGGTTCTCAGTCATCTTACCTGATAAGACGAAGGTTAAAACATCTAAAAAATTAAAAGGCGATAACCTGGTTGTCTGCTTTCCAACAGTCACTGGGAGATGAATTTGTCTTTCAGCAGGACAATATCCTAAAACACAAGGCCAAATCTACACTGGAGTTGCTTACCAGGAGGACAGTGAATGTTCCTGAGTGGCCCGTTTGTGATTTAAATCTCCTTGAAAGTTTATGGCAAGACCTGAAAATGGTTGTCTAGCAATGATCAACAACAAATTGTAAAGAGCTTGAAGAATTCTGAAGAGAATAATGAGCAAATTTTGCACAGTCCAGGTGTGGAAAGCTCTTAGAGACTTACCCAGAAAGACTCACAGTTGTAATGTATTGACTCAGTAGGTTAAATACTTCTCTAATCACGATATAATAGTGTTTTATTTTTCATACATTTTTTTCAAATGTTTTTTTCAAATGTTCTTCTACTTTGACTGTACAGAATATTCTGTGTAGATCGTTGACAAAACACAACAACATTTGGAAAAAGTCAAGAGGTGTGAATACTTTCCAAAGGCACTGAAGTCCAGTAATGATGCGTTTCCTGTTTCATGTCTGTAGTCCAGTAATGATGCGTTTCCTGTTTCATGTCTGTAGTCCAGTAATGATGCGTTTCCTGTTTCATGTCTGTAGTCCAGTAATGATGCGTTTCCTGTTTCATGTCTGTAGTCCAGTAATGATGCGTTTCCTGTTTCATGTCTGTAGTCCAGTAATGATGCGTTTCCTGTTTCATGTCTGTAGTCCAGTAATGATGCGTTTCCTGTTTCATGTCTGTAGTCCAGTAATGATGCGTTTCCTGTTTCATGTCTGTAGTCCAGTAATGATGCGTTTCCTGTTTCATGTCTGTAGTCCAGTAATGATGCGTTTCCTGTTTCATGTCTGTAGTCCAGTAAGGAGTTCCTGGGAATGATGCTGGAAGGGCACAGACTGCACTGGCTCTTCAATGTGGGTGGAGACACGACCGAGGTGGAGATGCCGGAAGATGTCCAAACAGATGGCAACTTCAACAACGTGGTCCTGGAAAGGTAACTACCACTACCATCTCCCTCTCTCCCTCTCTCTCTCTCTCTCTCTCTCTCTCTCTGTCTCTCTCTCTCTCTACTCTCTCTCTCTCTCTCTACTCTCTCCCTCTCTGTCTCTGTCGCTCTCTCTCTCTACTCTCTCTTTCTCTCTCTCTCTCTCTCTCTGTCGCTGTCTCTCTCTCAATTCAATTCAATTCAATTCAATTCAAGGGCTTTATTGGCATGGGAAACATGTGTTAACATTGCCAAAGCAAGTGAGGTAGACAACATACAAAGTGAATATATAAGGTGAAAAACAACAAAAATGAACAGTAAACATTACACATACAGAAGTTTCTCTCTCTCTCTCTACTCTCTCTCTCTCTCGCTGTCTCTCTCTCTCTCTCTACTCTCTCTCTCTCTCTCTCTGTCTCTGTCGCTCTCTCTCTACTCTCTCTCTCTGTCTCTGTCGCTCTCTCTCTCTACTCTCTCTCTCTCTCTCTCTCCTCTCTCTCTCTCTCTCTCTCTCTGTCGCTGTCTCTCTCTCTTCTCGCTCTGTCTCTGTCGCTGTCTCTCTCTCTCTCTACTCTCTCTGTCTCTCTCTCACTGTCTCTGTCTCTCTCTCTCTCTCTCTCTGTCGCTGTCTCTCTCTATCTCTCTCTGTCTCTCTCTCTCTCTACAGGATCCTTCAGTACGGTCAGATGGCCATGACTTCGGAGACCAGGGTGACCAAGGCTGTGGTGGATGCAGTAGGGGACAGCGGACTGCTCAACCTCCAGACTGAAGAGACTGTGTTCTATGTGGGAGGGTACCCTGACACATTCACGGTGAGAGGGAGCCGTGTGTGTGTGTGTCCGTGTCCGGTTCGAAGGACCACAATGTATCCACAGCCTTTCGTAGATATACAATGGTTATACCAAACATACAGTAGACCTTTAGTTTCTCCCGTATACACAACATGACCAAAAGTATGTGGACACCGGCTCGTCGATCAGCTCATTCCAAAATCATGGACATCAATACGGAGATGATCCCCTCCTTTGCTGCTGTAACAGCCCCCACTGTCCTGGGAAGGCTTTCCACTAGATGTACACTAGATTGGAACGCCGATTTGATGAACTAACTTGTTGGAAAGGTGTTAACCTATGACGGTGCCACGAGCTCTTCAGTAAGGCCAATGTTTGTCTATGGAGATTGCAAGGCTGTGTGCTCGATTTTATACACCTGTCAGCAATAGGTGTCCTGAAATAGCCAAATCCACTCATTTGAAGGGGTATATTCTGTGTATATATAGTGTATCTCTACTGTTAGTAACTTATAGATCTGTTTCCTCGCTCAGCTTCATAAGTAACATCACTTCCTCTCTGTTCTTCTCTCAGCTCCTTCAGTAACCCATATCTCTCTAGCTTCTCTCAGCTCCTTCAGAAACCCATATCTCTCTAGCTTCTCTCAGCTCCTTCAGAAACCCATATCTCTCTAGCTTCTCTCAGCTCCTTCAGAAACCCATATCTCTCTCTAGCTTCTCTCAGCTCCTTCAGAAACCCATATATCTCTCTAGCTTCTCTCAGCTCCTTCAGAAACCCATATATCTCTCTAGCTTCTCTCAGCTCATTAGTAACATCGCTTCCTCTCTAGCTTCTCTCAGCTCCTTCAGGAACCCATATCTCTCTAGCTTCTCTCAGCTCCTTCAGAAACCCATATATATCTCTGTAGCTTCTCTCAGCTCCTTCAGAAACCCATATCTCTCTAGCTTCTCTCAGCTCCTTCAGAAACCCATATCTCTCTAGCTTCTCTCAGCTCATTAGTAACATCGCTTCCTCTCTAGCTTCTCTCAGCTCCTTCAGGAACCCATATATCTCTAGCTTCTCTCAGCTCATTAGTAACATCTCTTCCTCTCTGTTCTTCTCTCAGCCCCCTCTCCAGCTCCAGTTGCCCAACTTCAAGGGCTGTATTGAGCTGGAGACCCTGAATGAGGAGGTGCTCAGTCTCTATAACTTTGAGAACATCTTCCAACTCAACACCACCGAGGAGAAACCATGTGGAAGGTGGGACCATTAGCAGATCGCTACGTCTTATCTCAGCACTGAATACTAACAAGAGCCACAAACCGCTGTGTGTGGACTTCTGTATCTGGGAGCTATAATTTATATCCCCTATAAAAAAGATTTATGGAATATTATGATCTTATCATTTGCTGTCTATGGCCTAGTTCACGGTGAGCTAGCGAAACCCATATACAAAGTCTTTGACACAAAAATGTGTATGAATTGTCTGTGAATATTGTGATATTGTTTTGGCGTGTTATTGACGTGTGTTTTCCTCTGTCCGTCAGAACGAAGCCAGTGTTGACCCAGCAGTGGGTGAACGACGCGGCCTACTTTGACGGGACGGGCTACGCCGAGGTCACCTTGAAGGAGGATACAGGGAAGATGCAGCGCTTTGAACAGGAAGTTAAACTGATGAGTCACAACGGCATCCTGCTCATGCTCCTCAGCCAGGTCAGAGGTTACGCTACTGCTGCTGAGGTTTTGAGTCTCGAGTTCACTATGCGGGCATGAAAATATATTTTCTCAGCGTTTAGCACTGGATAGGATTAACAGGGGTGGCAGGTAGCCTAGTGGTTAGAGTGTAGAGGCGGCAGGTAGCCTAGTGGTTAGAGTGTAGAGGCGGCAGCTAACCTAGTGGTTAGAGTGTAGAGACGGCAGGTAGCCTAGTGGTTAGAGTGTAGAGGTGGCAGGGTAGCCTAGTGGTTAGAGTGTAGAGGTGGCAGGTAGCCTAGTGGTTAGAGTGTAGGGGCGGCAGGTAGCCTAGTGGTTAGAGTGTAGGGGCGGCAGGTAGCCTAGTGGTTAGAGTGTAGGGGCGGCAGGTAGCCTAGTGGTTAGAGGCAGGTAGCCTAGTGGTTAGAGGCAGGTAGCCTAGTGGTTAGAGGCAGGTAGCCTAGTGGTTAAGAGGCAGGTAGCCTAGTGGTTAGAGGCAGGTAGCCTAGTGGTTAGAGACAGGTAGCCTAGTGGTTAGAGGCAGGTAGTCTAGTGGTTAGAGTGTAGGGGCGGCAGGTAGCCTAGTGGTTAGAGTGTAGGGGCGGCAGGTAGCCTAGTGGTTAGAGTGTAGGGGCGGCAGGTAGCCTAGTGGTTAGAGTGTAGGGGCGGCAGGTAGCCTAGTGGTTAGAGGCAGGTAGCCTAGTGGTTAGAGGCAGGTAGCCTAGTGGTTAGAGGCAGGTAGCCTAGTGGTTAAGAGGCAGGTAGCCTAGTGGTTAGAGGCAGGTAGCCTAGTGGTTAGAGGCAGGTAGCCTAGTGGTTAGAGGCAGGTAGTCTAGTGGTTAGAGTGTAGGGGCGGCAGGTAGCCTAGTGGTTAGAGGCAGGTAGCCTAGTGGTTAGAGGCAGGTAGCCTAGTGGTTAGAGGCAGGTAGCCTAGTGGTTAGAGGCAGGTAGTCTAGTGGTTAGAGGCAGGTAGCCTAGTGGTTAGAGGCAGGTAGTCTAGTGGTTAGAGGCAGGTAGTCTAGTGTTTAGAGGCAGGTAGCCTAGTGGTTAGAGGCAGGTAGCCTAGTGGTTAGAGGCAGGTAGCCTAGTGGTTAGAGGCAGGTAGTCTAGTGGTTAGAGTCAGGTAGCCTAGTGGTTAGAGGCAGGTAGCCTAGTGGTTAGAGTGTAGGGGAGGCAGGTAGCGTAGTGGTTAGAGTGTAGGGGAGGCAGGTAGCCTAGTGGTTAGAGGCAGGTAGCCTAGTGGTTAAGAGGCAGGTAGCCTAGTGGTTAGAGGCAGGTAGCCTAGTGGTTAGAGGCAGGTAGCCTAGTGGTTAGAGGCAGGTATCCTAGTGGTTAGAGGCAGGTAGCCTAGTGGTTAGAGGCAGGTAGCCTAGTGGTTAGAGGCAGGTAGCCTAGTGGTTAGAGTGTAGGGGTGGCAGGTAGCCTAGTGGTTAGAGTGTAGGGGCGGCAGGTAGCCTAGTGGTTAGAGTGTAGGGGTGGCAGGTAGCCTAGTGGTTAGAGTGTAGGGGTGGCAGGTAGCCTAGTGGTTAGAGTGTAGGGGCGGCAGGGTAGCCTAGTGGTTAGAGTGTAGGGGCGGCAGGGTAGCCTAGTGGTTAGAGTGTAGGGGCGACAGGGTAGCCTAGTGGTTAGAGTGTAGGGGTGGCAGGGTAGCCTAGTGGTTAGAGTGTAGGGGCGGCAGGGTAGCCTAGTGGTTAGAGTGTAGGGATGGCAGGGTAGCCTAGTGGTTAGAGTGTAGGGGCGGCAGGGTAGCCTAGTGGTTAGAGTGTAGGGGCGGCAGGGTAGCCTAGTGGTTATACCCTGTTGCTTCCTGTTTTAACCTGTCTGTGTATTTGACCCCATCAGGAGAAGTTCCTGAGCTTGGCGGTGCATCAGGGACGTCTCAAGGTCTTCTATGACGTCACTGGTTCTCTACAGGAGCTGGAGCCTAAAGATCCAGACTCCCCTTACCTCAAGATCAGCGACGCTGAACCCAAATCTGTAAGAAACATTATACTGTTTATACTGTAGCCAGTGTTAAAGCTGCAATATGTCACTTTTTGGGGGGAAATACGAGTTATAGATCTGTTATTCTCATTGAAGGCAAGTCTAAGAAGCGGTAGATGTGTTCTATGTGCGCTATTTCTATGCTTCTCGTTCTTAAGTTTATTTTACTTTAAGTAATAAAGTTGTAAAGTTTGCTGTTTGTGTTGTAAGTTCCTGTGTGACTGTTACGTTCAGGTGTTTGTGTTGTAAGTTACTGTGTGACTGTTACGTTCAGGTGTTTGTGTTCCTGTGTGACTGTTACGTTCAGGTGTTTGTGTTCCTGTGTGACTGTTACGTTCAGGTGTTTGTGTTCCTGTGTGACTGTTACGTTCAGGTGTTTTGTGTTCCTTCAGGTGTTTGTGTTCCTGTGTGACTGTTACGTTCAGGTGTTTGTGTTCCTGTGTGACTGTTACGTTCAGGTGTTTGTGTTCCTGTGTGACTGTTACGTTCAGGTGTTTGTGTTCCTGTGTGACTGTTACGTTCAGGTGTTTGTGTTCCTGTGTGACTGTTACGTTCAGGTGTTTGTGTTCCTGTGTGACTGTTACGTTCAGGTGTTTGTGTTCCTGTGTGACTGTTACGTTCAGGTGTTTGTGTTCCTGTGTGACTGTTACGTTCAGGTGTTTGTGTTCCTGTGTGACTGTTACGTTCAGGTGTTTGTGTTCCTGTGTGACTGTTACGTTCAGGTGTTTGTGTTCCTGTGTGACTGTTACGTTCAGGTGTTTGTGTTCCTGTGTGACTGTTACGTTCAGGTGTTTGTGTTCCTGTGTGACTTTACGTTCAGGTTTGTTTGTGTTCCTGTGTGACTGTTACATTCGGGTGTTTGTGTTCCTGTGTGACTGTTACGTTCAGGTGTTTGTGTTGTAAGTTACTGTGTGACTGTTACGTTCAGGTGTTTGTGTTGTAAGTTACTGTGTGACTGTTACGTTCGGGTGTTTGTGTTGTAAGTTCCTGTGTGACTGTTACATTCGGGTGTTTGTGTTCCTGTGTGACTGTTACGTTCAGGTGTTTGTTGTAAGTTCCTGTGTGACTGTTACATTCGGGTGTTTGTGTTCCTGTGTGACTGTTACGTTCAGGTGTTTGTGTTCCTGTGTGACTGTTACGTTCAGGTGTTTGTGTTGTAAGTTCCTGTGTGACTGTTACATTCGGGTGTTTGTGTTGTAAGTTACTGTGTGACTGTTACGTTCGGGTGTTTGTGTTGTAAGTTCCTGTGTGACTGTTACATTCGGGTGTTTGTGTTCCTGCGTAGTTGGAGATCATCCTCCTGTACGATACGACCACGCGTGTTGTGGTGAGGAACAACCGCCAAACCCTGCTCAACTACGTCTTCACCACGCCCCTGCCGCGCTTCGAAGCCAGCTACTACCTGGCTGGTGTACCAGAGGACAAGATGCCTGAAAGGTTAGACACATGCACACATACAGTACCAGTCTAAAGTTTGGACACACTTTCTCATTCCAGGGTTTTTCTTTATTTTGACTATTTTAATAATAGTGAAGACATCAAAACTATGAAATAACACACATGGAAACATATAGTATAGAGTTAAACAAATCAAAATATATTTTATATTTGAGATTATTCAAAGTAGCCACCCTTTGCCTTGATGACAGCTTTGCACACTCTTGGCATTCTCTCAACCATCTTCACCTGGAATGCTTTTCCAACAGTCTTGAAGGAGTTCCCACATATGCTGAGCACTTGTTGGCTGTTTTTCCTTCTACACTTTTCCTTTGAGTCATTGTCCTGTTGAAAAACAACTGATAGTCCCATTAAGCGCAAACCTACAATGTAGAAAATTAGCAGGCGTGTCCAAACTTTTGACTGGTACTGTACATGCACACACACACAGGAACGCAAACACAAACACACACACACACACACACACACACACAGGAACGCAAACACAAACACACACACACACACACACACAGGAACGCAAACACAAACACACACACACACACAGGAACGCAAACACACACACACACACACACACACAGGAACGCAAACACACACACACACACACACACACACACACAGGAACGCAAACACACACACACACACACACACACAGGAACGCAAACACACACACACACACAGGAACGCAAACACACACACACACAGGAACGCAAACACACACACACACAAACACACACACACACACACACAGGAACAAAACACACACACACACACAGGAACGCAAACACACACACACAGGAACGCAAACACACACACACAGGAACGCAAACACACACACACACACACATACACACACACAGGAACGCTAACACACACACACTCACACTCACACACACACACACACACACACACACACACACACACACACACACACTATCAGTTTCTTAATATCCTCTCTAAGAATTGCATAAACATAATAATATTATATTTTTCTCCCTCCACCAAGCCTGAAGGCCCTGTTCCCTCGCCACGGCTCTCTGAAGGGCTGTTTTAGGAACGTCAAGGCCATGAATTCTCACATCGACCTGAAGAGGATGCCCAGCTCTGGGGTCAGCTACGGCTGTGCCAATGACCTACTGGTTAGTGTATATATATACACACACATGTACACTACCGTTCTAAAGTTTGGGGTCGCTAAGAAATGTCCTTGTTTTTGAAAGAAAAGCACGTTCTTTTGTCCATTTAAAATAACATGAAATTGATCAGAAATACAGTGTAGACATTGTTAATGTTGTAAATGACTATTGTAGCTGGAAACAGTTGATTTGTTATGGAATATCTACATAGGCGTACAGAGGCCCATTATCAGCAACCATCACTCCTGTGTTCCAATGGCACGTTGTGTTAAACTAATCCAAGTACAGAGGCCCCATTATCAGCAACCATCACTCCTGTGTTCCAATGGCACGTTGTGTTAAACTAATCCAAGTACAGAGGCCCCATTATCAGCAACCATCACGCCTGTGTTCCAATAGCACGTTGTGTTAGCTAATCCAAGTTTATCATTTTATAAAGGCTAATTGATTCATTAGAAAACCCTTTTACAATTATGTTAGCACAGCTGAAAACTGTTGTTCTGATTAAAGAAGCAATAAAACTGGTCTTCTTTAGACTAGTTGAGTATCTGGAGCATCAGCATTTGTGGGTTCGATTACAGGCTCAAAATGGCCAGAAACCAAGAACTTTCTTCTGGAACTCGTCAGTCTATTCTTGTTCTGAGAAATTAAAGCTATTCCATGAGAGATATTGCCAAGAAACTGAAGATCTCGTACAACTCTGTGTACTACTCCCTTCACAGAACAGCGCAAACTGGCCCTAACCAGAATAGAAAGAGGAGTGGGAGGCCCCAGTGCACAACTGAGCAAGAGGACAAGTACATTAGAGTGTCTAGTTTGAGAAACAGTCACCTCACAAGTCCTGAACTGGCAGCTTCATTAAATAGTACCCACAAAACACCAGTCTCAACGTCAACAGTGAAGAAGCGACTCCGGGATGCTGGCCTTCTAGGCAGAGATGCAAAGACAAAACCATATCTCAGACTGGCCAATAAAAATAAAAGATTAAGATGGGCAAAAGAACACAGACACTGGACAGATGAACTCTGCCTAGAAGGCCAACATCCTGGAGTCGCCTCTTCACTGTTGATGTTGAGACTGGTGTTTTGCGTTTTACTATTTAATGAAGCTGCCAGTTGATAACTGTATAACACATCTCTCTCTCGCATGCTCCCTTTCTCTCTTTCTCTATCTCTCTTTGTGTCAGGTGGCCCGTGAGGCCCACTTCTCAGGCCACAGTTACCTGGACTTGTCTCCAGACAACATCCCTGGTCTCAGGAACAACTTCTACGCCGGGTTTGGCTTCCGCTCTGACCAGAAGAACGGACTCATGTTCTACCACCAAGCTCAGGTACTATACTCTCCCTTCCTCTCTCTCTCCATCTCTCGCTCCCTCTCGCTCTCCCTTCCTCTTTCTCGCTCTCTCCCTCTCCCTCTCTCTCTCTTGCCCTCTCTCTCTTGCCCTCTCTCTCTCTCCCTCCATCTCTTGCCCTCTCTCCCTCTCGCTCTCCCTTCCTCTTTCTCGCTCTCTCCCTCTCTCTCGCTCTCTTGCCCTCTCTCTCTTGCCCTCTCTCTCTCTCCCACTATCTCTTGCCCTCTCTCTCTCTCCCACTATCTCTTGCCCTCTCTCCCTCTCGCTCTCCCTTCCTCTCTCTCGCTCTCGCTCTCTCTCTCTCTCTCTCTCTCTCTCTCTTGCCCTCTCTCTGTCTCTTGCCCTCTCTCTCTCTCGCTCTCCCTCTCTTGCTCTGTCTTGCTCTCTCTCTCTCTCTTGCCCTCTCTCTCTCTCCCACTATCTCTTGCCCTCTCTCTCTCTCCCACTATCTCTTGCCCTCTCTCCCTCTCGCTCTCCCTTCCTCTCTCTCGCTCTCTCTCTCTCTCTCTCTCTTGCCCTCTCTCTGTCTCTTGCCCTCTCTCTCTCTCCCACTATCTCTTGCCCTCTCTCCCTCTCGCTCTCCCTCTCTTGCTCTCAGTCTTGCTCTCTCTCTCTCTCTTGCCCTCTCTCTCTCTCCCACTATCTCTTGCCCTCTCTCTCTCTCCCACTATCTTTTGCCCTCTCTCCCTCTCGCTCTCCCTTCCTCTCTCTCGCTCTCTCTCTCTCTCTCTCTCTCTCTTGCCCTCTCTCTGTCTCTTGCCCTCTCTCTCTCTCCCACTATCTCTTGCCCTCTCTCCCTCTCGCTCTCCCTCTCTTGCTCTCCGTCTTGCTCTCTCTCTCTCTCTTGCCCTCTCTCTCCCTCTCGCTCTCTCCCTCTCGCTCTCTCCCTTTCGCTCTCTCTCTTTCTCTCCTTCTCTTAGAGATGGATGGATATGCTAACCGTACCTTCACTGTGGTTACAGGATCGTGATTGATTGTAATATGTGTTTATAATGTGTGTGTTCTCTGGTCAGGACGGAGTGTGATGTAATGTGTTCTCTGGTCAGGACAGAGTGTGATGTAATGTGTTCTCTGGTCAGGACAGAGTGTGATGTAATGTGTTCTCTGGTCAGGACAGAGTGTGATGTAATGTGTTCTCTGGTCAGGACGGAGTGTGATGTAATGTGTTCTCTGGTCAGGACAGAGTGTGATGTAATGTGTTCTCTGGTCAGGACGGAGTGTGATGTAATGTGTTCTCTCGTCAGGACGGAGTGTGATGTAATGTGTTCTCTGGTCAGGACAGAGTGTGATGTAATGTGTTCTCTGGTCAGGACAGAGTGTGATGTAATGTGTTCTCTGGTCAGGACGGAGTGTGATGTAATGTGTTCTCTGGTCAGGACGGAGTGTGATGTAATGTGTTCTCTCGTCAGGACGGAGTGTGATGTAATGTGTTCTCTGGTCAGGACAGAGTGTGATGTAATGTGTTCTCTGGTCAGGACAGAGTGTGATGTAATGTGTTCTCTGGTCAGGACGGAGTGTGATGTAATGTGTTCTCTGGTCAGGACGGAGTGTGATGTAATGTGTTCTCTGGTCAGGACGGAGTGTGATGTAATGTGTTCTCTGGTCAGGACGGAGTGTGATGTAATGTGTTCTCTGGTCAGGACGGAGTGTGATGTAATGTGTTCTCTGGTCAGGACGGAGTGTGATGTAATGTGTTCTCTGGTCAGGACGGAGTGTGATGTAATGTGTTCTCTGGTCAGGACGGAGTGTGATGTAATGTGTTCTCTGGTCAGGACAGAGTGTGATGTAATGTGTTCTCTGGTCAGGACGGAGTGTGATGTAATGTGTTCTCTGGTCAGGACGGAGTGTGATGTAATGTGTTCTCTGGTCAGGACGGAGTGTGATGTAATGTGTTCTCTGGTCAGGACGGAGTGTGATGTAATGTGTTCTCTGGTCAGGACGGAGTGTGATGTAATGTGTTCTCTGGTCAGGACGGAGTGTGATGTAATGTGTTCTCTGGTCAGGACGGAGTGTGATGTAATGTGTTCTCTCGTCAGGACGGAGTGTGATGTAATGTGTTCTCTGGTCAGGACGGAGTGTGATGTAATGTGTTCTCTGGTCAGGACGGAGTGTGATGTAATGTGTTCTCTGGTCAGGACGGAGTGTGATGTAATGTGTTCTCTGGTCAGGACGGAGTGTGATGTAATGTGTTCTCTGGTCAGGACGGAGTGTGATGTAATGTGTTCTCTCGTCAGGACGGAGTGTGATGTAATGTGTTCTCTGGTCAGGACGGAGTGTAATGTAATGTGTTCTCTGGTCAGGACGGAGTGTGATGTAATGTGTTCTCTGGTCAGGACGGAGTGTGATGTAATGTGTTCTCTGGTCAGGACAGAGTGTGATGTAATGTGTTCTCTGGTCAGGACGGAGTGTGATGTAATGTGTTCTCTGGTCAGGACGGAGTGTGATGTAATGTGTTCTCTGGTCAGGACGGAGTGTGATGTAATGTGTTCTCTGGTCAGGACGGAGTGTGATGTAATGTGTTCTCTGGTCAGGACGGAGTGTGATGTAATGTGTTCTCTGGTCAGGACGGAGTGTGATGTAATGTGTTCTCTGGTCAGGACGGAGTGTGATGTAATGTGTTCTCTCGTCAGGACGGAGTGTGATGTAATGTGTTCTCTGGTCAGGACGGAGTGTGATGTAATGTGTAATGTAATGTGTTCTCTGGTCAGGACGGAGTGTGATGTAATGTGTTCTCTGGTCAGGACAGAGTGTAATGTAATGTGTTCTCTGGTCAGGACGGAGTGTGATGTAATGTGTTCTCTGGTCAGGACAGAGTGTGATGTAATGTGTTCTCTGGTCAGGACAGAGTGTGATGTAATGTGTTCTCTGGTCAGGACGGAGTGTGATGTAATGTGTTCTCTGGTCAGGACAGAGTGTAATGTAATGTGTTCTCTGGTCAGGACGGAGTGTGATGTAATGTGTTCTCTGGTCAGGACGGAGTGTGATGTAATGTGTTCTCTGGTCAGGACGGAGTGTGATGTAATGTGTTCTCTGGTCAGGACGGAGTGTGATGTAATGTGTAATGTAATGTGTTCTCTGGTCAGGACAGAGTGTAATGTAATGTGTTCTCTGGTCAGGACGGAGTGTGATGTAATGTGTTCTCTGGTCAGGACGGAGTGTGATGTAATGTGTTCTCTGGTCAGGACGGAGTGTGATGTAATGTGTAATGTAATGTGTTCTCTGGTCAGGACGGAGTGTGATGTAATGTGTTCTCTGGTCAGGACGGAGTGTGATGTAATGTGTTCTCTGGTCAGGACAGAGTGTAATGTAATGTGTTCTCTGGTCAGGACGGAGTGTGATGTAATGTGTTCTCTGGTCAGGACAGAGTGTGATGTAATGTGTTCTCTGGTCAGGACAGAGTGTGATGTAATGTGTTCTCTGGTCAGGACGGAGTGTGATGTAATGTGTAATGTAATGTGTTCTCTGGTCAGGACGGAGTGTGATGTAATGTGTTCTCTGGTCAGGACGGAGTGTGATGTAATGTGTTCTCTGGTCAGGACAGAGTGTAATGTAATGTGTTCTCTGGTCAGGACGGAGTGTGATGTAATGTGTTCTCTGGTCAGGACAGAGTGTGATGTAATGTGTTCTCTGGTCAGGACAGAGTGTGATGTAATGTGTTCTCTGGTCAGGACGGAGTGTGATGTAATGTGTTCTCTGGTCAGGACAGAGTGTGATGTAATGTGTTCTCTGGTCAGGACGGAGTGTGATGTAATGTGTGATATAATGTGTTCTCTCTCGTCAGGACGGAGTGATGTAATGTGTGATGTGATGTAATGTGTGATGTAATGTGTTCTCTGGTCAGGACAGAGTGTGATGTAATGTGTGATGTAATGTGATGTGATGTAATGTGTTCTCTGGTCAGGACAGAGTGTGATGTAATGTGTGATGTAATGTGATGTGATGTAATGTGTTCTCTCTCGTCAGGACGGAGTGATGTAATGTGTGATGTGATGTAATGTGTGATGTAATGTGTTAGGACAGAGTGTGATGTAATGTAATGTGTTCTCTCTGGTCAGGACAGAGTGTGATGTAATGTAATGTGTTCTCTCTGGTCAGGACAGAGTGTGATGTAATGTGTGATGTAATGTGTTCTCTCTGGTCAGGACAGAGTGTGATGTAATGTAATGTGTGATGTAATGTGTTCTCTCTCGTCAGGACAGAGTGTGATGTAATGTGTGATGTAATGTGTGATATATATATATTATGTGTTCTCTCTCGTCAGGACAGAGTGTAATGTAATGTGTGATGTAATGTGTTCTCTCTCGTCAGGACAGAGTGTGATGTAATGTGTGATGTAATGTGTGATGTAATGTGTGATGTAATGTGTTCTCTCTCGTCAGGACAGAGTGTGATGTAATGTGTGATGTAATGTGTTCTCTCTCGTCAGGACAGAGTGTGATGTAATGTGTGATGTAATGTGTTCTCTCTCGTCAGGACAGAGTGTGATGTAATGTGTGATGTAATGTGTGATGTAATGTGTGATGTAATGTGTTCTCTCTCGTCAGGACAGAGTGTGATGTAATGTGTGATGTAATGTGTGATGTAATGTGTTCTCTCTCGTCAGGACAGAGTGTGATGTAATGTGTGATGTAATGTGTGATGTAATGTGTTCTCTCTCGTCAGGACAGAGTGTGATGTAATGTGTGATGTAATGTGTTCTCTCTCGTCAGGACAGAGTGTGATGTAATGTGTGATGTAATGTGTTCTCTCTGGTCAGGACAGAGTATGATGTAATGTGTGATGTAATGTGTGATATATATATATTATGTGTTCTCTCTCGTCAGGACAGAGTGTGATGTAATGTGTGATATATATATATTATGTGTTCTCTCGTCAGGACAGAGTGTGATGTAATGTGTGATATATATATATTATGTGTTCTCTCGTCAGGACAGAGTGTGATGTAATGTGTGATATATATATATTATGTGTTCTCTCGTCAGGACAGAGTGTGATGTAATGTGTGATATATATATATTATGTGTTCTCTCGTCAGGACAGAGTGTGATGTAATGTGTGATGTAATGTGTGATATATATATATTATGTGTTCTCTCTCGTCAGGACAGAGTGTGATGTAATGTGTGATATATATATATTATGTGTTCTCTCGTCAGGACAGAGTGTGATGTAATGTGTGATATATATATATTATGTGTTCTCTCGTCAGGACAGAGTGTGATGTAATGTGTGATATATATATATTATGTGTTCTCTCGTCAGGACAGAGTGTGATGTAATGTGTGATGTAATGTGTTCTCTCTCGTCAGGACAGAGTGTGATGTAATGTGTGATGTAATGTGTGATGTAATGTGTTCTCTCTCGTCAGGACAGAGTGTGATGTAATGTGTGATGTAATGTGTTCTCTCTCGTCAGGACAGAGTGTGATGTAATGTGTGATGTAATGTGTTCTCTCTGGTCAGGACGGAGTGTGTCAGGTGTTCCTGGATAAGGGTCATGTGGTAGTGAGGGCGGGCAACAACGAGGTGAAGACTCAAAAGACCTACAACGACGACAACGATCATTATGTAACTCTGTACAGCAACAACAACAGGTAGGATTTACCATCCACCAACTAAATGATTATTATGTAACTCTGTACAGCAACAACAGGTAGGATTTACCATCCACCAACTAAATGATCATTATGTAACTCTGTACAGCAACAACAACAGGTAGGATTTACCATCCACCAACTAAATGATCATTATGTAACTCTGTACAGCAACAACAGGTAGGATTTACCATCCACCAACTAAATGATCATTATGTAACTCTGTACAGCAACAACAACAGGTAGGATTTACTATCCACCAACTAAATCCACCAACTAAATGATCATTATGTAACTCTATACAGCAACAACAACAGGTAGGATTTACCATCCACCAACTAAATGATCGTTATGTAACTCTGTACAGCAACAACAACAGGTAGGATTTACCATCCACCAACTAAATGATCATTATGTAACTCTGTACAGCAACAACAACAGGTAGGATTTACCATCCACCAACTAAATGATCATTATGTAACTCTGTACAGCAACAACAACAGGTAGGATTTACCATCCACCAACTAAATCCACCAACTAAATGATCATTATGTAACTCTGTACAGCAACAACAACAGGTAGGATTTACCATCCACCAACTAAATCCACCAACTAAATGATCATTATGTAACTCTGTACAGCAACAACAACAGGTAGGATTTACCATCCACCAACTAAATCCACCAACTAAATGATCATTATGTAACTCTGTACAGCAACAACAGGTAGGATTTACCATCCACCAACTAAATCCACCAACTAAATCCACCAACTAAATGATCATTATGTAACTCTGTACAGCAACAACAGGTAGGATTTACCATCCACCAACTAAATCCACCATCTAAATCCACCAACTAAATGATCATTATGTAACTCTGTACAGCAACAACAGGTAGGATTTACCATCCACCAACTAAATCCACCAACTAAATCCACCAACTAAATGATTATTATGTAACTCTGTACAGCAACAACAACAGGTAGGATGATGGCATGTTCTCCTCCTTTGAATGGAAGAGCTGTGAAACATGAAACCCATCTGTGTGTGTGTGTGTGTGTGTGTGTGTGTGTGTGTGTGTGTGTGTGTGTGTGTGTGTGTGTGTGTGTGTGTGTGTGTGTGTGTGTGTGTGTGTGTGTGTGTGTGTGTGTGTGTGTGTCTGTGTGTGTGTGTGTCTCTGTAGGTTGCGTGTCTATGTGGATGACGTCCTGGAGAAGAATGGGGATACGGGTCGTGGGGGAGGCAGCAGCGAGGCAGCACTGTCACCTGGCGGTGTCTACCTGGGAGGGACACCTGACAACAGCCTCAACAACCTCACCGGCTGTCTTAGCAACCTGTTCATCAAGAGGTAAGAAGGGGTTAGGGACACCGGGACAAACCGAGCAGGGAAAATAGGGATCTGTGGAGGATTGCATTTATTTCAGTTTCAATGTTGCTCCTACTACTACTAGATTACAATGTTGCTGCTCCTACTACTACTAGATTACAATATTGCTGCTCCTACTACTAGATTACAATGTTGCTGCTCCTTTTACTACTAGATTACAATGTTGCTGCTCCTACTACTACTAGATTACAATGTTGCTGCTCCTACTACTGCTAGATTACAATGTTGCTGCTCCTACTACTAGATTACAATGTTGCTGCTCCTACTACTAGATTACAATGTTGCTGCTCCTACTACTAGATTACGATGTTGTTGCTCCTACTACTAGATTACAATGTTGCTGCTCCTACTACTAGATTACAATGTTGCTGCTCCTACTACTAGATTACAATGTTGCTGCTACTGCTACTAGATTACAATGTTGCTGCTCCTACTACTAGATTACAATGTTGCTGCTCCTACTACTAGATTACAATGTTGCTGCTCCTACTACTACTAGATTACAATGTTGCTGCTACTACTACTAGATTACAATGTTGCTCCTACTACTGCTAGATTACAATGTTGTTGCTCCTACTACTACTAGATTACAATGTTGGTGCTCCTACTACTAGATTACAATGTTGCTGCTCCTACTACTAGATTACAATGTTGCTGCTCCTACTACTACTAAATTACAATGTTGCTGCTCCTACTACTACTAGATTACAATGTTGCTGCTCCTACTACTAGATTACAATGTTGCTGCTCCTACTACTACTAGATTACAATGTTGCTGCTCCTACTGCTAGATTACAATGTTGCTGCTCCTACTACTACTAGATTACAATGTTGCTGCTCCTACTGCTAGATTACAATGTTGCTGCTCCTACTGTTAGATTACAATGTTGCTGCTCCTACTACTACTAGATTACAATGTTGCTGCTCCTACTGTTAGATTACAATGTTGCTGCTCCTACTACTACTAGATTACAATGTTGCTGCTCCTACTGCTAGATTACAATGTTGCTGCTCCTACTACTACTAGATTACAATGTTGCTGCTCCTACTAATACTAGATTACAATGTTGCTGCTCCTACTGCTAGATTACAATGTTGCTGCTCCTACTACTACTAGATTACAATGTTGCTGCTCCTACTGCTAGATTACAATGTTGCTGCTCCTACTACTACTAGATTACAATGTTGCTGCTCCTACTACTAGATTACAATGTTGCTGCTCCTACTACTAGATTACAATGTTGCTGCTCCTACTACTACTAAATTACAATGTTGCTGCTCCTACTACTACTAGATTACAATGTTGCTGCTCCTACTACTAGATTACAATGTTGCTGCTCCTACTACTACTAGATTACAATGTTGCTGCTCCTACTGCTAGATTACAATGTTGCTGCTCCTACTACTACTAGATTACAATGTTGCTGCTCCTACTGCTAGATTACAATGTTGCTGCTCCTACTGTTAGATTACAATGTTGCTGCTCCTACTACTACTAGATTACAATGTTGCTGCTCCTACTGTTAGATTACAATGTTGCTGCTCCTACTACTACTAGATTACAATGTTGCTGCTCCTACTGCTAGATTACAATGTTGCTGCTCCTACTACTACTAGATTACAATGTTGCTGCTCCTACTACTACTAGATTACAATGTTGCTGCTCCTACTGCTAGATTACAATGTTGCTGCTCCTACTACTGCTAGATTACAATGTTGCTGCTTCTACTACCGCTAGATTAGAAGTTAGTTTTCTAAGAGTAGATGTGATTATACCACTGTGTGCAGGACTTGGGCTATAACTGTTACTGTAGCCATGACAACGGGCTAACAACCCTATAACGACTGTACTCTACAGAGACAAGCCTTCTCAGATGGTGATGAATCTGATGAATGCTAAGGAGAACATCAACGTTCCTCTAGACTGTCCCGCTGCCAATAGACCACAACAGATCCTGGCCACACCACCACGACAAAAGCATGTTAAGGTACCTGACACCATAGGTAGACAATATATAATGTATTATACTGATACTTCTATAGCTGACACCATAGGTACACAATATATAATGTATTATACTGATACTTCTATAGCTGACACCATAGGTACACAATATATAATGTATTATACTGATACTTCTATAGCTGACACCATAGGTACACAATATATAATGTATTCTAGTACCTCTTCTACATCTGACACCATTAAGATAGTATTAGAATACATTATACAGAATCTTAATGGTGTCAGATATCGAAATAGTGTTAGAATACATTATATACTATATATCTGACACCATTAAGATAGTGTATTATAATACTGCAGCCCCACACCCTCGTGTGTGTGTGTGTGTGTGTGTGTGTGTGTGTGTGTGTGTGTGTGTGTGTGTGTGTGTGTGTGTGTGTGTGTGTGTGTGTGTGTGTGTGTGTGTGTGTGTGTGTGTGTGTGATCTCCAAACCCCTGCGTTCATCTCACATTTCATAGTCTGCATAGTGTCTGCACTCAGAACCCGAATCGGCTACTTGATGTTAAGTCTGTGACGAGAGATTATAGACAGACAAGAAAATGACCATCATGGATCTTCAATCAGAATGAACTCCTATACAACAGAAGGAAAGACAAAACATGATTATAAAGTGATTATTAACTATAAAAAATATATATATGAAAACAGTACTAATTATAATGAAAAATACTGTTATATGCACATCATACCTTTGTGTGTATATATAGTGTATCTACTGTATGTTTTACATTATGTGGACACCCCTTCAAATTCAATGGGTTTCCATGGCCGTGCAGCCGCACACAAGCCTAAGATCACCATGCCAAACGTCAGTTTCAAGCGTCAGTGCTGGACTGGTGTAAAGTTCGCCGCCATTGGACTCTGGAGCAGTGGAAACGTGTTCTCTGGAGTGATGAATCCCGCTCACCATCTGGCAGTCCGACGGAATAACCTGGGGATGGCGGATGCCAGGAGAACGCTACCTGCCCCAACGTATAGTGCCAACTGTAAAGTTTGGTGGATGAGGAATAATGGTCTGGAGCTGTTTTTCATGGTTTGGGCCCCTTAGTTCCAGTGAAGGGAAATCTTAACGCTACAGCATACAATTCTGTGCTTCCAACTTTATGGCAACAGTTTGGGGAAGGCCCTTTCCTGTTTCAGCATGACAATGCCCCCGTGCACAAAGCAAGGTCCATACAGAAATTATTTGTTGAGATCGTTGTGGAAGATCTTGACTGGCCTACACAGAACCCTGACCTCAACCTCATCGAACACCTTTGGGATGAATTGGAACGCCGACTGTGAGCCAGGCCTAATCGCCCAACATCAGTGCCCCAACCTCACTAATGCTCTTGTGGCTGAATGAAAGCCAATTCCCCACAGCAATGTTCCAACATCTAGTGGAAAGCCTTCCCAGAAAAGTGGAGGCTGTTATAGCAGCAAATGGGGGGACTAACTCCATATTAATGCCCATGATTTTGGACTGAGATGTTGGATGAGTGTCCTCATGCTTTTCGTTGTGTAGTTACTGTGCTTTACTCACACAACCAGATTACATTCATTCCACATGACACACTATTCACACTCTCCAATGGGTCGGATGCTGTCAGTGAGACCTCTACACGTGCCTAGGATGGTCCCAGCCAGTAGGATGGTCCCAGCCAATAGGATGTTCCCAGCCAATAGGATTGGTGCCAGCCAGTAGGATGGTCCCAGCCAGTAGGATTGGTCCCAGCCAGTAGGATGGTCCCAGCCAGTAGGATTGGTCCCAGCCAATAGGATTGGTCCCAGACAGTAGGATTGGTCCCAGCCAGTAGGATTGGTCCCAGCCAGTAGGATTG
>NC_088402.1:90267484-90302484 GCF_034236695.1 Oncorhynchus nerka | reverse complement strand
TAGTACCCCCTGTATATAGCCTCCACATTGACTCGGTACCAGTACCCCCTGTATATAGCCTCCACACTGACTCTGTACCGGTACCCCCTGTATATAGCCTCCACATTGACTCGGTACCGGTACCCCCTGTATATAGCCTCCACACTGACTCTGTACCGGTACCCCCTGTATATAACCTCCACACTGACTCTGTACCGCTACCCCCTGTATATAGCCTCCACATTGACTCGGTACCGGTACCCCCTGTATATAGCCTCCACACTGACTCTGTACCGGTACTCCCTGTATATAGCCTCCACATTGACTCTGTACCGGTACCCCCTGTATATAGCCTCCACATTGACTCGGTACCAGTACCCCCTGTATATAGCCTCCACATTGACTCTGTACCGGTACCCCCTGTATATAGCCTCCACATTGACTCTGTACCGGTACCCCCTGTATATAACCTCCACACTGACTCTGTACCGGTACCCCCTGTATGAAGCCTCGTTATTGTTATTCTTATTGTGTTACTTTTTATTATGACTTTTTATTTTAGTCAACTTGGTAAATATTTTCTTCTTCTTGAACTGCACTGTTGGTTAAGGGCTTGTCAGTAAAGCATTTCACGTTAAAGTCTACACTGTTGGTTAAGGGCTTGTCAGTAAAGCATTTCACGTTAAGGTCTACACTGTTGGTTAAGGGCTTGTCAGTAAAGCATTTCACGGTAAAGTCTACACTGTTGGTTAAGGGCTTGTAAGTAAGCATTTCACGGTAAGGTCTACACTGTTGGTTAAGGGCTTGTCAGTAAAGCATTTCACGGTAAGGTCTACACTGTTGGTTAAGGGCTTGTCAGTAAAGCATTTCACGGTAAGGTCTACACTGTTGGTTAAGGGCTTGTCAGTAAAGCATTTCACAGTAAGGTCTACACTGTTGGTTAAGGGCTTGTCAGTAAAGCATTTCACGTTAAAGTCTACACTGTTGGTTAAGGGCTTGTCAGTAAAGCATTTCACTGTAAGGTCTACACTGTTGGTTAAGGGCTTGTCAGTAAGCATTTCACGGTAAGGTCTACACTGTTGGTTAAGGGCTTGTAAGTAAAGCATTTCACGGTAAGGTCTACACTGTTGGTTAAGGGCTTGTCAGTAAAGCATTTCACGGTAAGGTCTACACTGTTGGTTAAGGGCTTGTCAGTAAAGCATTTCACGGTAAGGTCTACACTGTTGGTTAAGGGCTTGTCAGTAAAGCATTTCACTGTAAGGTCTACACTGTATTCGGAGCATGTGACAAATACAATTAGATGTGTCTCAATGCTTCTTCCAGTCAGTTGTAAAGTCATAATACTCTTGGCTTTAACTGTGTGTGTGTGTGTGTGCGTGTGTGTGTGTGTGTGTGTGTGTGTGTGTGTGTGTGTGTGTGTGTGTGTGTGTGTGTGTGTGTGTGTGTCTACAGTACAGAGAAATATATTCCTTATTGAAACTGTTCTATGGTGTACTGCCCATCTCTTTCACTACATAGGTGCCAGGTCCTGGAGGGTTTGTGGGCTGTGTGAGGGACCTGGAGCTGAATGAGGAGAGCATAGACAATCCCTCCACAAGCCTGGGGGTTGTTCCCTGCTTCCAGACCACTCTGCAGCCTGGGGCATACTTCTCCTCCCAGGGAGGACACATGGCTATAGGTACAGTATACCTCCTCTCCTCCCAGGGAGGACACATGGCTATAGGTACAGTATACCTCCTCTCCTCTCCTCCCAGGGAGGACACATGGCTATAGGTACAGTATACCTCCTCTCCTCCCAGGGAGGACACATGGCTATAGGTACAGTATACCTCCTCTCCTCCCAGGGAGGACACATGGCTATAGGTACAGTATACCTCCTCTCCTCCCAGGGAGGACACATGGCCCTAGGTACAGTATACCTCCTCTCCTCCCAGGGAGGACACATGGCTATAGGTACAGTATACCTCCTTTCCTCCCAGGGAGGACACATGGCTATAGGTACAGTATACCTCCTCTCCTTTCCTCCCAGGGAGGACACATGGCTATAGGTACAGTATACCTCCTCTCCTCCCAGGGAGGACACATGGCTATAGGTACAGTATACCTCCTCTCCTCTCCTCCCAGGGAGGACACATGGCTATAGGTACAGTATACCTCCTCTCCTCCCAGGGAGGACACATGGCTATAGGTACAGTATACCTCCTCTCCTCTCAGGGAGGACACATGGCTATAGGTACAGTATACCTCCTCTCCTCCCAGGGAGGACACATGGCTATAGGTACAGTATACCTCCTCTCCTCCCAGGGAGGACACATGGCTATAGGTACAGTATACCTCCTCTCCTCCCAGGGAGGACACATGGCTATAGGTACAGTATACCTCCTCTCCTCTCAGGGAGGACACATGGCTATAGGTACAGTATACCTCCTCTCCTCCCAGGGAGGACACATGGCTATAGGTACAGTATACCTCCTCTCCTCTCCTCCCAGGGAGGACACATGGCTATAGGTACAGTATACCTCCTCTCCTCTCAGGGAGGACACATGGCTATAGGTACAGTATACCTCCTCTCCTCTCCTCCCAGGGAGGACACATGGCTATAGGTACAGTATACCTCCTCTCCTCCCAGGGAGGACACATGGCTATAGGTACAGTATACCTCCTCTCCTCCCAGGGAGGACACATGGCTATAGGTACAGTATACCTCCTCTCCTCTCCTCCCAGGGAGGACACATGGCTATAGGTACAGTATACCTCCTCTCCTCTCCTCCCAGGGAGGACCCATGGCTATAGGTACAGTATACCTCCTCTCCTCCCAGGGAGGACACATGGCTATAGGTACAGTATACCTCCTCTCCTCCCAGGGAGGACACATGGCTATAGGTACAGTATACCTCCTTTCCTCCCAGGGAGGACACATGGCTATAGGTACAGTATACCTCCTCTCCTCTCCTCCCAGGGAGGACACATGGCTATAGGTACAGTATACCTCCTCTCCTCCCAGGGAGGACACATGGCTATAGGTACAGTATACCTCCTCTCCTCTCCTCCCAGGGAGGACACATGGCTATAGGTACAGTATACCTCCTCTCCTCTCCTCCCAGGGAGGACACATGGCTATAGGTACAGTATACCTCCTCTCCTCTCCTCCCAGGGAGGACACATGGCTATAGGTACAGTATACCTCCTCTCCTCTCCTCCCAGGGAGGACACATGGCTATAGGTACAGTATACCTCCTCTCCTCTCCTCCCAGGGAGGACACATGGCTATAGGTACAGTATACCTCCTCTCCTCTCCTCCCAGGGAGGACACATGGCTATAGGTACAGTATACCTCCTCTCCTCCCAGGGAGGACACATGGCTATAGGTACAGTATACCTCCTCTCCTCCCAGGGAGGACACATGGCTATAGGTACAGTATACCTCCTCTCCTCTCCTCCCAGGGAGGACACATGGCTATAGGTACAGTATACCTCCTCTCCTCTCCTCCCAGGGAGGACACATGGCTATAGGTACAGTATACCTCCTCTCCTCTCCTCCCAGGGAGGACACATGGCTATAGGTACAGTATACCTCCTCTCCTCTCCTCCCAGGGAGGACACATGGCTATAGGTACAGTATACCTCCTCTCCTCCCAGGGAGGACACATGGCTATAGGTACAGTATACCTCCTCTCCTCCCAGGGAGGACACATGGCTATAGGTACAGTATACCTCCTCTCCTCTCCTCCCAGGGAGGACACATGGCTATAGGTACAGTATACCTCCTCTCCTCTCCTCCCAGGGAGGACACATGGCTATAGGTACAGTATACCTCCTCTCCTCTCCTCCCAGGGAGGACACATGGCTATAGGTACAGTATACCTCCTCTCCTCTCCTCCCAGGGAGGACACATGGCTATAGGTACAGTATACCTCCTCTCCTTTCCTCCCAGGGAGGACACATGGCTATAGGTACAGTATACCTCCTCTCCTCTCCTCCCAGGGAGGACACATGGCTATAGGTACAGTATACCTCCTCTCTCTCCTCTCCTCTAAAATTATTTGGTTGCAATTTAAAATGTTTGTCAAAGAGGCCAAGGATTCGGAAAAGGATCTAGGAGAGACTATTATGAGACTATTGGAGAGACATTCTCTGGGATTATGAGACAGGGCAGAGCACAACAAAAGGAATATGACCCATAAAATCTGAAACACACGGACTAATCTCTCCATGTCTCTGTGTCTAGATGAAGGCCTGGTGTTAGGGCGGGACCTAGAGGTCCAGCTGGAGGTACGGCTGGTGTCTGACTCTGGTCTCCTGCTGCATGCTGGGTCTGGACAACAGCTCAGTCTCTACCTCAACCAGGGAGAGGTACGGTGAACTAAGTGTTCTGTTGTTTTAGGACAGTTTTCTTCTGTTTCAGACAGAGTCATGTGAAAGAGTGTGTATACTGACTGTATAATGTGGTGTCCTCTACAGGTGACAGTCACAGTGAATAGTGGTCGCGGAAACGTCTTCTCCACCTCTTTCACACCAGAGGAATCTCTGTGTGACGGACGCTGGCACAGTATCACAGGTGAGTTCTAGCTTACAGTTACCGATACAGGTGAGTTCTAGCTTACAGTTACAGATACAGGTGAATTCTAGCTTACAGTTACAGATACAGGTGAATTCTAGCTTACAGTTACAGATACAGGTGAATTCTAGCTTACAGTTACAGATACAGGTGAGTTCTAGCTTAGTTACAGATACAGGTGAGTTCTAGCTTACAGTTACAGATACAGGTGAGTTCTAGCTTAGTTACAGATACAGGTGAATTCTAGCTTAGTTACAGATACAGGTGAGTTCTAGCTTACAGTTACAGATACAGGTGAATTCTAGCTTAGTTACAGATACAGGTGAATTCTAGCTTACAGTTACAGATACAGGTGAGTTCTAGCTTAGTTACAGATACAGGTGAGTTCTAGCTTACAGTTACAGATACAGGTGAATTCTAGCTTACAGTTACAGATACAGGTGAATTCTAGCTTAGTTACAGATACAGGTGAGTTCTAGCCTAGTTACAGATACAGGTGAGTTCTAGCTTAGTTACAGATACAGGTGAGTTCTAGCCTACAGTTACAGATACAGGTGAATTCTAGCTTAGTTACAGATACAGGTGAATTCTAGCTTAGTTACAGATACAGGTGAGTTCTAGCTGAGTTACAGATACAGGTGAGTTCTAGCTTACAGTTACAGATACAGGTGAATTCTAGCTTACAGTTACAGATACAGGTGAATTCTAGCTTAGTTACAGATACAGGTGAGTTCTAGCCTAGTTACAGATACAGGTGAGTTCTAGCTTAGTTACAGATACAGGTGAGTTCTAGCTTACAGTTACAGATACAGGTGAATTCTAGCTTAGTTACAGATACAGGTGAGTTCTAGCTGAGTTACAGATACAGGTGAGTTCTAGCTTAGTTACAGATACAGGTGAGTTCTAGCTTACAGTTACAGATACAGGTGAGTTCTAGCTGAGTTACAGATACAGGTGAGTTCTAGCTTACAGTTACAGATACAGGTGAATTCTAGCTTACAGTTACAGATACAGGTGAGTTCTAGCTTAGTTACAGATACAGGTGAGTTCTAGCTTACAGTTACAGATACAGGTGAGTTCTAACTTAGTTACAGATACAGGTGAATTCTAGCTTAGTTACAGATACAGGTGAGTTCTAGCTTACAGTTACAGATACAGGTGAGTTCTAGCTTAGTTACAGATACAGGTGAATTCTAGCTTAGTTACAGATACAGGTGAATTCTAGCTTACAGTTACAGATACAGGTGAGTTCTAGCTGAGTTACAGATACAGGTGAGTTCTAGCTTACAGTTACAGATACAGGTGAATTCTAGCTTACAGTTACAGATACAGGTGAATTCTAGCTTAGTTACAGATACAGGTGAGTTCTAGCCTAGTTACAGATACAGGTGAGTTCTAGCTTAGTTACAGATACAGGTGAGTTCTAGCCTACAGTTACAGATACAGGTGAATTCTAGCTTAGTTACAGATACAGGTGAATTCTAGCTTAGTTACAGATACAGGTGAGTTCTAGCTGAGTTACAGATACAGGTGAGTTCTAGCTTACAGTTACAGATACAGGTGAATTCTAGCTTACAGTTACAGATACAGGTGAATTCTAGCTTAGTTACAGGTACAGGTGAGTTCTAGCCTAGTTACAGATACAGGTGAGTTCTAGCTTAGTTACAGATACAGGTGAGTTCTAGCTTACAGTTACAGATACAGGTGAGTTCTAGCTTAGTTACAGATACAGGTGAATTCTAGCTTAGTTACAGATACAGGTGAGTTCTAGCTTACAGTTACAGATACAGGTGAGTTCTAGCTTAGTTACAGATACAGGTGAATTCTAGCTTAGTTACAGATACAGGTGAGTTCTAGCTTACAGTTACAGATACAGGTGAATTCTAGCTTACAGTTACAGATACAGGTGAGTTCTAGCTTACAGTTACAGATACAGGTGAATTCTAGCTTACAGTTACAGATACAGGTGAGTTCTAGCTTAGTTACAGATACAGGTGAGTTCTAGCTTACAGTTACAGATACAGGTGAGTTCTAGCTTAGTTACAGATACAGGTGAATTCTAGCTTAGTTACAGATACAGGTGAGTTCTAGCTTACAGTTACAGATGCAGGTGAGTTCTAGATTAGTTACAGATACAGGTGAATTCTAGCTTAGTTACAGATACAGGTGAATTCTAGCTTGCAGTTACAGATACAGGTGAGTTCTAGCTGAGTTACAGATACAGGTGAGTTCTAGCTTACAGTTACAGATACAGGTGAGTTCTAGCTTAGTTACAGATACAGGTGAATTCTAGCTTAGTTACAGATACAGGTGAGTTCTAGCTTACAGTTACAGATACAGGTGAGTTCTAGCTTAGTTACAGATACAGGTGAATTCTAGCTTAGTTACAGATACAGGTGAATTCTAGCTTACAGTTACAGATACAGGTGAGTTCTAGCTGAGTTACAGATACAGGTGAGTTCTAGCTTACAGTTACAGATACAGGTGAATTCTAGCTTACAGTTACAGATACAGGTGAATTCTAGCTTAGTTACAGATACAGGTGAGTTCTAGCCTAGTTACAGATACAGGTGAGTTCTAGCTTAGTTACAGATACAGGTGAGTTCTAGCCTACAGTTACAGATACAGGTGAATTCTAGCTTAGTTACAGATACAGGTGAATTCTAGCTTAGTTACAGATACAGGTGAGTTCTAGCTGAGTTACAGATACAGGTGAGTTCTAGCTTACAGTTACAGATACAGGTGAATTCTAGCTTACAGTTACAGATACAGGTGAATTCTAGCTTAGTTACAGGTACAGGTGAGTTCTAGCCTAGTTACAGATACAGGTGAGTTCTAGCTTAGTTACAGATACAGGTGAGTTCTAGCTTACAGTTACAGATACAGGTGAATTCTAGCTTAGTTACAGATACATGTGAGTTCTAGCTGAGTTACAGATACAGGTGAGTTCTAGCTTAGTTACAGATACAGGTGAGTTCTAGCTTACAGTTACAGATACAGGTGAGTTCTAGCTTACAGTTACAGATACAGGTGAGTTCTAGCTTACAGTTACAGATACAGGTGAATTCTAGCTTACAGTTACAGATACAGGTGAATTCTAGCTTAGTTACAGATACAGGTGAGTTCTAGCTTAGTTACAGATACAGGTGAGTTCTAGCTTACAGTTACAGATACAGGTGAGTTCTAGCTTAGTTACAGATACAGGTGAGTTCTAGCTTACAGTTACAGATACAGGTGAGTTCTAGCTTAGTTACAGATACAGGTGAATTCTAGCTTAGTTACAGATACAGGTGAGTTCTAGCTTAGTTACAGATACAGGTGAGTTCTAGCTTACAGTTACAGATACAGGTGAGTTCTAGCTTACAGTTACAGATACAGGTGAGTTCTAGCTTACAGTTACAGATACAGGTGAGTTCTAGCTTACAGTTACAGATACAGGTGAGTTCTAGCTTAGTTACCGATACAGGTGAGTTCTAGCTTAGTTACAGATACAGGTGCGTTCTAGCTTAGTTACAGATACAGGTGAGTTCTAGCTTAGTTACAGATACAGGTGAATTCTAGCTGAGTTACAGATACAGGTGAATTGTAGCTTAGTTACAGATACAGGTGAGTTCTAGCTTAGTTACAGATACAGGTGAGTTCTAGCTTACAGTTACAGATACAGGTGAGTTCTAGCTTAGTTACAGATACAGGTGAGTTCTAGCTTAGTTACAGATACAGGTGAGTTCTAGCTTAGTTACAGATACAGGTGAGTTCTAGCTTACAGTTACAGATACAGGTGAGTTCTAGCTTACAGTTACAGATACAGGTGAATTCTAGCTTACAGTTACAGATACAGGTGAGTTCTAGCTTACAGTTACAGATACAGGTGAGTTCTAGCTTAGTTACAGATACAGGTGAGTTCTAGCTGAGTTACAGATACAGGTGAGTTCTAGCTGAGTTACAGATACAGTTGAGTTCTAGTTTACAGTTACCGATACAGGTGAATTCTAGCTTACAGTTACCGATACAGGTGAGTTCTAGCTGAGTTACAGATACAGGTGAGTTCTAGCTTACAGTTACAGATACAGGTGAGTTCTAGCTTACAGTTACCGATACATGTGAGTTCTAGCCTAGTTACAGATACAGGTGAGTTGTAGCTTACAGTTACAGATACAGGTGAGTTCTAGCTTACAGTTACAGATACAGGTGAATTCTAGCTTACAGTTACAGATACAGGTGAGTTCTAGCTTACAGTTACAGATACAGGTGAGTTGTAGCTGAGTTACAGATACAGGTGAGTTGTAGCTGAGTTACAGATACAGGTGAGTTCTAGCTGAGTTACAGATACAAGTGAATTCTAGCTTACAGTTACCGATACAGGTGAGTTCTAGCTTAGTTACAGATACAGGTGAATTCTAGCTTACAGTTACCGATACAGGTGAGTTCTAGCTTAGTTATAGATACAGGTGAATTCTAGCTTACAGTTGCAGATACAGGTGAGTTCTAGCTGAGTTACAGATACAGGTGAGTTCTAGCTGAGTTACAGATACAGGTGAATTATAGCTGAGTTACAGATACAGGTGAGTTCTAGCTTACAGTTACAGATACAGGTGAGTTGTAGCTTACAGATACAGGTGAGTTGTAGCTTAGCGATACAGGTGAGTTCTAGCTAACAGATACAGGTGAGTTGGAGCTTACATATACAGATGAGTTCTAGCTGATTTACAGATACAGGTGAGTTGTAGCTTAGTTACATATACAGGTGAGTTGTAGCTGAGTTACAGATACAGGTGAGTTGTAGCTTACAGATACAGGTGAGTTGTAGCTTACAGATACAGGTGAGTTGTAGCTTAGTTACAGATACAGGTGAATTGTAGCTTACAGATACAGGTGAATTGTAGCTTACAGATACAGGTGAGTTGTGGCTTAGTTACAGATACAGGTGAGTTGTAGCTTACAGATACAGGTGAGTTGTAGCTGAGTTAAGAAATACAGGTGAGTTGTAGCTTACAGATACAGGTGAGTTTTAGCTTACAGATACAGGTGAGTTGTAGCTTACAGATACAGGTGAGTTGTAGCTTAGTTACAGTTACAGGTGAGTTGTAGCTTACAGATACAGGTGAGTTGTAGCTTAGTTACAGTTACAGGTGAGTTGTAGCTTACAGATACAGGTGAGTTGTAGCTTAGTTACAGTTACAGGTGAGTTGTAGCTTACAGATACAGGTGAGTTGTAGCTTAGTTACAGATACAGGTGAGTTGTAGCTTACAGATACAGGTGAGTTGTAGCTGAGTTACAGATACAGGTGAATTGTAGCTTACAGATACAGGTGAGTTGTAGCTTAGTTACAGATACAGGTGAGTTGTAGCTTAGTTACAGATACAGGTGAGTTGTTGCTGAGTTACAGATACAGGTGAGTTGTAGCCTAGTTACAGATACAGGTGAGTTGTAGCTTACAGTTACAGATACAGGTGAGTTCTAGCTTACAGTTACAGATACAGGTGAATTCTAGCTTACAGTTACAGATACAGGTGAGTTCTAGCTTACAGTTACAGATACAGGTGAGTTGTAGCTGAGTTACAGATACAGGTGAGTTGTAGCTGAGTTACAGATACAGGTGAGTTCTAGCTGAGTTACAGATACAAGTGAATTCTAGCTTACAGTTACCGATACAGGTGAGTTCTAGCTTAGTTACAGATACAGGTGAATTCTAGCTTACAGTTACCGATACAGGTGAGTTCTAGCTTAGTTATAGATACAGGTGAGTTGTAGCTTACAGATACAGGTGAGTTGTAGCTGAGTTAAGAAATACAGGTGAGTTGTAGCTTACAGATACAGGTGAGTTTTAGCTTACAGATACAGGTGAGTTGTAGCTTACAGATACAGGTGAGTTGTAGCTTAGTTACAGTTACAGGTGAGTTGTAGCTTACAGATACAGGTGAGTTGTAGCTTAGTTACAGTTACAGGTGAGTTGTAGCTTACAGATACAGGTGAGTTGTAGCTTAGTTACAGTTACAGGTGAGTTGTAGCTTACAGATACAGGTGAGTTGTAGCTTAGTTACAGATACAGGTGAGTTGTAGCTTACAGATACAGGTGAGTTGTAGCTGAGTTACAGATACAGGTGAATTGTAGCTTACAGATACAGGTGAGTTGTAGCTTAGTTACAGATACAGGTGAGTTGTAGCTTAGTTACAGATACAGGTGAGTTGTTGCTGAGTTACAGATACAGGTGAGTTGTAGCCTAGTTACAGATACAGGTGAGTTGTAGCTTACAGTTACAGATACAGGTGAGTTCTAGCTTACAGTTACAGATACAGGTGAATTCTAGCTTACAGTTACAGATACAGGTGAGTTCTAGCTTACAGTTACAGATACAGGTGAGTTGTAGCTGAGTTACAGATACAGGTGAGTTGTAGCTGAGTTACAGATACAGGTGAGTTCTAGCTGAGTTACAGATACAAGTGAATTCTAGCTTACAGTTACCGATACAGGTGAGTTCTAGCTTAGTTACAGATACAGGTGAATTCTAGCTTACAGTTACCGATACAGGTGAGTTCTAGCTTAGTTATAGATACAGGTGAATTCTAGCTTACAGTTGCAGATACAGGTGAGTTCTAGCTGAGTTACAGATACAGGTGAGTTCTAGCTGAGTTACAGATACAGGTGAATTCTAGCTGAGTTACAGATACAGGTGAGTTCTAGCTTACAGTTACAGATACAGGTGAGTTGTAGCTTACAGATACAGGTGAGTTGTAGCTTAGCGATACAGGTGAGTTCTAGCTAACAGATACAGGTGAGTTGGAGCTTACATATACAGAAGAGTTCTAGCTGATTTACAGATACAGGTGAGTTGTAGCTTAGTTACATATACAGGTGAGTTGTAGCTGAGTTACAGATACAGGTGAGTTGTAGCTTACAGATACAGGTGAGTTGTAGCTTACAGATACAGGTGAGTTGTAGCTTAGTTACAGATACAGGTGAATTGTAGCTTACAGATACAGGTGAATTGTAGCTTACAGATACAGGTGAGTTGTGGCTTAGTTACAGATACAGGTGAGTTGTAGCTTACAGATACAGGTGAGTTGTAGCTGAGTTAAGAAATACAGGTGAGTTGTAGCTTACAGATACAGGTGAGTTGTAGCTTACAGATACAGGTGAGTTTTAGCTTACAGATACAGGTGAGTTCTAGCTTACAGTTACAGATACAGGTGAATTCTAGCTTACAGTTACAGATACAGGTGAATTCTAGCTTAGTTACAGATACAGGTGAGTTCTAGCCTAGTTACAGATACAGGTGAGTTCTAGCTTAGTTACAGATACAGGTGAATTCTAGCTTAGTTACAGATACAGGTGAGTTCTAGCTGAGTTACAGATACAGGTGAGTTCTAGCTTACAGTTACAGATACAGGTGAATTCTAGCTTACAGTTACAGATACAGGTGAATTCTAGCTTAGTTACAGATACAGGTGAGTTCTAGCCTAGTTACAGATACAGGTGAGTTCTAGCTTAGTTACAGATACAGGTGAGTTCTAGCTTACAGTTACAGATACAGGTGAATTCTAGCTTAGTTACAGATACAGGTGAGTTCTAGCTGAGTTACAGATACAGGTGAGTTCTAGCTTAGTTACAGATACAGGTGAGTTCTAGCTTACAGTTACAGATACAGGTGAGTTCTAGCTGAGTTACAGATACAGGTGAGTTCTAGCTTACAGTTACAGATACAGGTGAATTCTAGCTTACAGTTACAGATACAGGTGAGTTCTAGCTTAGTTACAGATACAGGTGAGTTCTAGCTTACAGTTACAGATACAGGTGAGTTCTAGCTTAGTTACAGATACAGGTGAATTCTAGCTTAGTTACAGATACAGGTGAGTTCTAGCTTACAGTTACAGATACAGGTGAGTTCTAGCTTAGTTACAGATACAGGTGAATTCTAGCTTAGTTACAGATACAGGTGAATTCTAGCTTACAGTTACAGATACAGGTGAGTTCTAGCTGAGTTACAGATACAGGTGAGTTCTAGCTTACAGTTACAGATACAGGTGAATTCTAGCTTACAGTTACAGATACAGGTGAATTCTAGCTTAGTTACAGATACAGGTGAGTTCTAGCCTAGTTACAGATACAGGTGAGTTCTAGCTTAGTTACAGATACAGGTGAGTTCTAGCCTACAGTTACAGATACAGGTGAATTCTAGCTTAGTTACAGATACAGGTGAATTCTAGCTTAGTTACAGATACAGGTGAGTTCTAGCTGAGTTACAGATACAGGTGAGTTCTAGCTTACAGTTACAGATACAGGTGAATTCTAGCTTACAGTTACAGATACAGGTGAATTCTAGCTTAGTTACAGGTACAGGTGAGTTCTAGCCTAGTTACAGATACAGGTGAGTTCTAGCTTAGTTACAGATACAGGTGAGTTCTAGCTTACAGTTACAGATACAGGTGAATTCTAGCTTAGTTACAGATACATGTGAGTTCTAGCTGAGTTACAGATACAGGTGAGTTCTAGCTTAGTTACAGATACAGGTGAGTTCTAGCTTACAGTTACAGATACAGGTGAGTTCTAGCTTACAGTTACAGATACAGGTGAGTTCTAGCTTACAGTTACAGATACAGGTGAATTCTAGCTTACAGTTACAGATACAGGTGAATTCTAGCTTAGTTACAGATACAGGTGAGTTCTAGCTTAGTTACAGATACAGGTGAGTTCTAGCTTACAGTTACAGATACAGGTGAGTTCTAGCTTACAGTTACAGATACAGGTGAGTTCTAGCTTAGTTACAGATACAGGTGAATTCTAGCTTAGTTACAGATACAGGTGAGTTCTAGCTTAGTTACAGATACAGGTGAGTTCTAGCTTACAGTTACAGATACAGGTGAGTTCTAGCTTACAGTTACAGATACAGGTGAGTTCTAGCTTACAGTTACAGATACAGGTGAGTTCTAGCTTACAGTTACAGATACAGGTGAGTTCTAGCTTAGTTACCGATACAGGTGAGTTCTAGCTTAGTTACAGATACAGGTGCGTTCTAGCTTAGTTACAGATACAGGTGAGTTCTAGCTTAGTTACAGATACAGGTGAATTCTAGCTGAGTTACAGATACAGGTGAATTGTAGCTTAGTTACAGATACAGGTGAGTTCTAGCTTAGTTACAGATACAGGTGAGTTCTAGCTTACAGTTACAGATACAGGTGAGTTCTAGCTTAGTTACAGATACAGGTGAGTTCTAGCTTAGTTACAGATACAGGTGAGTTCTAGCTTAGTTACAGATACAGGTGAGTTCTAGCTTACAGTTACAGATACAGGTGAGTTCTAGCTTACAGTTACAGATACAGGTGAATTCTAGCTTACAGTTACAGATACAGGTGAGTTCTAGCTTACAGTTACAGATACAGGTGAATTCTAGCTTACAGTTACAGATACAGGTGAGTTCTAGCTTACAGTTACAGATACAGGTGAATTCTAGCTTACAGTTACAGATACAGGTGAGTTCTAGCTTACAGTTACAGATACAGGTGAGTTCTAGCTTAGTTACAGATACAGGTGAGTTCTAGCTGAGTTACAGATACAGGTGAGTTCTAGCTGAGTTACAGATACAGGTGAGTTCTAGCTTACAGTTACCGATACAGGTGAATTCTAGCTTACAGTTACCGATACAGGTGAGTTCTAGCTGAGTTACAGATACAGGTGAGTTCTAGCTTACAGTTACAGATACAGGTGAGTTCTAGCTTACAGTTACCGATACATGTGAGTTCTAGCCTAGTTACAGATACAGGTGAGTTGTAGCTTACAGTTACAGATACAGGTGAGTTCTAGCTTACAGTTACAGATACAGGTGAATTCTAGCTTACAGTTACAGATACAGGTGAGTTCTAGCTTACAGTTACAGATACAGGTGAGTTGTAGCTGAGTTACAGATACAGGTGAGTTGTAGCTGAGTTACAGATACAGGTGAGTTCTAGCTGAGTTACAGATACAAGTGAATTCTAGCTTACAGTTACCGATACAGGTGAGTTCTAGCTTAGTTACAGATACAGGTGAATTCTAGCTTACAGTTACCGATACAGGTGAGTTCTAGCTTAGTTATAGATACAGGTGAATTCTAGCTTACAGTTGCAGATACAGGTGAGTTCTAGCTGAGTTACAGATACAGGTGAGTTCTAGCTGAGTTACAGATACAGGTGAATTATAGCTGAGTTACAGATACAGGTGAGTTCTAGCTTACAGTTACAGATACAGGTGAGTTGTAGCTTACAGATACAGGTGAGTTGTAGCTTAGCGATACAGGTGAGTTCTAGCTAACAGATACAGGTGAGTTGGAGCTTACATATACAGATGAGTTCTAGCTGATTTACAGATACAGGTGAGTTGTAGCTTAGTTACATATACAGGTGAGTTGTAGCTGAGTTACAGATACAGGTGAGTTGTAGCTTACAGATACAGGTGAGTTGTAGCTTACAGATACAGGTGAGTTGTAGCTTAGTTACAGATACAGGTGAATTGTAGCTTACAGATACAGGTGAATTGTAGCTTACAGATACAGGTGAGTTGTGGCTTAGTTACAGATACAGGTGAGTTGTAGCTTACAGATACAGGTGAGTTGTAGCTGAGTTAAGAAATACAGGTGAGTTGTAGCTTACAGATACAGGTGAGTTTTAGCTTACAGATACAGGTGAGTTGTAGCTTACAGATACAGGTGAGTTGTAGCTTAGTTACAGTTACAGGTGAGTTGTAGCTTACAGATACAGGTGAGTTGTAGCTTAGTTACAGTTACAGGTGAGTTGTAGCTTACAGATACAGGTGAGTTGTAGCTTAGTTACAGTTACAGGTGAGTTGTAGCTTACAGATACAGGTGAGTTGTAGCTTAGTTACAGATACAGGTGAGTTGTAGCTTACAGATACAGGTGAGTTGTAGCTGAGTTACAGATACAGGTGAATTGTAGCTTACAGATACAGGTGAGTTGTAGCTTAGTTACAGATACAGGTGAGTTGTAGCTTAGTTACAGATACAGGTGAGTTGTTGCTGAGTTACAGATACAGGTGAGTTGTAGCCTAGTTACAGATACAGGTGAGTTGTAGCTTACAGTTACAGATACAGGTGAGTTCTAGCTTACAGTTACAGATACAGGTGAATTCTAGCTTACAGTTACAGATACAGGTGAGTTCTAGCTTACAGTTACAGATACAGGTGAGTTGTAGCTGAGTTACAGATACAGGTGAGTTGTAGCTGAGTTACAGATACAGGTGAGTTCTAGCTGAGTTACAGATACAAGTGAATTCTAGCTTACAGTTACCGATACAGGTGAGTTCTAGCTTAGTTACAGATACAGGTGAATTCTAGCTTACAGTTACCGATACAGGTGAGTTCTAGCTTAGTTATAGATACAGGTGAATTCTAGCTTACAGTTGCAGATACAGGTGAGTTCTAGCTGAGTTACAGATACAGGTGAGTTCTAGCTGAGTTACAGATACAGGTGAATTCTAGCTGAGTTACAGATACAGGTGAGTTCTAGCTTACAGTTACAGATACAGGTGAGTTGTAGCTTACAGATACAGGTGAGTTGTAGCTTAGCGATACAGGTGAGTTCTAGCTAACAGATACAGGTGAGTTGGAGCTTACATATACAGATGAGTTCTAGCTGATTTACAGATACAGGTGAGTTGTAGCTTAGTTACATATACAGGTGAGTTGTAGCTGAGTTACAGATACAGGTGAGTTGTAGCTTACAGATACAGGTGAGTTGTAGCTTACAGATACAGGTGAGTTGTAGCTTAGTTACAGATACAGGTGAATTGTAGCTTACAGATACAGGTGAATTGTAGCTTACAGATACAGGTGAGTTGTGGCTTAGTTACAGATACAGGTGAGTTGTAGCTTACAGATACAGGTGAGTTGTAGCTGAGTTAAGAAATACAGGTGAGTTGTAGCTTACAGATACAGGTGAGTTGTAGCTTACAGATACAGGTGAGTTTTAGCTTACAGATACAGGTGAGTTGTAGCTTACAGATACAGGTGAGTTGTAGCTTAGTTACAGTTACAGGTGAGTTGTAGCTTACAGATACAGGTGAGTTGTAGCTTAGTTACAGTTACAGGTGAGTTGTAGCTTACAGATACAGGTGAGTTCTAGCTTACAGTTACAGATACAGGTGAATTCTAGCTTACAGTTACAGATACAGGTGAATTCTAGCTTAGTTACAGATACAGGTGAGTTCTAGCTTAGTTACAGATACAGGTGAGTTCTAGCTTACAGTTACAGATACAGGTGAGTTCTAGCTTACAGTTACAGATACAGGTGAGTTCTAGCTTAGTTACAGATACAGGTGAATTCTAGCTTAGTTACAGATACAGGTGAGTTCTAGCTTAGTTACAGATACAGGTGAGTTCTAGCTTACAGTTACAGATACAGGTGAGTTCTAGCTTACAGTTACAGATACAGGTGAGTTCTAGCTTACAGTTACAGATACAGGTGAGTTCTAGCTTACAGTTACAGATACAGGTGAGTTCTAGCTTAGTTACCGATACAGGTGAGTTCTAGCTTAGTTACAGATACAGGTGCGTTCTAGCTTAGTTACAGATACAGGTGAGTTCTAGCTTAGTTACAGATACAGGTGAATTCTAGCTGAGTTACAGATACAGGTGAATTGTAGCTTAGTTACAGATACAGGTGAGTTCTAGCTTAGTTACAGATACAGGTGAGTTCTAGCTTACAGTTACAGATACAGGTGAGTTCTAGCTTAGTTACAGATACAGGTGAGTTCTAGCTTAGTTACAGATACAGGTGAGTTCTAGCTTAGTTACAGATACAGGTGAGTTCTAGCTTACAGTTACAGATACAGGTGAGTTCTAGCTTACAGTTACAGATACAGGTGAATTCTAGCTTACAGTTACAGATACAGGTGAGTTCTAGCTTACAGTTACAGATACAGGTGAATTCTAGCTTACAGTTACAGATACAGGTGAGTTCTAGCTTACAGTTACAGATACAGGTGAATTCTAGCTTACAGTTACAGATACAGGTGAGTTCTAGCTTACAGTTACAGATACAGGTGAGTTCTAGCTTAGTTACAGATACAGGTGAGTTCTAGCTGAGTTACAGATACAGGTGAGTTCTAGCTGAGTTACAGATACAGGTGAGTTCTAGCTTACAGTTACCGATACAGGTGAATTCTAGCTTACAGTTACCGATACAGGTGAGTTCTAGCTGAGTTACAGATACAGGTGAGTTCTAGCTTACAGTTACAGATACAGGTGAGTTCTAGCTTACAGTTACCGATACATGTGAGTTCTAGCCTAGTTACAGATACAGGTGAGTTGTAGCTTACAGTTACAGATACAGGTGAGTTCTAGCTTACAGTTACAGATACAGGTGAATTCTAGCTTACAGTTACAGATACAGGTGAGTTCTAGCTTACAGTTACAGATACAGGTGAGTTGTAGCTGAGTTACAGATACAGGTGAGTTGTAGCTGAGTTACAGATACAGGTGAGTTCTAGCTGAGTTACAGATACAAGTGAATTCTAGCTTACAGTTACCGATACAGGTGAGTTCTAGCTTAGTTACAGATACAGGTGAATTCTAGCTTACAGTTACCGATACAGGTGAGTTCTAGCTTAGTTATAGATACAGGTGAATTCTAGCTTACAGTTGCAGATACAGGTGAGTTCTAGCTGAGTTACAGATACAGGTGAGTTCTAGCTGAGTTACAGATACAGGTGAATTATAGCTGAGTTACAGATACAGGTGAGTTCTAGCTTACAGTTACAGATACAGGTGAGTTGTAGCTTACAGATACAGGTGAGTTGTAGCTTAGCGATACAGGTGAGTTCTAGCTAACAGATACAGGTGAGTTGGAGCTTACATATACAGATGAGTTCTAGCTGATTTACAGATACAGGTGAGTTGTAGCTTAGTTACATATACAGGTGAGTTGTAGCTGAGTTACAGATACAGGTGAGTTGTAGCTTACAGATACAGGTGAGTTGTAGCTTACAGATACAGGTGAGTTGTAGCTTAGTTACAGATACAGGTGAATTGTAGCTTACAGATACAGGTGAATTGTAGCTTACAGATACAGGTGAGTTGTGGCTTAGTTACAGATACAGGTGAGTTGTAGCTTACAGATACAGGTGAGTTGTAGCTGAGTTAAGAAATACAGGTGAGTTGTAGCTTACAGATACAGGTGAGTTTTAGCTTACAGATACAGGTGAGTTGTAGCTTACAGATACAGGTGAGTTGTAGCTTAGTTACAGTTACAGGTGAGTTGTAGCTTACAGATACAGGTGAGTTGTAGCTTAGTTACAGTTACAGGTGAGTTGTAGCTTACAGATACAGGTGAGTTGTAGCTTAGTTACAGTTACAGGTGAGTTGTAGCTTACAGATACAGGTGAGTTGTAGCTTAGTTACAGATACAGGTGAGTTGTAGCTTACAGATACAGGTGAGTTGTAGCTGAGTTACAGATACAGGTGAATTGTAGCTTACAGATACAGGTGAGTTGTAGCTTAGTTACAGATACAGGTGAGTTGTAGCTTAGTTACAGATACAGGTGAGTTGTTGCTGAGTTACAGATACAGGTGAGTTGTAGCCTAGTTACAGATACAGGTGAGTTGTAGCTTACAGTTACAGATACAGGTGAGTTCTAGCTTACAGTTACAGATACAGGTGAATTCTAGCTTACAGTTACAGATACAGGTGAGTTCTAGCTTACAGTTACAGATACAGGTGAGTTGTAGCTGAGTTACAGATACAGGTGAGTTGTAGCTGAGTTACAGATACAGGTGAGTTCTAGCTGAGTTACAGATACAAGTGAATTCTAGCTTACAGTTACCGATACAGGTGAGTTCTAGCTTAGTTACAGATACAGGTGAATTCTAGCTTACAGTTACCGATACAGGTGAGTTCTAGCTTAGTTATAGATACAGGTGAATTCTAGCTTACAGTTGCAGATACAGGTGAGTTCTAGCTGAGTTACAGATACAGGTGAGTTCTAGCTGAGTTACAGATACAGGTGAATTCTAGCTGAGTTACAGATACAGGTGAGTTCTAGCTTACAGTTACAGATACAGGTGAGTTGTAGCTTACAGATACAGGTGAGTTGTAGCTTAGCGATACAGGTGAGTTCTAGCTAACAGATACAGGTGAGTTGGAGCTTACATATACAGATGAGTTCTAGCTGATTTACAGATACAGGTGAGTTGTAGCTTAGTTACATATACAGGTGAGTTGTAGCTGAGTTACAGATACAGGTGAGTTGTAGCTTACAGATACAGGTGAGTTGTAGCTTACAGATACAGGTGAGTTGTAGCTTAGTTACAGATACAGGTGAATTGTAGCTTACAGATACAGGTGAATTGTAGCTTACAGATACAGGTGAGTTGTGGCTTAGTTACAGATACAGGTGAGTTGTAGCTTACAGATACAGGTGAGTTGTAGCTGAGTTAAGAAATACAGGTGAGTTGTAGCTACAGATACAGGTGAGTTGTAGCTTACAGATACAGGTGAGTTTTAGCTTACAGATACAGGTGAGTTGTAGCTTACAGATACAGGTGAGTTGTAGCAGTTACAGGTGAGTTGTAGCTTACAGATACAGGTGAGTTGTAGCTTAGTTACAGTTACAGGTGAGTTGTAGCTTACAGATACAGGTGAGTTGTAGCTTAGTTACAGTTACAGGTGAGTTGTAGCTTACAGATACAGGTGAGTTGTAGCTTAGTTACAGAGTTGTAGCTACAGGTGAGTTGTAGCTTACAGATACAGGTGAATTGTTACAGGTGAGTTGTAGCTTAGTTACAGATACAGGTGAGTTGTAGCTTAGTTACAGATACAGGTGAGTTGTTGCTGAGTTACAGATACAGGTGAGTTGTAGCTTAGTTACAGATACAGGTGAGTTGTAGCTTACAGATACAGGTGAGTTGTGGCTTACAGATACAGGTGAGTTGTAGCTTAGTTACAGATACAGGTGAGTTGTAGCTTACAGATACAGGTGAGTTGTAGCTTAGTTACAGATACAGGTGAGTTGTGGCTTACAGATACAGGTGAGTTGTAGCTTACAGATACAGGTGAGTTGTGGCTTACAGATACAGGTGAGTTGTAGCTTAGTTACAGATACAGGTGAGTTGTAGCTTAGTTACAGTTACAGGTGAGTTGTAGCTTACAGATACAGGTGAGTTGTAGCTTACAGATACAGGTGAGTTGTGGCTTAGTTACAGATACAGGTGAGTTGTAGCTTACAGATACAGGTGAGTTGTAGCTTACAGATACAGGTGAGTTGTAGCTTACAGATACAGGTGAGTTGTGGCTTAGTTACAGATACAGGTGAGTTGTAGCTTAGTTACAGATACAGGTGAGTTGTAGCTTAGTTACAGATACAGGTGAGTTGTAGCTTACATATACAGGTGAGTTGTGGCTTAGTTACAGATACAGTTGAGTTGTAGCTTATAGATACAGGTGAGTTGTAGCTTACAGATACAGGTGAGTTGTAGTTTACAGATACAGATACAGGTGAGTTGTAGCTGAGTTACAGTTACAGGTGAGTTGTAGCTTACAGATACAGGTGAGTTGTAGCTGAGTTACAGATACATGTGAGTTGTAGCTTAGTTACAGATACAGGTGAGTTGTAGCTTAGTTACAGATACTGGTGAGTTGTAGCTTAGTTACAGATACAGGTGAGTTGTAGCTTAGTTACAGATACTGGTGAGTTGTAGCTTAGTTACAGATACATGTGAGTTGTAGCTTAGTTACAGATACAGGTGAGTTGTAGCTTAGTTACAGATACAGGTGAGTTGTAGCTTACAGATACAGGTGAGTTGTAGCTTAGTTACAGATACAGGTGAGTGGTAGCTTAGTTACAGGTGAGTTGTAGCTTACAGATACAGGTGAGTTGTAGCTTATAGATACAGATGAGTTGTAGCTTACAGATACAGGTGAGTTGTAGCTTACAGATACAGGTGAGTTGTAGCTTACAGATACAGGTGAGTTGTAGCTTACAGATACAGGTGAGTTGTAGCTTAGTTACAGTTACAGGTGAGTTGTAGCTTAGTTACATTTACAGGTGAGTTGTAGCTTACAGATACAGGTGAGTTGTAGCTTAGTTACAGTTACAGGTGAGTTGTAGCTTACAGATACAGGTGCGTTGTAGCTTAGTTACAGTTACAGGTGAGTTGTAGCTTACAGATACAGGTGAGTTGTAGCTTAGTTACAGTTACAGGTGAGTTGTAGCTTACAGATACAGGTGAGTTGTAGCTTAGTTACAGTTACAGGTGAGTTGTAGCTTACAGATACAGGTGAGTTGTAGCTTACAGATACAGGTGAGTTGTAGCTTACAGATACAGGTGAGTTGTAGCTTACAGATACAGGTGTGTTGTAGCTTAGTTACAGATACAGGTGAGTTGTAGCTTACAGATACAGGTGAGTTGTAGCTTAGTTACAGTTACAGGTGAGTTGTAGCTTACAGATACAGGTGAGTTGTAGCTTAGTTACAGTTACAGGTGAGTTGTAGCTTACAGATACAGGTGAGTTGTAGCTGAGTTAAGAAATACAGGTGAGTTTTAGCTTACAGATACAGGTGAGTTGTAGCTTACAGATACAGGTGAGTTGTAGCTTAGTTACAGGTGAGTTGTAGCTTACAGATACAGGTGAGTTGTAGCTTACAGATACAGATGAGTTGTAGCTTACAGATACAGGTGAGTTGTAGCTTACAGATACAGGTGAGTTGTAGCTTACAGATACAGGTGAGTTGTAGCTTACAGATACAGGTGAGTTGTAGCTTACAGATACAGGTGAGTGTAGCTTAGTTACAGTTACAGGTGAGTTGTAGCTTACAGATACAGGTGAGTTGTGGCTTAGTTACAGTTACAGGTGAGTTGTAGCTTACAGATACAGGTGAGTTGTAGCTTAGTTACAGTTACAGGTGAGTTGTAGCTTACAGATACAGGTGAGTTGTAGCTTACAGATACAGGTGAGTTGTAGCTTAGTTACAGATACAGGTGAGTTGTAGCTTACAGATACAGGTGAGTTGTAGCTTACAGATACAGGTGAGTTGTAGCTTAGTTACAGATACAGGTGAGTTGTAGCTTACAGATACAGGTGAGTTGTAGCTTAGTTACAGTTACAGGTGAGTTGTAGCTTACAGATACAGGTGAGCTGTAGCTTACAGATACAGGTGAGTTGTAGCTTAGTTACAGATACAGGTGAGTTGTAGCTTACAGATACAGGTGAGTTGTAGCTTAGTTACAGTTACAGGTGAGTTGTAGCTTACAGATACAGGTGAGTTGTAGCTGAGTTAAGAAATACAGGTGAGTTTTAGCTTACAGATACAGGTGAGTTGTAGCTTACAGATACAGGTGAGTTGTAGCTTAGTTACAGGTGAGTTGTAGCTTACAGATACAGGTGAGTTGTAGCTTACAGATACAGATGAGTTGTAGCTTACAGATACAGATGAGTTGTAGCTTACAGATACAGGTGAGTTGTAGCTTAGAGATACAGGTGAGTTGTAGCTTAGTTACAGATACATGTGAGTTGTAGCTTACAGATACAGGTGAGTTGTAGCTTAGTTACAGTTACAGGTGAGTTGTAGCTTACAGATACAGGTGAGTTGTAGCTTAGTTACAGTTACAGGTGAGTTGTAGCTTACAGATACAGGTGAGTTGTAGCTTAGTTACAGTTACAGGTGAGTTGTAGCTTACAGATACAGGTGAGTTGTAGCTTAGTTACAGTTACAGGTGAGTTGTAGCTCACAGATACAGGTGAGTTGTAGCTTACAGATACAGGTGAGTTGTAGCTTAGTTACAGATACAGGTGAGTTGTAGCTTACAGATACAGGTGAGTTGTAGCTTACAGATACAGGTGAGTTGTAGCTTAGTTACATTTACAGGTGAGTTGTAGCTTACAGATACAGGTGAGTTGTAGCTTAGTTACAGTTACAGGTGAGTTGTAGCTTACAGATACAGGTGAGTTGTAGTTGTTACAGTTACAGGTGAGTTGTAGCTTACAGATACAGGTGAGTTGTAGCAGTTACAGTTACAGGTGAGTTGTAGCTTACAGATACAGGTGAGTTGTAGCTTAGTTACAGTTACAGGTGAGTTGTAGCTCACAGATACAGGTGAGTTGTAGCTTAGATACAGGTGAGTTGTAGCTTAGTTACAGATACAGGTGAGTTGTAGCTTACAGATACAGGTGAGTTGTAGCTTACAGATACAGGTGAGTTGTAGCTTAGTTACAGATACAGGTGAGTTGTAGCTTACAGATACAGGTGAGTTGTAGCTTACAGATACAGGTGAGTTGTAGCTTAGTTACAGTTACAGGTGAGTTGTAGCTTACAGATACAGGTGAGTTGTAGCTTAGAGATACAGGTGAGTTGTAGCTTAGTTACAGATACATGTGAGTTGTAGCTTACAGATACAGGTGAGTTGTAGCTTAGTTACAGATACAGGTGAGTTGTAGCTTAGTTACAGTTACAGGTGAGTTGTAGCTTACAGATACAGGTGAGTTGTAGCTTACAGATACAGGTGAGTTGTGGCTTAGTTACAGATACAGGTGAGTTGTAGCTTACAGATACAGGTGAGTTGTAGCTTACAGATACAGGTGAGTTGTAGCTTACAGATACAGGTGAGTTGTGGCTTAGTTACAGATACAGGTGAGTTGTAGCTTAGTTACAGATACAGGTGAGTTGTAGCTTAGTTACAGATACAGGTGAGTTGTAGCTTACATATACAGGTGAGTTGTGGCTTAGTTACAGATACAGTTGAGTTGTAGCTTATAGATACAGGTGAGTTGTAGCTTACAGATACAGGTGAGTTGTAGTTTACAGATACAGATACAGGTGAGTTGTAGCTGAGTTACAGTTACAGGTGAGTTGTAGCTTACAGATACAGGTGAGTTGTAGCTGAGTTACAGATACATGTGAGTTGTAGCTTAGTTAAGAAATACAGGTGAGTTTTAGCTTACAGATACAGGTGAGTTGTAGCTTACAGATACAGGTGAGTTGTAGCTTAGTTACAGGTGAGTTGTAGCTTACAGATACAGGTGAGTTGTAGCTTACAGATACAGATGAGTTGTAGCTTACAGATACAGATGAGTTGTAGCTTACAGATACAGGTGAGTTGTAGCTTAGAGATACAGGTGAGTTGTAGCTTAGTTACAGATACATGTGAGTTGTAGCTTACAGATACAGGTGAGTTGTAGCTTAGTTACAGTTACAGGTGAGTTGTAGCTTACAGATACAGGTGAGTTGTAGCTTAGTTACAGTTACAGGTGAGTTGTAGCTTACAGATACAGGTGAGTTGTAGCTTAGTTACAGTTACAGGTGAGTTGTAGCTTACAGATACAGGTGAGTTGTAGCTTAGTTACAGTTACAGGTGAGTTGTAGCTCACAGATACAGGTGAGTTGTAGCTTACAGATACAGGTGAGTTGTAGCTTAGTTACAGATACAGGTGAGTTGTAGCTTACAGATACAGGTGAGTTGTAGCTTACAGATACAGGTGAGTTGTAGCTTAGTTACATTTACAGGTGAGTTGTAGCTTACAGATACAGGTGAGTTGTAGCTTAGTTACAGTTACAGGTGAGTTGTAGCTTACAGATACAGGTGAGTTGTAGCTTAGTTACAGTTACAGGTGAGTTGTAGCTTACAGATACAGGTGAGTTGTAGCTTAGTTACAGTTACAGGTGAGTTGTAGCTTACAGATACAGGTGAGTTGTAGCTTAGTTACAGTTACAGGTGAGTTGTAGCTCACAGATACAGGTGAGTTGTAGCTTACAGATACAGGTGAGTTGTAGCTTAGTTACAGATACAGGTGAGTTGTAGCTTACAGATACAGGTGAGTTGTAGCTTACAGATACAGGTGAGTTGTAGCTTAGTTACAGATACAGGTGAGTTGTAGCTTACAGATACAGGTGAGTTGTAGCAGATACAGGTGAGTTGTAGCTTAGTTACAGTTACAGGTGAGTTGTAGCTTACAGATACAGGTGAGTTGTAGCTTAGAGATACAGGTGAGTTGTAGCTTAGTTACAGATACATGTGAGTTGTAGCTTACAGATACAGGTGAGTTGTAGCTTAGTTACAGATACAGGTGAGTTGTAGCTTAGTTACAGTTACAGGTGAGTTGTAGCTTACAGATACAGGTGAGTTGTAGCTTACAGATACAGGTGAGTTGTGGCTTAGTTACAGATACAGGTGAGTTGTAGCTTACAGATACAGGTGAGTTGTAGCTTACAGATACAGGTGAGTTGTAGCTTACAGATACAGGTGAGTTGTGGCTTAGTTACAGATACAGGTGAGTTGTAGCTTAGTTACAGATACAGGTGAGTTGTAGCTTAGTTACAGATACAGGTGAGTTGTAGCTTACATATACAGGTGAGTTGTGGCTTAGTTACAGATACAGTTGAGTTGTAGCTTATAGATACAGGTGAGTTGTAGCTTACAGATACAGGTGAGTTGTAGTTTACAGATACAGATACAGGTGAGTTGTAGCTGAGTTACAGTTACAGGTGAGTTGTAGCTTACAGATACAGGTGAGTTGTAGCTGAGTTACAGATACATGTGAGTTGTAGCTTAGTTACAGATACAGGTGAGTTGTAGCTTAGTTACAGATACAGGTGAGTTGTAGCTTAGTTACAGATACAGGTGAGTTGTAGCTTAGTTACAGATACTGGTGAGTTGTAGCTTAGTTACATATACATGTGAGTTGTAGCTTAGTTACAGATACAGGTGAGTTGTAGCTTAGTTACAGATACAGGTGAGTTGTAGCTTACAGATACAGGTGAGTTGTAGCTTATAGATACAGATGAGTTGTAGCTTACAGATACAGGTGAGTTGTAGCTTACAGATACAGGTGAGTTGTAGCTTACAGATACAGGTGAGTTGTAGCTTACAGATACAGGAGAGTTGTAGCTTAGTTACAGTTACAGGTGAGTTGTAGCTTAGTTACATTTACAGGTGAGTTGTAGCTTACAGATACAGGTGAGTTGTAGCTTAGTTACAGTTACAGGTGAGTTGTAGCTTACAGATACAGGTGCGTTGTAGCTTAGTTACAGTTACAGGTGAGTTGTAGCTTACAGATACAGGTGAGTTGTAGCTTAGTTACAGTTACAGGTGAGTTGTAGCTTACAGATACAGGTGAGTTGTAGCTTAGTTACAGTTACAGGTGAGTTGTAGCTTACAGATACAGGTGAGTTGTAGCTTACAGATACAGGTGAGTTGTAGCTTACAGATACAGGTGAGTTGTAGCTTACAGATACAGGTGAGTTGTAGCTTAGTTACAGGTGAGTTGTAGCTTACAGATACAGGTGAGTTGTAGCTTACAGATACAGATGAGTTGTAGCTTACAGATACAGGTGAGTTGTAGCTTACAGATACAGGTGAGTTGTAGCTTACAGATACAGGTGAGTTGTAGCTTACAGATACAGGTGAGTTGTAGCTTACAGATACAGGTGAGTTGTAGCTTACAGATACAGGTGAGTGTAGCTTAGTTACAGTTACAGGTGAGTTGTAGCTTACAGATACAGGTGAGTTGTGGCTTAGTTACAGTTACAGGTGAGTTGTAGCTTACAGATACAGGTGAGTTGTAGCTTAGTTACAGTTACAGGTGAGTTGTAGCTTACAGATACAGGTGAGTTGTAGCTTACAGATACAGGTGAGTTGTAGCTTAGTTACAGATACAGGTGAGTTGTAGCTTACAGATACAGGTGAGTTGTAGCTTACAGATACAGGTGAGTTGTAGCTTAGTTACAGATACAGGTGAGTTGTAGCTTACAGATACAGGTGAGTTGTAGCTTAGTTACAGTTACAGGTGAGTTGTAGCTTACAGATACAGGTGAGTTGTAGCTTACAGATACAGGTGAGTTGTAGCTTAGTTACAGATACAGGTGAGTTGTAGCTTACAGATACAGGTGAGTTGTAGCTTAGTTACAGTTACAGGTGAGTTGTAGCTTACAGATACAGGTGAGTTGTAGCTGAGTTAAGAAATACAGGTGAGTTTTAGCTTACAGATACAGGTGAGTTGTAGCTTACAGATACAGGTGAGTTGTAGCTTAGTTACAGGTGAGTTGTAGCTTACAGATACAGGTGAGTTGTAGCTTACAGATACAGATGAGTTGTAGCTTACAGATACAGATGAGTTGTAGCTTACAGATACAGGTGAGTTGTAGCTTACAGATACAGGTGAGTTGTAGCTTACAGTTACAGGTGAGTTGTAGCTTACAGATACAGGTGAGTTGTAGCTTAGTTACATTTACAGGTGAGTTGTAGCTTACAGATACAGGTGAGTTGTAGCTTAGTTACAGTTACAGGTGAGTTGTAGCTTACAGATACAGGTGAGTTGTAGCTTAGTTACAGGTGAGTTGTAGCTTACAGATACAGGTGAGTTGTAGCTTACAGATACAGATGAGTTGTAGCTTACAGATACAGGTGAGTTGTAGCTTACAGATACAGGTGAGTTGTAGCTTAGTTACAGATACAGGTGAGTTGTAGCTTACAGATACAGGTGAGTTGTAGCTTACAGATACAGGTGAGTTGTAGCTTAGTTACATTTACAGGTGAGTTGTAGCTTACAGATACAGGTGAGTTGTAGCTTAGTTACAGTTACAGGTGAGTTGTAGCTTACAGATACAGGTGAGTTGTAGCTTAGTTACAGTTACAGGTGAGTTGTAGCTTACAGATACAGGTGAGTTGTAGCTTAGTTACAGTTACAGGTGAGTTGTAGCTTAGTTACAGTTACAGGTGAGTTGTAGCTCACAGATACAGGTGAGTTGTAGCTTACAGATACAGGTGAGTTGTAGCTTAGTTACAGATACAGGTGAGTTGTAGCTTACAGATACAGGTGAGTTGTAGCTTACAGATACAGGTGAGTTGTAGCTTAGTTACAGATACAGGTGAGTTGTAGCTTACAGATACAGGTGAGTTGTAGCTTACAGATACAGGTGAGTTGTAGCTTAGTTACAGTTACAGGTGAGTTGTAGCTTACAGATACAGGTGAGTTGTAGCTTACAGATACAGGTGAGTTGTAGCTTAGTTACAGATACATGTGAGTTGTAGCTTACAGATACAGGTGAGTTGTAGCTTAGTTACAGTTACAGGTGAGTTGTAGCTTACAGATACAGGTGAGTTGTAGCTGAGTTACAGATACAGGTGAGTTGTAGCTTACAGATACAGGTGAGTTGTAGCTTAGTTACAGATACAGGTGAGTTGTAGCTTAGTTACAGATACAGGTGAGTTGTAGCTTAGTTACAGATACAGGTGAGTTGTAGCTTAGTTACAGATACAGGTGAGTTGTAGCTTAGTTACAGATACAGGTGAGTTGTAGCTTAGTTACAGATACAGGTGAGTTGTAGCTTACAGATACAGGTGAGTTGTAGCTTAGTTACAGATACAGGTGAGTTGTAGCTTAGTTACAGATACAGGTGAGTTGTAGCTTAGTTACAGATACAGGTGAGTTGTAGCTTAGTTACAGATACAGGTGAGTTGTAGCTTAGTTACAGATACAGGTGAGTTGTAGCTTAGTTACAGATACAGGTGAGTTGTAACTTACAGATACAGGTGAGTTGTAGCTTAGTTACAGATACAGGTGAGTTGTAGCTTAGTTACAGATACAGGTGAGTTGTAGCTTACAGATTCAGGTGAGTTGTAGCTTAGTTACAGATACAGGTGAGTGGTAGCTTAGTTACAGGTGAGTTGTAGTTTACAGATACAGGTGAGTTGTAGCTGAGTTAAGAAATACAGGTGAGTTGTAGCTTACAGATACAGGTGAGTTGTAGCTTACAGATACAGGTGAGTTTTAGCTTACAGATACAGGTGAGTTGTAGCTTACAGATACAGGTGAGTTGTAGCTTAGTTACAGGTGAGTTGTAGCTTACAGATACAGGTGAGTTGTAGCTTACAGATACAGGTGAGTTGTAGCTTACAGATACAGGTGAGTTGTAGCTTACAGATACAGGTGAGTTGTAGCTTACAGATACAGGTGAGTTGTAGCTTACAGTTACAGGTGAGTTGTAGCTTACAGATACAGGTGAGTTGTAGCTTACAGATACAGGTGAGTTGTAGCTTACATATACAGGTGAGTTGTAGCTTAGTTACAGTTACAGGTGAGTTGTAGCTTACAGATACAGGTGAGTTGTAGCTTAGTTACAGTTACAGGTGAGTTGTAGCTTAGTTACAGTTACAGGTGAGTTGTAGCTTAGTTACAGTTACAGGTGAGTTGTAGCTTACAGATACAGGTGAGTTGTAGCTTAGTTACAGTTACAGGTGAGTTGTAGCTTACTGATACAGGTGAGTTGTAGCTTAGTTACAGTTACAGGTGAGTTGTAGCTTACAGATACAGGTGAGTTGTAGCTTAGTTACAGTTACAGGTGAGTTGTAGCTTACAGATACAGGTGAGTTGTAGCTTAGTTACAGATACAGGTGAGTTGTAGCTTACAGATACAGGTGAGTCTTTGAGGGAGCGTGTTTTGAGGGAGCGTGCAACTGGCATGCTGACAATGTTGCCATAGAATTTAATGTTCATTTCTCTACCATAAGCCACCTCCAACATCGTTTTAGAGAATTTGGCAGTACATCCAACCGGACTAACAACTGTACGGTTTGCTGATGTCAACGTTGTGAACAGAGGGCCCCATGCTGGTTATGGTATGTGCAGGCATAAACTACAGACAACGAAAACAATTGCATTTTATCGATGGCAATTTGAATGCATAGAGATACCGTGAAGAGATCCTGAGGCCCATTGTCGTGCCATTCATCCACCACCATCACCTCATGTTTCAACATGATAATATACAGCCCCATGTCACATGGATCTGGACACAATTACTGGAAGCTGAAAATGTCCCAGTTCCTCCATGGCCTGCATGCTCACCAGACATGTCACCCATTGAGCATGTTTGGGATGCTCTGGATAGTCCTGTACAACAGCGTGTTCCAGTTCCTGCCAATATTCCGCAACTTCTCACAGCCATTGATGAGGAGTGGGACAACATTCCACAGGCCACAATCAACAGCCTGATCAACTCTATGTGAAGGAGATGTTTCGCGCTGCATGAGGCTAGTGGTTGCAACACCAGATACTGACTGGTTTTCTGATCCACACCAGATACCGACTGGTTTCTGATCCACACCAGATACTGACTGGTTTTCTGATCCACACCAGATACTGACTGGTTTTCTGATCCACACCAGATACCGACTGGTTTTCTGATCCACACCAGATACTGACTGGTGTTCTGATCCACACCAGATACTGACTGGTTTTCTGATCCACACCAGATACTGACTGGTTTTCTGATCCACACCAGATACTGACTGGTTTTCTGATCCACACCAGATACCGACTGGTTTTCTGATCCACACCAAATACCGACTGGTTTTCTGATCCACACCAGATACCGACTGGTTTTCTGATCCACACCAGATACCGACTGGTTTTCTGATCCACACCAGATACGGACTGGGTTTCTGATCCACACCAGATACTGACTGGTTTTCTGATCAACACCAGATACTGACTGGTTTTCTGATCCACACCAGATACTGACTGGTTTTCTGATCCACACCAGATACTGACTGGTTTTCTGATCCACACCAGATACTGACTGGTTTTCTGATCCACACCAGATACTGACTGGTTTTCTGATCAACACCAGATACTGACTGGTTTTCTGATCCACACCAGATACTGACTGGTTTTCTGATCCACACCAAATACAGACTGGTTTTCTGATCCACACCAGATACGGACTGGTTTTCTGATCCACACCAGATACTGACTGGTTTTCTGATCCACACCAGATACAGACTGGTTTTCTGATCCACACCAGATACTGACTGGTTTTCTGATCAACACCAGATACTGACTGGTTTTCTGATCAACATCAGATACTGACTGGTTTTCTGATCCACACCAGATACTGACTGGTTTTCTGATCCACACCAAATACTGACTGGTTTTCTGATCCACACCAGATACTGACTGGTTTTCTGATCAACACCAGATACTGACTGGTTTTCTGATCAACACCAGATACTGACTGGTTTTCTGATCCACACCAGATACTGACTGGTTTTCTGATCAACACCAGATACTGACTGGTTTTCTGATCCACACCAGATACTGACTGGTTTTCTGATCCACACCAGATACTGACTGGTTTTCTGATCCACACCAGATACTGACTGGTTTTCTGATCAACACCAGATACTGACTGGTTTTCTGATCCACACCAGATACTGACTGGTTTTCTGATCCACACCAGATACTGACTGGTTCTCTGATCCACACCAGATACTGACTGGTTTTCTGATCCACACCAGATACTGACTGGTTTTCTGATCCACACCAGATACTGACTGGTTTTCTGATCCACACCAGATACTGACTGGTTTTCTGATCCACACCAGATACTGACTGGTCTTCTGATCCACACCAGATACTGACTGGTTTTCTGATCCACACCAGATACTGACTGGTTTTCTGATCCACACCAGATACTGACTGGTTTTCTGATCCACACCAGATACTGACTGGTTTTCTGATCCACACCAGATACTGACTGGTTTTCTGATCAACACCAGATACTGACTGGTTTTCTGATCCACACCAGATACTGACTGGTTTTCTGATCCACACCAGATACTGACTGGTTCTCTGATCCACACCAGATACTGACTGGTTTTCTGATCCACACCAGATACTGACTGGTTTTCTGATCCACACCAGATACTGACTGGTTTTCTGATCCACACCAGATACTGACTGGTTTTCTGATCCACACCAGATACTGACTGGTCTTCTGATCCACACCAGATACTGACTGGTTTTCTGATCCACACCAGATACTGACTGGTTTTCTGATCCACACCAGATACTGACTGGTCTTCTGATCCACACCAGATACTGACTGGTTTTCTGATCCACACCAGATACTGACTGGTTTTCTGATCCACACCAGATACTGACTGGTTTTCTGATCCACACCAGATACTGACTGGTTTTCTGATCCACACCAGATACTGACTGGTTTTCTGATCCACACCAGATACTGACTGGTCTTCTGATCCACACCAGATACTGACTGGTTTTCTGATCCACACCAGATACTGACTGGTTTTCTGATCCACACCAGATACTGACTGGTTTTCTGATCCACACCAGATACTGACTGGTTTTCTGATCCACACCAGATACTGACTGGTTTTCTGATCCACACCAGATACTGACTGGTTTTCTGATCCACACCAGATACCGACTGGTTTTCTGATCCACTCCCTTATCTTTTTAATATCTGTGACCAACAGATGCACATCTGTATTCCCAGTCATGTGAAATCCATAGATTAGGACCTAATTGATTTATTTTAATTGACTGATTTCCTTATATGAACTGTAACTCAGTAAAATCTTTAGAAATTGTTGCATGTTGTGTTTTTATATTTTTTGTTCAGTGTAGATTTGCACTGGGAAAGCATTATAGCATCATCTATGTTACTAAACTTGGGATCAATACATTTGTTCAGTGTAGATTTGCACTGAGAAAGCATTATAGCATCATCTATGTTACTAAACTTGGGATCAATACATTTGTTCAGTGTAGATTTGCACTGGGAAAGCATTATAGCATCATCTATGTTACTAAACTTGGGATCAATACATTTGTTCAGTGTAGATTTGCACTGAGCATTATAGCATCATCTATAAACTTGGGATCATCATTTGTTCTGTATTTGTTACTAAACTTGGGATCAATACATTTGTTCAGTGTAGATTTGCACTGGGAAAGCATTATAGCATCATCTATGTTACTAAACTTGGGATCAATACATTTGTTCAGTGTAGATTTGCACTGAGAAAGCATTATAGCATCATCTATGTTACTAAACTTGGGATCAATACATTTGTTCAGTGTAGATTTGCACTGAGAAAGCATTATAGCATCATCTATGTTACTAAACTTGGGATCAATACATTTGTTCAGTGTAGATTTGCACTGAGAAAACATTATAGCATCATCTATGTTACTAAACTTGGGATCAATACATTTGTTCAGTGTAGATTTGCACTGAGAAAGCATTATAGCATCATCTATGTTACTAAACTTGGGATCAATACATTTGTTCAGTGTAGATTTGCACTGAGAAAACATTATAGCATCATCTATGTTACTAAACTTGGGATCAATACATTTCATTCAATTCAAAACAGTCTTCTACTAATGTTGTTGCCATTGGCTGTTCGCCCCGTAGTCATGAAGAAGAGCAACGTGCTGCAGCTCCATGTGGATGCAGCCAGTGAACACAGTGTGGGGCCCAAGAAGGGCCGATCCTCAGGGACCAAGGAGACTGTGTACCTGGGAGGAGTACCAGGTGAACACATCTCCCTTTCTCCATCAAAACCTCCTTCTGTTGAACCCTACCTTTCCTGACCTCTGAACTCTGTCACAAACACTGGAGCTAATCGGATATTAATTCCAGACACATATTCATAAGTAATTTTGTGATTTAAAAAAATATATATATTAGCTGTCGGGGGGGGTGGTAATCACAAAACTATTCAGTGATTTTCATAATTGATTTGCTAGACAGAGTATTTTACAGTGTGAATGGTGAAGGAAAGACTAATGTACAACCTCAAACATGAGAATGTTTTTAAAATAATTTATTTTAAAAAAATAGCTTTCGGCACGCAGACAACGTCTAAACCTTCCGTCTCGAACATAAAGAACTAAAACTATCTTTCTGCATTTCAACTTGTATTCTCCTCTCCTCTAGATGGCGTTGATGTGCCGGGCCTCCCCGCTGCCCTGCCCTCCTTCCATGGTTGTGTTCGGAGAGCAGTCCTGAACCAGCGACCAGCCGTGCTTTCTAAACCCCTGTCAGTACACGGTGCTGTGGGCACACAGGGCTGTCCAGTCTAAACCCCTGTCAGTACACGGAGTTTCCCCTGGTTTAGCCCTGTTCCCCCTGGTTTAGCCCTGTTCCCCCTGGTTCAGCCCTGTTCCCCCTGGTTTAGCCCTGTTCCCCCTGGTTTAGCCCTGTTCCCCCTGGTTCAGCCCTGTTACCCCTGGTTTAGCCCTGTTCCCCCTGGTTCAGCCCTGTTCCCCCTGGTTCAGCCCTGTTCCCCCTGGTTCAGCCCTGTTCCCCCTGGTTTAGCTCTGTTACACCCGGTATGGCCTGTTCCCCCTGGTTTAGCCCTGTTCCCCCTGGTTTAGCCCTGTTCCCCCTGGTTCAGCCCTGTTCCCCTGGTTTAGCCCTGTTCCCCCTGGTTCAGCCCTGTTCCCCCTGGTTCCCCCTGGCCCTGTTCCCCCTGGTTCAGCCCTGTTCCCCCTGGTTTAGCTCTGTTCCCCCAGTGGTTGTTCCCCCTGGTTTAGCCCTGTTCCCCCTGGTTTAGCCCTGTTCCCCTGGTTCAGCCCTGTTCCCCCTGGTTTAGCCCTGTTACCCCTGGTTTAGCCCTGTTCCCCCTGGTTCAGCCCTGTTCCCCCTGGTTCCCTGCCCTGTTCCCCCTG
>NC_088402.1:90257484-90262484 GCF_034236695.1 Oncorhynchus nerka | reverse complement strand
TGAAACCATTCTTGTGATTTTTGTTACTCGTAAATGTCTGCATCTGAGCTCCCAGCGTGTACGGCTCTCCTTTTCTTTTTTTCAGTTCGAGAAGGAGGGCACGAAGATGAGGAGGAACGGAGGTCAACTTTAATAGCTTGCTACTACTATAATATTAGTTTATAAAACAATGTTTCTTGCCCATTATATATTTATCAGAGTTATTGACCTAACCGTGAAACGAGTAATTTACATGGTGCTGAAACGTCAAGCAGCAGCTGCGGCACAATCAGTCGGAAATAGACAGCTCATGGTGCTGAAAGTAGGCAAATTCGAGTAGGCACCATAACCGTATTCATTTGAATTAGACTTTACTAAGAAGAGGGCTTTGTGTTGGAGCCTATTTCTTCCTGTTTTAGAAATGAGGTAGGCCTACCTGTTTGACAGAAGAAAACAAAGTCTATATATCCATACATGAGGTCACCAATCTCATATTTACGTTAATTGATTAATGAGTCACTTTAAGACCGCAGGACATTACTATTTTTTAAATGTTGTTGCTCTTATGCATTCTAACGTTGTATGCTCGTGGATTTCAGTTTGTAATGCTATATGAGTGTAATAAAAAAAAGTATCTTAACTTCAAAAACTACACGTTTAAACATGAAGGATTTGGTAAATAAGATAACTTCTCAAACATTGTCAGGAGGTTAGACCCATCGATACATTGTTCCAAAATCTAAATCTATTCCGAAGACATGTCCAAGACTTGTAATAATTGACTTCTGGTGAGTAGAAATGTAGAAGGGTAGGCCAGGTATGTTCTAGAAAGGGTTTGGAAGAAACCTCTTGTACATGGGTTTAGGGAAAGAGGGAACCCCCCCCCCCTAATGTTTTCGTGATTACGTCACTCGGAACGGATTCCCTCGTACCGCCTACTTTTTAACACCAGGGTGCGCGTCAGTTTGCGACAAACCATCGAGAGCAAGACGTCGGAGGGATTGGCTATAGCTTTATACTACTAGAATGGCCTGGAACCTTCTTTAAAGATATTATTGTCAGCCATTTTTGGTCAGGGAGGTGGTCAACCATGACATGCCAGTCCTGTGATAAGTTATTGTGTAAAATAATGAATTTGAAGAAGGTACCTGCACTGTATGTTTGTTAGCTAGCCAGACAGCTTTAGAGGAATGATTCCATACATTTTTTCAAATTAACTGCCAATACTCCATTCAAACAATGCATTCAGTCCACAGTCATACACCAGCTGAAATCATTTGATGACAGGACTTCTACAAGTTGTTAATATATATTGTATCATAATAATATCACTCACAGCTTTCCATGAAAATGTATGGTCTGTTTATATATACTTTAGGATATTTATTCTGAAAGTTGGTATAAAACCCTGTATAAACTATATTTATTACAATATATATGACAATATTTTAGGTTGACAATTCTATTACGCAATATATCACATCCCTTACTTTTACTTTCCTGCATAAGTAAAAATCTGGATTATGCCTCTACTTTTGCCATTCATTCCAATTAGGCTGGTTTGGATTTCTCCCTGACCAAGATGGCTGCCATTTTCATCCCCACCCATTCTAGAACGTAGAGAGTTTATGACAAGGCCCCTTCTAGTTATTTTATAGATCTCTATGAGATAGACATACAGACAGTGGTGTTTCTACCCCTTCTAGTTATTTTATAGATCTCTATGAGATAGACATACAGACAGTGGTGTTTCTAGTTTAGCTTGCTAGTTTGACGACATGTTTTTTTTGAATGATTGTCAAAGCCAAACAAACTAGCATGAACTGCTGCTTTGGGATGCAAGTATTATAGTTAACAACCTTTTCAATACCACAAATCGGACATCAGCGGTGCACAAATATACGGTAAGAACTGCATTTGATAGCACATTTCGTATCCCATGGCCATGCTAGTTAACAGTTAGCTATGAATAGTGTCTGAAGGTAGCTAGCATGCTAACTAGAAGCTGCTAAATCTATATAGATGCTGTGTTCTTTTGATGCGGTAGCAAGAGATTATCCGCTTTACCGTTTCAGTCCTCCGATCTTTATTTTCTGGGAGGTTGCTGATAATTTAGTTGGATTTAAAAACCAGGCCACGATGCATTAGCAAACCACCTATTCTATTTGAATTTTTTACAGATGACGTTAGCTAGAGAACTAAACCTTATTCTATTTGAGGATAGCCACCTAACCAAGGACCCCGGAGAGTTGAACAAATCTGTATTTTTTTTAAATTAAATCTGACTGGTGACATAGTAAACTAACTGGTTGTCGTCGATGTTTGTCACATGTCAAATGTATTATTTTACGTATTTTATAGCTAGAACCATGTGACATGCATTGGTTCCAAGGAAACCACAAGCAACGTGTGGCCCAGCGTCGTCCAGGTTTGGCCGGAATTTGTTCTTAACTGACTAGTTAAATAAAGATTAACTGCAGTAACGCCTCTTGAACTGGGATGCAGTGCCTTTGACCTCTGTGCCACTTGGGAGCCCTGTAGCATTGACTGTAACAGAACCTGAACCCTTTTCGTAAACTTAACCTCATTCCCATAACCTGCTACGTCAATTCCCCTGACCTGCTACGTCAATTCCCATAACCTGCTACGTCAATTCCCCTAACCTGCTACGTCAATTCCCCTAACCTGCTACGTCAATTCCCCTAACCTGCTACGTCAATTCCCATAACCTGCTACGTCAATTCCCATAACCTGCTACGTCAATTCCCATAACCTGCTACGTCAATTCCCATAACCTGCTACGTCAATTCCCCATAACCTGCTACGTCAATTCCCCATAACCTGCTACGTCAATTCCCCATAACCTGCTACGTCAATTCCCCATAACCTGCTACGTCAATTCCCCATAACCTGCTACGTCAATTCCCCATAACCTGCTACGTCAATTCCCCATAACCTGCTACGTCAATTCCCCATAACCTGCTACGTCAATTCCCCATAACCTGCTACGTCAATTCCCCATAACCTGCTACGTCAATTCCCCATAACCTGCTACGTCAATTCCCCATAACCTGCTACGTCAATTCCCCATAACCTGCTACGTCAATTCCCCATAACCTGCTACGTAAGCAAACCATCTGAGGGGGCGGGGTTTCCCTGGACACTTTTTCCCTGGAGATTCCCTGGCTGGACATGGGCCGAAGTCAGACCTTATTAAAAAAGACTGAGAATGTTGTCAAAGGTTCCTTAGGTATGTTCTTTAGCCCCAACTAGCTGCCAGCTAACTAACTAACTAAGCAAATCAGATCTGGGTTCAAATTAGCTAGCCCTGCTCGGCCCCTGTAAAATGAATCTGGAAGGCTAACTAACTGAATCAGCTGGTGCCTTGTTAGTTAGCCATGTTAGCATGCCCTGCTTGGGTCATGTTCGCTCTCAAACTCTAGATGCCATTCTGCTTTCTCCATGCAGTTTTCAGCTATTAGCTGCGCCCACAATTACCAAGTCAACTTCAATCCAGACGCTGTGTTTTAACGTTTCAGAAACGTCAATGATCCATCGCTTTCAATACAGCTTTCCGAAACGTCGGCAAGAAAGAATCCTTCATATTTCAAGATACAGTTTAGCAGTTAGCAGTTTTTGCACAGATCCATACAGCTATCAGTGACTCCATCTGACAAAACTACACTTACGCTACACTTCCTGGATTAGTTTACACACAGGTATTTGGAGCACGCTAGATAGCTAATTAGCACAGGTTGTTGCCTCTTGTCTTCCATAAACAAGCGCAGTGACATGGAGATATGTCCGTATGGAAACACTAACCCTATCAAAGGTGTGTATCAATTTAACCTTTGTTTTGTGTTTTTTTGGGGGGGGGAAATGCTGTCTGGTTGATATAAACGATAAGGTCCATATGCTTCCAAAACCAAACCGCGAGCGACGTGTGTTAATGTACAGATTGAGTGACAGGGCTCTTAACAACACAAGAGTCATGGTCATGATCAAGGGTTACGGTCATAAACTCGGCAACAAAAAGAAACGTCCTCTCACTGTCACCTGCGGTTATTTTCAGCAAACCTGAAGGCAATAAATAGGCCATGGTGGTGAAGTAATTACAATATAGCATTTAAACACTGGAATGGTAGATCGGCAGAAGATGAATGTGCAAGTAGAGATACTGGGGTGCAAAGGAGCAAGATAAATAAATAAATACAGTATGGGGATGAGGTAGGTTGATAGATGGGCTATGTACAGGTGCAGTGATCTGTGAGCTGCTCTGACAGCTGGTGTTTAAAGTTAGTGACGGAGATATGGGTCTCCTGCTTCAGTGATTTTTTGCAGTTCGTCCCAGTCATAGGCAGCAGAGAACTGGAAGGAAAGGCGACCAAAGGAGTAATTGGCTTTGGGGGTGACCAGTGAGATATACCTGATGGAGCGCGTGCTACGGGTGGGTGCTGCTATGGTGACCAGTGAGCTGAGATAAGGTGGGCTTTACCTAAAGTGCTCATCGTGCAAATGTATTTTTGTTTTCAATAAACATTGGAGACTAAATATAGTTGACATGTTGTCAACAGTCTAAGCCAACCCCGTCTGTTTTGCCCCATAGTTGTGTACTTAGCACTTTTGTTGCTGAACTACCAACCCATTTTTATAAAGTGCAGCATTCCCCAACTTTAGTCCCTCCCTGTTCAGTTCCCTCGCCCCGTGCTCGCATCGCTCAACTGCCCCCCCCCCCGCTCACTCATTCTCTCATTTTCCTTCTTTTCAAAGTGAATGGCTTCCAAATGTTTCCCTGCGGGATGCCACTTCCTAGTATAAATGCAAAAAGGGGGGGCTGGGCGGGGACAAACAGTCGGGAGGTTCCACCAATTCAGTCGAGGTGGAGTTAAGATGGCGTGTCGAGTTTGTTAAACATCCAAAAGTAGAAAGTCGTGTCACCAAGCTCTGTTTCCATTTCCCCCTGAAAACGAATGAATCCAGTTGTTTCCAACCTTCGTTATGGCTCAGGCATCTTTCCCGAT
>NC_088402.1:90019984-90252484 GCF_034236695.1 Oncorhynchus nerka | reverse complement strand
TGTCTCCAGTCTGGGCCACGCTGTTCTGTCTACAGTCTGGGCCACGCTGTTCTGTCTACAGTCTGGGCCACGCTGTTCTGTCTACAGTCTGGGCCACGCTGTTCTGTCTCCAGTCTGGGCCACGCTGTTCTGTCTACAGTCTGGGCCACGCTGTTCTGTCTACAGTCTGGGCCACGCTGTTCTGTCTCCAGTCTGGGCCACGCTGTTCTGTCTACAGTCTGGGCCACGCTGTTCTGTCTCCAGTCTGGGCCACGCTGTTCTGTCTACAGTCTGGGCCACGCTGTTCTGTCTGTCTCTGTTCTGTCTACAGTCTGGGCCACGCTGTTCTGTCTCCAGTCTGGGCCACGCTGTTCTGTCTACAGTCTGGGCCACGCTGTTCTGTCTACAGTCTGGGCCACGCTGTTCTGTCTACAGTCTGGGCCACGCTGTTCTGTCTCTGGGCAGTCTGGGGCCACGCTGTTCTGTCTACAGTCTGGGCCACGCTGTTCTGTCTACAGTCTGGGCCACGCTGTTCTGTCTCCAGTCTGTCTACAGTCTGGGCCACGCTGTTCTGTCTCCAGTCTGGGCCACGCTGTTCTGTCTCCAGTCTGGGCCACGCTGTTCTGTCTCCAGTCTGGGCCACTGGTCCAGTCTGGGCCACGCTGTTCTGTCTCCAGTCTGGGCCACGCTGTTCCAGTCTGGGCCACGCTGTTCTGTCTCCAGTCAGTGTTCTGTCTCCAGTCTGGGCCACGCTGTTCTGTCTACAGTCTGGGCCACGCTGTTCTGTCTCCAGTCTGGGCCACGCTGTTCTGTCTCCAGTCTGGGCCACGCTGTTCTGTCTCCAGTCTGGACTACGCTGTTCTGTCTCCAGTCTGGACTACGCTGTTCTGTCTACAGTCTGGGCCACGCTGTTCTGTCTCCAGTCTGGGCCACGCTGTTCTGTCTCCAGTCTGGGCCACGCTGTTCTGTCTCCAGTCTGGGCCACGCTGTTCTGTCTCCAGTCTGGGCCACGCTGTTCTGTCTACAGTCTGGGCCACGCTGTTCTGTCTCCAGTCTGGGCCACGCTGTTCTGTCTCCAGTCTGGGCCACGCTGTTCTGTCTCCAGTCTGGACTACGCTGTTCTGTCTCCAGTCTGGACTACGCTGTTCTGTCTACAGTCTGGGCCACGCTGTTCTGTCTCCAGTCTGGGCCACGCTGTTCTGTCTCCATTATGAAACTGAGAGGCCATTTGAAAGATAATCAACTCAATCAAGCTCTATTAGTGGCAATACAATGAATTACCTGGTTATAGCCTGCTGTGTTAATACAACTCTCATAGGTTGTGTGTGTGTGTGTAACCTTTATTTAACTAGGCAAGTCGGTTAATAACAAATTCTTATTTACAATAACAGCCTACACCGGCCAAACCCGGACGACGCTGGACCAATTGAGCGCCGCCCTATGGGACTCCCAATCACGGCCCGGTTGTGATACAGCCAGGATTCGAACCAGGGTGTCTGTAGTGACGCCTCTAGCACTGAGATGCAGTGTTTCGCTGTTCCTACTCGGTGGCCCCCGCGGTTCTGGGCTCATGGGTCATATAGCCCGGACCAGTCGTTATACTGAGGTGGTTTTTCCATCGTCACCATTACCTCAGACAGTCACTGCCATCTGTGATTAGCAGCCCACTCCACTACTCTGAGCCCTTATCACAGGAAAACACCTTGAGGCCCCTTTGTGGCCTGATTAACAATACACACCTGTTACTGTCCATGTAAATGAATTGCTGCAGGCTGTAAGTAATGTGGCACAGACATGCCAAGTGTTTCTAATACACCTGGCCACCCCTTGGCCCGCCCCGGCCACCCCTTGGCCCGCCCCGGCCACCCCTTGGCCCGCCCCGGCCTCACCTTGGCCCGCCCCGGCCTCACCTTGGCCCGCCCCGGCCTCACCTTGGCCCGCCCCGGCCACCCCCTGCCCGCCCGGCCTCCCCCTTGGCCCGCCCCGGCCACCCCTTGGCCCGCCCGGCCACCCCTTGGCCCGCCCGGCCACCCCTCCTTGGCCCGCCCGGCCTCCTTGGCCCGCCCGGCCTCCCCTTGGCCCGCCCGGCCTCCCCTTGGCCCGCCCGCCTCCCCTTGGCCCGCCCGCCCTCACCTTGGCCCGCCCCGCCCTCACCTTGGCCCGCCCCGCCTCCCCTTGGCCCGCCCGGCCTCCCCTTGGCCCGCCCCGGCCTCCCCTCCTATAGGTTCACCAGATGGGAAGTACAACGTGTAGGACTAGTTATCAACTGCTCTTTAGACTGTAGATCTTCCTGGAGACAGGCTCCTCCCCGACAGGCTCCGTAGCTATGGAAACACTCAAAAAGCCGGGCTAGGCGGTGATGATGATGGTGTCACGTGCACAGCCGGGACCTTATCTGATTCATGTTGAGGAGACATACACACGCGCGGCTCACCTGACGAGAGAGAGAGACGAGGAGAGACGTTCAACAGCTGGAAACCAGAGCATACAGTTTGTTTTTTAATTGAAGCAGTTAACAGGATACAGAATTGCTTCATCTTGTACATCAAACACTTAAATTCTGTTTTAATATGGGGAAAGTACTACATTTCCCAGAATGCATTAGTCTAACCCTCAAATTTAAATGTGTCATAAGCAGACGCTCTTACCCAGAGAGATTTACATGTGAGTAAGGGCATACTTTTTCGTACTGGTCCCCTCGTGGGAATCGAACCCACAACCCTGGCGATGCAAGCGCCACCGCTCTACCAGCTGAGCCACGCGGACTAAGTTGACCATAAATCCTTCAAAAAGAAGCCAAACAAACAAACAAAATGGTTGGTGGAAATATAATTGCCTATTCTAAACATTAAGTTTAAAAGCGTAAGCCTATATGAACATTGGTTTCTGGAAGTGTGTCCTATCAGATTCAAGGAAACTCATGCTCTATGACTGAGTGGAATTGCAGTGCAATTCAATTTCACTTCCTGTCAATCAAATAAAAAAAAATCTACATCCTGTTGTGGGGTGCCCAATTTGAATTTGAATTTCAACTTATGTTGGGAGTCAATTTCAAAATTCTCAATTGAGCGCAACCCAAGGGGTGGCAGGTAGCCTAGTGGTTAGAGGGTTGAGCCAGTAACTGAAAGGTTGCTAGATCGAATCCCCGAGCTGACAAAAATCTGTCGTTCTGCTCCTGAACAAGGCCCACTGTTCCTAGGTCAGTCGTTGTATAATAATTGAACTGACTTGCCTAGGTGCCATAAAGTCGTTGTACCCTGTAGATTATATTACCACCCTTGGCCTTCCCTCAATTTCTGAGATCTTGGCTGTGTTTCAAACTCATTAGAGACACACCATCCTCCACTTACCCTCGCCTTGTGCCCTTGCCTTGTGCCCTTGGGGGTAACCCTGGGGGTAACCCTAGCCTTGTGCCCTTGGGGGTAATTCCTGCGACAACAACCTTTGTCGTCGGTCCAAATGGTTAGACGAACAAGGGAAGCCCCTCAGTCCTCGTTTTTGGATCGAGTTTGCGAGTGTACAATTATGTTCACTCCGACGCCTGAAACGACCCATAATTCAATTCGCGACGATTGTATATCTGCTAAGAAAAGTGAGCCAAAACTTAAAAGCAATGTTAGTATTGAGAAGTCAATATACAAGTGAAAGTTTAAAAACAAAACAAATGTAAATAAGTTAGAAATTGTGCTATTAATGCACATGACGGCTCAAAGGCGTATCATAAAAGGATGTTTTTGTTTGGTTTAGCTTTTGGAAACGTTAGCTTGCGCACAACTTTCCCTGATATTACACTTATACATTGTCACTTTTGATTTTACCGGATATAGTCGGATGGCTAACATTCGATGTCTGCGGATGCGTTGTCTTCGAGGCCCAAGATATGAAATACAATCATAATTGACTGTATCGCATATAAATCACACACAACAGCTACCGCTGGTTCCATGACGACTGAAAACAACACAATTGTGGGACAAACGAGTGACACATTTTAAAATTAATTAATTCTCACCTCTCACCTTGCCCTGCCAGTGTCCACTCGTCAGACTTCATTAGAAGTGTCCACTTAATTTGAGGGTTGAGGGGGAGAGGGTGTGTGTTTGGAATGCAGCCCTAGTCTACTGGTAACTAGTGAGTCTACCCTCATCCTTCCCTACCCTACCCTCATCCTACCCTACCCTCATCCTTCCCTACCCTCATCCTTCCCTAGCCCTACCCTACCCTCATCCTTCCCTATCCCTACCCTACCCTCATCCTTCCCTATCCTACCCTCATCCTTCCCTAGCCCTACCCTGCCCTCATCCTTCCCTAGCCCTAACCTGCCCTCATCCTTCCCTAGCCCTACCCTACCCTCATCCTTCCCTAGCCCTAACCTGCCCTCATCCTTCCCTAGCCCTAACCTGCCCTCATCCTTCCCTAGCCCTAACCTGCCCTCATCCTTCCCTAGCCCTAACCTGCCCTCATCCTTCCCTAGCCCTAACCTGCCCTCATCCTTCCCTAGCCCTATCCTACCCTCATCCTTCCCTAGCCCTAACCTGCCCTCATCCTTCCCTAGCCCTAACCTGCCCTCATCCTAACCTGCCCTCATCCTTCCCTAGCCCTAACCTGCCCTCATCCTTCCCTAGCCCTAACCTGCCCTCATCCTTCCCTAGCCCTAACCTGCCCTCATCCTTCCCTAGCCCTAACCTGCCCTCATCCTTCCCTAGCCCTACCACAACACTGTTTTTAAAGGAGGTGCTGTGTTTACATCATATAGGTTAGCCCTGCCTATAGTGTGTGTGTGTGTGTACACACTGCCAGTATATGACATCATTGTTCGGAGTAGTCCTGGAGGAAACGGCAGCCGGTGACTCACTGATGTGGGAAATGTTTAATAATACTGATATAATGTCCCCTCTTCCTCCTCCTCTTCCTCCAGTCAGATAATAGTGACCTAATGTTTCCTCCTCCTCATCCTCCTCTTCCAGTCAGATAATACTGATCTAATGTCCCCTCTTCCTCCTCCTCTTCCTCTAGTCAGATAATACTGACCTAATGTTCCCTCCTCCTCATCCTCTTCCTCCAGTCAGATAATACTGACCTAATGTTCCCTCCTCCTCATCCTCCTCCAGTCAGATAATACTGACCTAATGTTTCCTCATCCTCCTCTTCCAGTCAGATAATACTGATCTAATGTTCCCTCTTCCTCCTCATCCTCCAGTCAGATAATACTGACCTAATGTCCCCTCCTCCTCATCCTCTTCCTCCAGTCAGATAATACTGACCTAATGTTCCCTCCTCCTCATCCTCCTCCAGTCAGATAATACTGACCTAATGTCCCCTCCTCCTCATCCTCTTCCTCCTCCAGTCAGATAATACTGACCTAATGTTCCCTCCTCCTCATCCTCCTCCAGTCAGATAATACTGACCTAATGTCCCCTCCTCCTCATCCTCATCCTCCTCCAGTCAGATAATACTGACCTAATGTCCCCTCCTCCTCATCCTCTTCCTCTTCCAGTCAGATAATACTGACCTAATGTTCCCTCCTCCTCATCCTCTTCCTCCAGTCAGATAATACTGACCTAATGTTTCCTCCTCCTCATCCTCCTCTTCCAGTCAGATAATACTGATCTAATGTCCCCTCTTCCTCCTCCTCTTCCTCTAGTCAGATAATACTGACCTAATGTTCCTTCCTCCTCATCCTCCAGTCAGATAATACTGACCTAATGTTCCCTCCTCCTCATCCTCTTCCTCCAGTCAGATAATACTGACCTAATGTTCCCTCCTCCTCATCCTCCAGTCAGATAATACTGACCTAATGTTTCCTCCTCCTCATCCTCCTCTTCCAGTCAGATAATACTGACCTAAAGTTCCCTCTTCCTCCTCCTCCAGTCAGATAATACTGACCTAATGTTCCCTCCTCCTCTTCCTCCAGTCAGATAATACTGACCTAATGTCCCCTCCTCCTCATCCTCTTCCTCCAGTCAGATAATACTGACCTAATGTTCCCTCTTCCTCCTCCTCCTCCTCCAGTCAGATAATAGTGACCTAATGTTCCCTCCTCCTCATCCTCTTCCTCCTCCAGTCAGATAATACTGACCTAATGTTCCCTCTTCCTCCTCCAGTCAGATAATACTGACCTAATGTTCCCTCCTCCTCATCCTCTTCCTCCTCCAGTCAGATAATACTGACCTAATGTTCCCTCTTCCTCCTCCAGTCAGATAATACTGACCTAATGTTCCCTCCTCTTCCTCCTCCAGTCAGATAATAGTGGTCAAAGGAGCCAGCCTTCTGCCCAGGTGTCACGTGAGGTTGTGTGTGCCGCACTTCAACCCTTCCCCCTAACACTATGGGCCCCACCCACTGGCCTTTACTCACTGATCTAGGACCAGTTACCCTCCCCATAGCCTAACCTGAAGGAGGAATAGAGAGCCAATCATGGAGGAATATTAAATAACTGAGCCCAGATCAGTCGGAGTTTAGGACTGCTGGCTCTGGCTCTACCCCTGGTTAATCCCACAGGGCTGTCAAAGGAAATGAGCAGATTATCCTCAATCAGCGGTATGTCCTGCTGCGTGGGTGCCTTACTGCCTGCCTGACTGCCTGCTTACTGCCTGCCTGACTGCCTGCCTCTTGGGGTTATTTTTGTGCAGTGGCCCTGTCAGGGCAGGCAGGCAAGGTGAGGCTGTGAATAGCCTGAAAATGACCCAGAGGGAGAGGGTCATGGAGTCTGGACTGCCTCTAAAATGACCCAGAGGGAGAGGGTCATGTAGTCTGGACTGCCTCTAAAATGACCCAGAGGGAGAGGGTCATGGAGTCTGGACTGCCTCTAAAATGACCCAGAGGGAGAGGGTCATGGAGTCTGGACTGCCTCTAAAATGACCCAGAGGGAGAGGGTCGTGGAGTCTGGACTGCCTCTAAAATGACCCAGAGGGAGAGGGTCATGGAGTCTGGACTGCCTCTAAAATGACCCAGAGGGAGAGGGTCATGGTGTCTGGACTGCCTCTAAAATGACCCAGAGGGAGAGTAAACACTCTGTCTATTGGCTAATAGGCTGCGTAACTTTGAAGATCTGACTAAAGAGTAGAGTAGCCTGTCCCCTCCCAGCCCACAGTTTTAGATGGATTTGACCAGTTTCTGGAAAGAATTGACACACACACAAACACACACACTCTCTCTCTCTCTACCTCTCTCTACCTCTCTCTCTCTACCTCTCTCTCTCTCTCTCTCTACCTCTCTCTCTCTCGCACCTCTCTCTACCTCTCTCTACCTCTCTCTACCTCTCTCTACCTCTCTCTCTCTCTCTACCTCTCTCTCTCTCTCTCTCTCTACCTCTCTCTCTCTCTCTACCTCTCTCTCTCTCTCTACCTCTCTCTCTCGTACCTCTCTCTACCTCTCTCTCTCTGACAGACAGAGGCATTTGTATATTCCTCTCTGAGATCCAGCGCCTTCAGAAAGTATTCAGACCCCTTGACTTTTTCCACATTTTGTTACGTTACAGCCTTATTCTGAAATTGATTAAATAATGGTTTTCCCTTAGCAATCTACACACAATACCCCATAATGACATCACAATACCCCATAATGACATCACAATACCCCATTAATGACATCACAATACCCCATAATGACATCACAATACCCCATAATGACATCACAATACCCCATTAATGACATCACAATACCCCATAATGACATCACAATACCCCATAATGAGAAATCAAAAATTCTTTGATGTATTAAAAATAAAGTATTCAGACCCTTTGCTATGAGAGCTCCGGGTGCATCCTGTTCCCATTGATCATCCTTGAGATGTTTCTACAACTTGATTGGAGTCCATCTGTGGTAAATTCAAATGATTGGACATGATTTGGAAAGGCACACACCTGTCTATATAAGGTCCCACTGTTGACGGTGCATGTCAGAGCAAGGGTATAAATTAAAAAAATGTCTCCAGCATTGAAAGTCCCCAAGAACACAGTGGCCTCCATCATTCTTAAATGGAAGAAGTTTGGAACCACCAAGACTCTTCCTAGAGCTGGTCGCCCGGCCAAACTGAGCAACTGGAGGAGAAGGGCCTTGGTCAGGGAGGTGACCAAGAACCCGATGGTCTCTCTGACAGATCTCCAGAGCTCCTCTTTGTAGATGGGAGAAACTTCCAGAAGGACAACCATCTCTGCAGCACTTCACCAATCAGACCTTTATGGTAGAGTGGCCAGACGGAAGCCACTCCTCAGTAAAAGGCACATGACAGCCTGTTTGGAGTTTTCCAAAAGGCACCTAAAGAATCTGACCATGAGAAACAAGATTCTCCGTTTCAAGATTGACCATCTCCCCAAATACAGGTGTGCCAAGCTTGTAGCGTCATACCCAAGAAGACTCGAGTCTGTAATCGCTGCCAAAGGTGCTTCAACAAAGTACTGAGTAAAGGGTCTGAATACTTATGTAAATGTGATTTCAGTTTTTTAAATGTTTATTAATTAGCAAATCTCTCCTTCTATCCACCTCTCTTCTCTTCCCCCTCTCTCTCTTCTCTCTCCCTTCTCTCACCCCCTCTCTCTTTCACTCTTCTCTCCCTTCTCTCTCACCCTCTCTTAGACTGGTGAGGTTGTGAGCGAACAAGGGAGAGTGTGAGAGAGAGACTGAAAGAGTGGTCGTCATGGCAGCTGAGGCGCAGAGACAGCGGTCTCTGTCTACGTCAGGAGACTCGCTCTACCTGGTCCTGGGGATCGACAAGAGCGCCTCGCCGGAGGACATCAAGAAGTCCTACAGGTAACACTATACACCACTATACCAGGACATCAAGAAGTCCTACAGGTAACACTATACACCACTACACCAGGACATCAAGAAGTCCTACAGGTAACACTATACACCACTACACCAGGACATCAAGAAGTCCTACAGGTAACACTATACACCACTATACCAGGACATCAAGACGTCCTACAGGTAACACTATACACCACTATACCAGGACATCAAGAAGTCCTACAGGTAACACTATACACCACTATACCAGGACATCAAGAAGTCCTACAGGTAACACTATACACCACTATACCAGGACATCAAGAAGTCCTACAGGTAACACTATACACCACTATACCAGGACATCAAGAAGTCCTACAGGTAACACTACACCAGGACATCAAGAAGTCCTACAGGTAACACTATACACCACTATACCAGGACATCAAGAAGTCCTACAGGTAACACTATACACCACTATACCAGGACATCAAGAAGTCCTACAGGTAACACTATACACCACTATACCAGGACATCAAGAAGTCCTACAGGTAACACTATACACCACTACACCAGGACATCAAGAAGTCCTACAGGTAACACTATACACCACTATACCAGGACATCAAGAAGTCCTACAGGTAACACTATACACCACTACACCAGGACATCAAGAAGTCCTACAGGTAACACTATACACCACTATACCAGGACATCAAGAAGTCCTACAGGTAACACTATACACCACTATACCAGGACATCAAGAAGTCCTACAGGTAACACTATACACCACTATACCAGGACATCAAGACGTCCTACAGGTAACACTATACACCACTATACCAGGACATCAAGAAGTCCTACAGGTAACACTATACACCACTATACCAGGACATCAAGAAGTCCTACAGGTAACACTATACACCACTACACCAGGACATCAAGAAGTCCTACAGGTAACACTATACACCACTATACCAGGACATCAAGAAGTCCTACAGGTAACACTATACACCACTATACCAGGACATCAAGACGTCCTACAGGTAACACTATACACCACTATACCAGGACATCAAGAAGTCCTACAGGTAACACTATACACCACTATACCAGGACATCAAGAAGTCCTACAGGTAACACTATACACCACTACACCAGGACATCAAGAAGTCCTACAGGTAACACTATACACCACTATACCAGGACATCAAGAAGTCCTACAGGTAACACTATACACCACTACACCAGGACATCAAGAAGTCCTACAGGTAACACTATACACCACTATACCAGGACATCAAGAAGTCCTACAGGTAACACTATACACCACTATACCAGGACATCAAGAAGTCCTACAGGTAACACTACACCAGGACATCAAGAAGTCCTACAGGTAACACTACACCAGGACATCAAGAAGTCCTACAGGTAACACTACACCAGGACATCAAGAAGTCCTACAGGTAACACTATACCAGGACATCAAGAAGTCCTACAGGTAACACTACACCAGGACATCAAGAAGTCCTACAGGTAACACTACACCAGGACATCAAGAAGTCCTACAGGTAACACTACACCAGGACATCAAGAAGTCCTACAGGTAACACTATACCAGGACATCAAGAAGTCCTACAGGTAACACTATACACCACTATACCAGGACATCAAGAAGTCCTACAGGTAACACTACACCAGGACATCAAGAAGTCCTACAGGTAACACTATACCAGGACATCAAGAAGTCCTACAGGTAACACTACACCAGGACATCAAGAAGTCCTACAGGTAACACTATACACCACTATACCAGGACATCAAGAAGTCCTACAGGTAACACTATACACCACTATACCAGGACATCAAGAAGTCCTACAGGTAACACTATACACCACTACACCAGGACATCAAGAAGTCCTACAGGTAACACTATACACCACTACACCAGGACATCAAGAAGTCCTACAGGTAACACTATACACCACTACACCAGGACATCAAGAAGTCCTACAGGTAACACTATACACCACTAGACCAGGACATCAAGAAGTCCTACAGGTAACACTATACACCACTAGACCAGGACATCAAGAAGTCCTACAGGTAACACTATACACCACTATACCAGGACATCAAGAAGTCCTACAGGTAACACTATACACCACTAGACCAGGACATCAAGAAGTCCTACAGGTAACACTATACACCACTACACCAGGACATCAAGAAGTCCTACAGGTAACACTATACACCACTATACCAGGACATCAAGAAGTCCTACAGGTAACACTATACACCACTACACCAGGACATCAAGAAGTCCTACAGGTAACACTATACACCACTATACCAGGACATCAAGAAGTCCTACAGGTAACACTATACACCACTAGACCAGGACATCAAGAAGTCCTACAGGTAACACTATACACCACTAGACCAGGACATCAAGAAGTCCTACAGGTAACACTATACACCACTATACCAGGACATCAAGAAGTCTTACAGGTAACACTATACACCACTATACCAGGACATCAAGAAGTCCTACAGGTAACACTATACACCACTAGACCAGGACATCAAGAAGTCCTACAGGTAACACTATACACCACTATACCAGGACATCAAGAAGTCCTACAGGTAACACTATACACCACTACACCAGGACATCAAGAAGTCCTACAGGTAACACTATACACCACTACACCAGGACATCAAGAAGTCCTACAGGTAACACTATACACCACTAGACCAGGACATCAAGAAGTCCTACAGGTAACACTATACACCACTATACCAGGACATCAAGAAGTCCTACAGGTAACACTATACACCACTATACCAGGACATCAAGAAGTCCTACAGGTAACACTATACACCACTACACCAGGACATCAAGAAGTCCTACAGGTAACACTATACACCACTACACCAGGACATCAAGACGTCCTACAGGTAACACTATACACCACTACACCAGGACATCAAGAAGTCCTACAGGTAACACTATACACCACTATACCAGGACATCAAGAAGTCCTACAGGTAACACTATACACCACTAGACCAGGACATCAAGAAGTCCTACAGGTAACACTATACACCACTAGACCAGGACATCAAGAAGTCCTACAGGTAACACTATACACCACTACACCAGGACATCAAGAAGTCCTACAGGTAACACTATACACCACTATACCAGGACATCAAGACGTCCTACAGGTAACACTATACACCACTATACCAGGACATCAAGAAGTCCTACAGGTAACACTATACACCACTATACCAGGACATCAAGAAGTCCTACAGGTAACACTATACACCACTACACCAGGACATCAAGAAGTCCTACAGGTAACACTATACACCACTACACCAGGACACGACACGCTATTAGTAGACAACACCTGAACTCTACCTGGTCTTGGGGGGGTCATCAAATCAAATTTATTTATAAAGCCCTTCTTACATCAGCTGATATCTCAAAGTGCTCAGAAACCCAGCCTAAAACCCCAAACAGCAAGCAATGCAGGTGTAGAAGCACGGTGGCTAGGAAAAACTCCCTAGAAAGGCCTAAACCTAGGAAGAAACCTAGAGAGGAACCAGGCTATGTGGGGTGGCCAGTCCTCTTCTGGCTGTGCCGGGTGGAGATTATAACAGAACATGGCCAAGATGTTCAAATGTTCATAAATGACCAGCATGGTCGAATAATAATAAGGCAGAACAGTAGAAACTGGAGCAGCAGCACGGCCAGGTGGACTGGGGACAGCAAGGAGTCATCATGCCAGGTAGTCCTGAGGCATGGTTCTCCGAGAGAGAAAGAAAGAAAGAAAGAAAGAGAGAATTAAAGAGAGCATACTTAAATTCACACAGGACACTGGATAGGAAAGGAGAAGTATTCCAGATACAACAGACTGACCCTAGCCCCCCGACACAAACTAGTGCAGCATAAATACTGGAAGCTGAGACAGTAGGGGTCAGGAGACACTGTGGCTCCACTGAGGACACCCCCGGACAGGGCCAAACAGGAAGGATATAACCCCACCCACTTTTCCAAAGCACAGCCCCCACACCACTAGAGGGATATCTTCAAGCACCAACTTACCATCCTGAGACAAGGCCGAGTATAGCCCACGAAGATCTCTGCCACGGCACAACCCAAGGGGGGGCGCCAACCCAGACAGGAAGATCACATCAGTGACTCAACCCACTCAAGGGACGCACCCCTCCCAGGGACGGCATGGAAGAGCACCAGTAAGCCAGTGACTCAGCCCCTGTAATAGGGTTAGAGGCAGAGAATCCCAGTGGAAAGAGGGGAACCGGCCAGGCAGAGACAGCAAGGGTGGTTCGTTGCTCCAGAGGCTTTCCGTTCACCTTCACACTCCTGGGCCAGACTACACTCAATCATATGACCCACTGAAGAGATGAGTCTTCAGTAAAGACTTAAAGGTTGAGACCGAGTCTGCGTCTCTCACATGGCAAGGCAGACCATTCCATAAAATGGGTCAATTGTGCACCGCCCCATGAGTCTCCCGGTCGTGGCTGGCTGCGACAGAGCCTGGACTCGAACCCAGAATCTCTAGTGGCACAGCTAGAGAGCCTGGACTCGAACCCAGAATCTCTAGTGGCACAGCTAGAGAGCCTGGACTCGAACCCAGAATCTCTAGTGGCACAGCTAGAGAGCCTGGACTCGAACCCAGAATCTCTAGTGGCACAGCTAGCACTGCAATGCAGTGTCTTAGATCACTGCACCACTCGGGAGGCCTCTCTCTTCCTCTTGGGTGTCAGCTCAGCTGTAATGGATCCAGTTGTAGACACTAAATCACACTCCTGAATCCCACCGGGCAGAACCTCAACGGTGGCAGTCATAAAGTAATTGTCTGACTAATGTAGCAGACTGGGTTTGTGGTCTAGAAGCTAATTTGATGTAGGTAATGCGACCATGAGGAGGGAGTGACTTCCTATTATGACTGTTCACTATGAGACACAGTCCACTAGACTTCCTGTTATCACTGTCCAATAGACTTCCTGTTATCACTGTCCACTAGAGGGCAACAGAGATGTAGTGCATGAGGGCTGAACATTGAAATAGGGGACAGAAGTGATTGTTTTACGTTTGGCTGAAACACGTTAAATTCTATTTGTTTCATCATTCTGTCATTGTCTCTCTCATAACCACACCTGTTCTCCGTCCAATCAGGAAACTGGCCCTGAAGTTCCACCCAGACAAGAACCCAGACAACCCCGAGGCTGCTGATAAGTTTAAGGAAATCAACAGCGCCCACGCCATCCTGAACGACTGTACCAAGAGGAACATCTATGACAAGTATGGATCCCTGGGACTGTACGTGGCCGAGCAGTTTGGAGAGGAGAACGTCAACACCTACTTTGTCCTCTCCTCCTGGTGGGCTAAGGTAAGACAACGTATCTCTGTGGTGGGCTAAGGTAAGACAACGTATCTCCTCCTGGTGGGCTAAGGTAAGACAACGTATCTCTGTGGTGGGCTAAGGTAAGACAACGTATCTGTGTGGTGGTGGGCTAAGGTAAGACAACGTATCTCTGTGGTGGGCTAAGGTAAGACAACGTATCTCTGTGGTGGGCTAAGGTAAGACAACGTATCTCCTCCTGGTGGGCTAAGGTAAGACAACGTATCTGTGTGGTGGTGGTGGGCTAAGGTAAGACAACGTATCTCTGTGGTGGGCTAAGGTAAGACAACGTATCTCCTCCTGGTGGGCTAAGGTAAGACAACGTATCTGTGTGGTGGTGGTGGTGGGCTAAGGTAAGACAACGTATCTCTGTGGTGGGCTAAGGTAAGACAACGTATCTCCTCCTGGTGGGCTAAGGTAAGACAACGTATCTGTGTGGTGGTGGTGGTGGGCTAAGGTAAGACAACGTATCTCTGTGGTGGGCTAAGGTAAGACAACGTATCTGTGTGGTGGGCTAAGGTAAGACAACGTATCTCTGTGGTGGGCTAAGGTAAGACAACGTATCTGTGTGTGGTGGGCTAAGGTAAGACAACGTATCTCTGTGGTGGGCTAAGGTAAGACAACGTATCTCCTCCTGGTGGGCTAAGGTAAGACAACGTATCTGTGTGTGGTGGTGGTGGGCTAAGGTAAGACAACGTATCTGTGTGGTGGGCTAAGGTAAGACAACGTATCTCTGTGGTGGGCTAAGGTAAGACAACGTATCTCTGTGGTGGGCTAAGGTAAGACAACGTATCTCTGTGGTGGGCTAAGGTAAGACAACGTATCTCTGTGTGTGTGGTGGGCGTTGTGTGTGTGTGTGTGTGGTGGTGGGCTAAGGTAAGACAACGTATCTCTGTGTGTGTGGTGGTGGAGGGGGGGGGGGGGCGTTTTGTGTGTGTGTGTGTGGTGGTGGAGGGGGGCGTTGTGTGTGTGTGTGTGTGTGTGGTGGTGGTGGGCTAAGGTAAGACAACGTATCTGTGTGTGTGTGTGGTGGTGGGTGGAATGTTGTGTGTGTGGTGGTGGAGGGGGGGGGGCGTTGTGTGTGTGTGTGTGTGCCTCTGTCAAGAAGATGGAATCAATGAGGGGGTCGTCCACGCTAGTTAGACCCTCAGCTTAGAAAGCCAAATGATACCCCAGTAAATGTAGTGATGGACGTGGGGTTTATGATTAGTCACCGGTAAATTTCACCTCTCAAAGATACATTTTTGTTTTGTTTTAAGTCATCAGTTTGTGCGTCTCACCTCTGACCTCTCCCTGACGGTCTCCTCTGTCTGCAGGGCCTGTTCATCTTCTGTGGCTTGGCGACTGGCTGCTACTTCTGCTGCTGTCTGTGCTGCTGCTGTAACTGCTGCTGTGGGAAGTGTAAACCGCGGCCGCCCATGGACCAGGAACCAGAGTTCTACGTCTCCCCTGAAGACCTGGAGGCACAGATGCAGTCTGACGAGAGAGGTGAGGAGTTTAACCAATCAACCAATAGAACTAGAGGTAAGAGAGGTGAGGAGTTTAACCAATCAATCAATAGAACTAGAGGTAAGAGAGGTGATGAGTTTAATCAATCAATCAATAGAACTAGAGGTGAGGAGTTTAATCAATCAATCAATAGAACTATAGGTGAGGAGTTTAATCAATCAATCAATAGAACTATAGGTGAGGAGTTTAATCAATCAATCAATAGAACTAGAGGTGAGGAGTTTAATCAATCAATCAATAGAACTATAGGTGAGGAGTTTAATCAATCAATCAATAGAACTAGAGGTGAGGAGTTTAATCAATCAATCAATAGAACTATAGGTGAGGAGTTTAATCAATCAATCAATAGAACTAGAGGTGAGGAGTTTAATCAATCAATCAATCAATAGAACTAGAGGTGAGGAGTTTAATCAATCAATCAATAGAACTAGAGGTGAGGAGTTTAATCAATCAATCAATCAATAGAACTAGAGGTGAGGAGTTTAATCAATCAATCAATCAATACAACTATAGGTGAGGAGTTTAATCAATCAATCAATAGAACTATAGGTAAGAGAGGTGATGAGTTTAACCAATCAATCAATAGAACTAGAGGTGAGGAGTTTAATCAATCAACCAATACAACTATAGGTGAGGAGTTTAATCAATCAATCAATACAACTAGAGGTAAGAGAGGTGAGGAGTTTAACCAATCTATTGTTAAGTAGAGTGGATTTTCACTTGGTTAAATGAAGGGAAGGATAGAGAGGATTTGATCCCAGGCAGGGAACTGGTCATTAGGACAGTTTAACTGGCCAGTCCAACCTGGTCATTAGGACAGTTTAACTGGCCAGTCCAACCTGGTCATTAGGACAGTTTAACTGGCCAGTCCAACCTGGTCATTAGGACAGTTTAACTGGCCAGTCCAACCTGGTCATTAGAACAGTTTAACTGGCCAGTCCAACCTGGTCATTAGGACAGTTTAACTGGTCAGTCCAACCTGGTCATAACAGTTGAACTCTGGTCAGTCCCCTGTAACCTGGTCAGTATAACAGTTGAACTCTGGTCAGTCCAACCTGGCCATAACAGTTGAATTCTGGTCAGCCCAACCTGGGCCTGTGGGTTGGTCAGGTGGTTGAAGCTGCCACCAATAACACAGTTATTTAGATTTGTAACATCTGTGTGTGTTGTCCCCCCCCAGACGTTGGTGGTGACCCCATCATGATGCAGCCGTCTGGAACAGAGACCACCAGGCTGACGTCAGACAACCACTCCTCCTACCGGACCGACACCGGATACAACTAAACCCCCTGTACCCTCTACACCGGATACAACTAAACCCCATGTACCCCTACCCTCTACACCGGATACAACTAAACCCCCTGTACTCTCTACACCAGATACAACTAAACCCCCTTTACCCCTACTCTCTACACCAGATACAACTAAACCCCCTGTACCCCTACTCTCTACACCGGATACAACTAAACCCCCTGTACTCTCTACACCAGATACAACTAAACCCCCTGTACCCCTACTCTCTATACCAGATACAACTAAACCCCCTGTACTCCTACCCTCTACACCAGATACAACTAAACCCCCTGTACTCTCTACACCAGATACAACTAAGCCCCCTGTACCCTCTACACCAGATACAACTAAACCCCCTGTACCCCTACTCTCTACACCAGATACAACTAAACCCCCTGTACCCCTACTCTCTACACCGGATACAACTAAACCCCCTGTACCCCTACTCTCTACACCAGATACAACTAAACCCCCTGTACCCCTACTCTCTACACCGGATACAACTAAACCCCTGTACCCCTACTCTCTACACCAGATACAACTAAACCCCTGTACCCTCTACACCAGATACAACTAAACCCCCTGTACCCTCTACACCTGATACAACTAAACCCCTGTACCCTCTACACCAGATACAACTAAACCCCCTGTACCCTCTACACCAGATACAACTAAACCCCTGTACCCCTACTCTCTACACCAGATACAACTAAACCCCCTGTACCCCTACACCAGATACAACTAAACCCCTGTACCCCTACTCTCTACACCGGATACAACTAAACCCCTGTACCCTCTACACCGGATACAACTAAACCCCTGTACCCTCTACACCAGATACAACTAAACCCCTGTACCCTCTACACCAGATACAACTAAACCCCCTGTACCCCTACTCTCTACACCAGATACAACTAAACCCCTGTACCCCTACACCAGATACAACTAAACCCCCTGTACCCCTACTCTCTACACCGGATACAACTAAACCCCCTGTACCCTCTACACCGGATACAACTAAACCCCCTGTACCCTCTACACCTGATACAACTAAACCCCATGTACCCCTACTCTCTACACCAGATACAACTAAACCCCCTGTACCCCTACTCTCTACACCGGATACAACTAAACCCCCTGTACTCTCTACACCAGATACAACTAAACCCCCTGTACCCCTACTCTCTACACCAGATACAACTAAACCCCCTGTACCCCTACCCTCTACACCAGATACAACTAAACCCCCTGTACTCTCTACACCAGATACAACTAAGCCCCCTGTACCCTCTACACCAGATACAACTAAACCCCCTGTACCCTCTACACCAGATACAACTAAACCCCCTGTACCCCTACTCTCTACACCGGATACAACTAAACCCCCTGTACCCCTACTCTCTACACCAGATACAACTAAACCCCCTGTACCCCTACTCTCTACACCAGATACAACTAAACCCCTGTACCCCTACTCTCTACACCGGATACAACTAAACCCCCTGTACCCTCTACACCGGATACAACTAAACCCCTGTACCCCTACTCTCTACACCAGATACAACTAAACCCCTGTACCCTCTACACCAGATACAACTAAACCCCTGTACCCTCTACACCTGATACAACTAAACCCCTGTACCCTCTACACCAGATACAACTAAACCCCTGTACCCCTACTCTCTACACCAGATACAACTAAACCCCCTGTACCCCTACTCTCTACACCAGATACAACTAAACCCCTGTACCCCTACACCAGATACAACTAAACCCCCTGTACCCCTACTCTCTACACCGGATACAACTAAACCCCTGTACCCCTACTCTCTACACCGGATACAACTAAACCCCTGTACCCTCTACACCAGATACAACTAAACCCCTGTACCCCTACTCTCTACACCAGATACAACTAAACCCCCTGTACCCCTACTCTCTACACCGGATACAACTAAACCCCTACCCCTGTACTCTCTACACCAGATACAACTAAACCCCTGTACCCCTACTCTCTACACCAGATACAACTAAACCCCTGTACCCCTACCCTCTACACCAGATACAACTAAACCCCTGTACTCTCTACACCAGATACAACTAAGCCCCTGTACCCTCTACACCAGATACAACTAAACCCCTGTACCCTCTACACCAGATACAACTAAACCCCCTGTACCCTCTACACCAGATACAACTAAACCCCTGTACCCTCTACACCAGATACAACTAAACCCCCTGTACCCTCTACACCAGATACAACTAAACCCCCTGTACCCTCTACACCAGATACAACTAAACCCCTGTACCCTCTACACCAGATACAACTAAACCCCTGTACCCTCTACACCAGATACAACTAAACCCCCTGTACCCTCTACACCAGATACAACTAAACCCCTGTACCCTCTACACCAGATACAACTAAACCCCTGTACCCTCTACACCAGATACAACTAAACCCCCTGTACCCCTACTCTCTACACCAGATACAACTAAACCCCTGTACCCCTACTCTCTACACCAGATACAACTAAACCCCCTGTACCCCTACTCTCTACACCAGATACAACTAAACCCCCTGTACCCTCTACACAGGATACAACTAAACCCCCTGTACCCCTACTCTCTACACCAGATACAACTAAACCCCCTGTACCCTCTACACCAGATACAACTAAACCCCCTGTACCCCTACTCTCTACACCAGATACAACTAAACCCCCTGTACCCCTACTCCCTTCACCGGCTACAACTAAGCTCACCTAAACCTACACTTTGTACCCCCCCTACCCTCTACACTCTATTGCCCTACACCACTATCCTGCCCCTGAGAAGGAGAGTAGAGGACACAAGAGCGAGAGGAAGATGGCAAGGAGGATGAGGAGGTCACATATCTTTGTGCTCCATCTGACAGATTGAGATTTTGTTTTTCATGAAAGAAATGCGAAGTAATATACAGTGGGGAGAACTAGTATTTGATAACCTGCAGAATCGGCCGTGTTTCGTATTTACGAAGCATGTAGAGGTCTGTAATTTTTTTATCATAGGAACACTTTAACTGTATATATAATAATATAAATAAAATGCTAATTAATTACTTAAAAATCATACAATGTGATTTTCTGGATTTTTGGATTTAGATTCCGTCTCTCACAGTTGAAGTGTACCTATGATAAACATTACAGACCTCTACATGCTTTGTAAGTAGGAAAACCTGCAAAATCGGCAGTGTATCAAATACTTGTTCTCCCCACTGTGTGTGTGTGTGTATGTATGTATGTATGTATATAAGTAAGGGATAAGGTACTGTAGAAGTAAGGAATGAAGATGCCGAAGTTCTGCGCATTACCTTGGGAAAAATGGAGGACAAGGCAGAGCCGAGTCTCTTTGCGGAGGTCATTTTTCTAAGATAGTGTACAGAACGTCGGCGTCTATCCCGCTTATACCACAGTTACCAAAGAGAACAATACTAAAGCACACATTTATCGGTAGGAAAAACATTTTTTGTCAATTATTTTTTTATAAGACAATTCATGCTTTCTCATCTTTTGGTTGCTAGAGACGTGACCCAGTCGTCCGTTCAATACTGTCCTTCTTATCTCTTACTTGTTAACTAGCCAACTAGCTAGGGCTAACACAGTCACGACGTCGGCAGCCAGAGTAACAGCAAAGTAGCTGGATTTTTGTTTAAGCTGTTTTCTAGTGACATTCATTTAGATAATGAGCTAATGATCCCCCCCCCCCAAAAAAAAAAAAAAAAAATCCTGGCATAGTGCCTTCTCATCATTACGAGGAGATCACATTGCATATCAAACACTAACGCTAGGCTAGACGCTAAGTAGCTAAATAGTTTGTTGCTAGCAAACCTGCTAATATGACAACCTAATTCAAACATATCAATTACTGAAAACAGCTGGACAAACTCGAAATGTCACGTGGCAGGATTTGAAAGCATAGCGCCCATTTGCGTTACGACTACCGACAGTAAGGGGACCGGAGAAATCCATGTTCATCACACACCACGTTGGGTCGTCAGATACTCCAAAAGAAAATGTTCGAAAGCAACAACAACAAAAAAGCTAAATCAATTGCTACCTAGATAGACCTGCGTTTGGGTGGTTGTTGGTTTAGCTTTCTGTAACTTTGTAGTGTGGGCTGCATGTGTGTCGGTGCTTATTGCGTTATGATTACAAAGTGAGCCCCGTTATCTTTCCCAACTGTCCCATTTATATCTGGGTTTTAATGTCCAGTCTAGATTGTCCTTCTAGCTAATCAGAAACGAGTATTCAACAATGCTGTGGTATAATTTAAAGTAATGCTTTACTTTTGTTTAAACTGATCCCCAACACCGCTAAACACACAGCAACAACTTGTCTGAGACATTTCTGGTCTGTTCATCTCTTAGAAGGGTTTTAATATCTGTTTCCACCTTGTATGTGTGGGTTGGAGTTTTTTTTTTAACTTGTTTCTGACTCAGAAAGCAGGAAGTAGATCCTTCAAAGCAGGAAGTAGATCCTTCAAAGCAGGAAGTAGATCCTTCAAAGCAGGAAGTAGATCCTTCAAAGCAGGAAGTAGATCCTTCAAAGCAGGAAGTTAAATGTGAAATTATTGCTTTTTAATGAAAATTCCACTATATTTTGGACAATCATGGCAGGCATCTGAGGCAGAGCTGTGTCCTTTGTACCTCACCGACAATACTTGGTCTTCTGTGTTGTTGTTATTTGTGAACTCAGGTTCCCGTTTTATCTAATATTAGGTTGTGGTTGAAGATCTGATAACATTCGGTATCAAAAAATATGCAAAAATAGAGAAAATCGGAAGCTACTTTTTCACGGCATGGTATTCCAAACTTTACACTTACATCGCTCGAATATCGAGAAGATTCAAATACTGCTCGTTTTTTTTTCTCCCCTGAAACTTGACTTTTTTTTCGTCCTCATGCTAAGCTAGCAGTAGCCACAGTATCTTCTGGTAAATTACACCTACTTATACTTTTATTGTGGACACAATATAGTGTGGACAGTAGAATGATTTTCATTCATTTCTCTGAGGACAACATCTTCATTTAACTCCATGTCATCAGGCGGATGCTGTCCCTCTTCCTCTACTTTCTCCTCCTCTTCCTCACTTCTTCCACTCCTCTGCTCTGGCTCTCTGTGTGTTTTCTCTCCAATACTACTACTACCACCACTACTACAACCTCAACGCGCACACGTGTGTGTGTGTGTGTGTGTGTGTGTGTACACACTACAGTGTGTGTGTGTTAGTGTACTCCAAATGCCTCCCTCTCTGAACCTGGTACTACCACAAATCTATTTTTAACTGCTTGTGTTTTAGTTTTCATATTTTCTGCAAGGAAGTAATGTTAAATGTAACTGGTGTATGTATGTATGTTAGGATTTTATTAAGTTGTCTATTTTGAGTTTCGCAAAACAACCGTTTTTTTTGTTTTTCTTTCTCTCGATTATTTGAGTTTTTATTGATGTTGTCGGAGAAGGGAGGATAAGATTTCAAGATATCCAAAGTAGTGGTCGTCTGTTGGCCCACAGATCTGTATGTAGTCCGACTCTGCAACTGAATAGGAGAACACGGGATGTGTCCCAAAAATGGAATCATATTCCCGAAGTAGTGCACTACTTTTGGCCTGAGTCCAATGGGTCCTGATCAAAAAGTAGTGCACTACATAGGGATTAAGGTGCTATTTGGGATGTGCACTTTAAAAATAAAAATAAAACACCGTCAGTAGTCTTCTCTTCTTTCCAGTAACTTTCCCCAAAATCCTCTGGTTTTCCAAATAATTCAGGGATTCTAGGAATTTCAGGGTAAAGTTACTGGAATTTTGCAACACTTAGCCCCTCCCACTAGCACTCCGTTACTCCTTAGACTCTAGCCAATCGTCTTTGAGCAGTGTGGTGGTTGTATGTAAGCGTGATGTAATGCGATGATGAATCTCCGTGTGTTTTTAGATGTATTTTGTTGTTCGACCTCGTTTTACCTCGTGTTTTGGGAGGCTGTGGTATTTACTCACACCTTTTCAGTGGCAATCTAAACATTTTTATCTACTTGTCATTTTTATTTTGTCATAGCCTGAGTGCCGGTCTGTTTATGCGATCATACCATCTCCTTGTAATGGATAAGGACATTTTAATGGTGGCAAGAGAAAACAGGTCTGGGACCAGGCTAACTGGCAACCAACAGGTCTGGGACCAGGCTAACTGGCAACAAACAGGTCTGGGACCAGGCTAACTGGCAACAAACAGGTCTGGGACCAGGCTAACTGGCAACAAACAGGTCTGGGACCAGGCTAACTGGCAACAAACAGGTCTGGGACCAGGCTAACTGGCAACAAACAGGTCTGGGACCAGGCTAACTGGCAACAAACAGGTCTGGGACCAGGCTAACTGGAAAGAACAAACAGGTCTGGGACCAGGCTAACTGGAAAGAACAAACAGGTCTGGGACCAGGCTAACTGGAAAGAACAAACAGGTCTGGGACCAGGCTAACTGGCAACAAACAGGTCTGGGACCAGGCTTACTGGCAACAAACAGGTCTGGGACCAGGCTAACTGGCAACAATCAGGTCTGGGACCAGGCTAACTGGCAACAATCAGGTCTGGGACCAGGCTAACTGGCAACAATCAGGTCTGGGACCAGGCTAACTGGCAACAATCAGGTCTGGGACCAGGCTAACTGGCAACAATCAGGTCTGGGACCAGGCTAACTGGCAACAAACAGGTCTGGGACCAGGCTAACTGTCAACAATCAGGTCTGGGACCAGGCTAACTGGCAACAATCAGGTCTGGGACCAGGCTAACTGGCAACAATCAGGTCTGGGACCAGGCTAACTGGCAACAATCAGGTCTGGGACCAGGCTAACTGGCAACAAACAGGTCTGGGACCAGGCTAACTGGCAACAAACAGGTCTGGGACCAGGCTAACTGGCAACAAACAGGTCTGGGACCAGGCTAACTGGCAACAATCAGGTCTGGGACCAGGCTAACTGGCAACAAACAGGTCTGGGACCAGGCTAACTGGAAAGAACAAACAAATCTGGGACCAGGCTAACTGGCAAGAGAAAACAGGTCTGGGACCAGGCTCGTTTTTTTACACTCCAGTCTGTCTGAGAGCATCTTCCTTTGTATTCCCTCCTTTCTTTTCGTTTATTTCTAAGAAGATTCTATTATCAAGTGAGACATTTTTTTTATTTTTAAATTTGTTGTAGTTGTTCTTCAATGTCCCGCCCACTGCAGTCTCATTTTGATTTGATTGGTTGTATTACGACGGAGATGTGGTTGTCCCACCTAGCTTATCGTAACATGAATGCACTAACTTGTAAATCGCTCTGGATAAGAATATCTGTTATCATGATGACGTTGACAAATGAAATGCTATTTCTGGGACTTCTTTCTCCTCTGCGATATTAAACATGCAACTTGTCTGAGTGAATGCAATGTGTATACAATAATAAGTTATTCCGGATCAAGAAAAAAACATTATTTTAGAAACTTACAAAAAAAAAAAAGTTTGTGCGAAATATAACGATAAAATTATAATGACACATTTATTTGTATTTATTAAATTTTTGTTCTCTTTTTAATAAATGAATGTCGTTTTTTTTTGTTTTTTTTTAACTAGGCAAGTCAGTTAAGAACAAATTGTTATTTACAATGACGGCCTACACTGGCCAAAACCGTAACCCGGACGACGCTGGACCAATTGTGCACCGCCCTATGGGTCTCCCAATCACGGCCGTTAGTTAAGTTTAAATGGTATGTAAAACTAGGTGTGGCCATTTTGAATGAATGGTTGAGATCTCCTGTACGTTTAGTGGAAGCACGTAGAAGTTAGGAGTTTTATGTTTTAGCATGGTCATCTACTGTGTCTGAAAGAGAGAATGAAGGTCATTTATCAGATGTGCTGTTGTAAAAAAATAAATGTTTGATGCTTAGACATGTCTCATTTGTGACTCCTTTCTGAAAATAATATGTCTACAAAACACTAGGATGTTGGTTGCAATCCAGGCTGTTGTCAAGGCCGTTGCCCTGCACAGAATATACAATCTCAGTGTTAATTCCCTCACAAAACACACCAATATAATATAGCAATTGTATTTTTATTTTTTTTAACTACTGAAAATCTCCCAGACTTTGATTACAGAGGACCTACAGTGCTGGACTACTGTCTCCTCCTACCCTGTTGCTGGGTCTGTGTAGATATGACTGATACTGGCCTACTGCTGGGTCTGGGTAGATATGACTGATACTGGCCTACTGCTGGGTCTATGTAGATATGACTGATACTGGCCTACTGCTGGGTCTGTGTAGATATGACTGATACTGGCCTACTGCTGGGTCTGTGTAGATATGACTGATACTGGCCTACTGCTGGGTCTGGGTAGATATGACTGATACTGGCCTACTGCTGGGTCTGGGTAGATATGACTGATACTGGCCTAGTGCTGGGTCTATGTAGATATGACTGATACTGGCCTAGTGCTGGGTCTATGTAGATATGACTGATACTGGCCTACTGCTGGGTCTGTGTAGATATGACTGATACTGGCCTACTGCTGGGTCTGTGTAGATATGACTGATACTGGCCTACTGCTGGGTCTGGGTAGATATGACTGATACTGGCCTACTGCTGGGTCTGGGTAGATATGACTGATACTGGCCTACTGCTGGGTCTGGGTAGATATGACTGATACTGGCCTACTGCTGGGTCTGTGTAGATATGACTGATACTGGCTTACTGCTGGGTCTGGGTAGATATGACTGATACTGGCCTACTGCTGGGTCTGGGTAGATATGACTGATACTGGCCTACTGCTGGGTCTGGGTAGATATGACTGATACTGGCCTACTGCTGGGTCTGGGTAGATATGACTGATACTGGCCTAGTGCTGGGTCTATGTAGATATGACTGATACTGGCCTAGTGCTGGGTCTATGTAGATATGACTGATACTGGCCTACTGCTGGGTCTGTGTAGATATGACTGATACTGGCCTACTGCTGGGTCTGTGTAGATATGACTGATACTGGCTTACTGCTGGGTCTGGGTAGATATGACTGATACTGGCCTACTGCTGGGTCTGTGTAGATATGACTGATACTGGCTTACTGCTGGGTCTGGGTAGATATGACTGATACTGGCCTACTGCTGGGTCTGTGTACATACGACTGATACTGGCCTACTGCTGGGTCTGTGTACATATGACTGATACTGGCCTACTGCTGGGTCTGTGTACATATGACTGATACTGGCCTACTGCTGGGTCTGTGTAGATATGACTGATAGCAAGACAGAGGAGGTAACTGTAGAAAGATCACATGACCTGCCTCAGCCTGCATACCACCCAGCACCTGATATGGCCTGACACACAAACAGACACACACACAGACCGATATGGCCTGAGAGACACACACACACACAGACCGATATGGCCAGAGACGCGCACACACATACACACACACACAGACCAATATGGCCTGAGATACACATATATACACACACACACACAGGCCAATATGGCCTGAGATACACACACACACAGACCAATATGGCCTGAGATACACACACACACACAGACCGATATGGCCTGAGACACACACACACACACAGACCAATGTGGCCTGAGTGCATTAGGGTGCTGCCCACTGTGTGTGTGTGTGGGGGGTCTGGCTAGTAACACGACACTCCCAACCCCCTCTGACAAACACACTCACCCTTCCATCGCTACAGCCCCGAGATCTATCTATCCCAGTGGAGTGGACGGTTCAGGAATAAACACACACACAGTCCTCGCCGTGGATGGTTGGCAGACCAACTAACATGTACCTAGGGAGAAGGCCCTGGACAGAGGAAGAGGGGGGAGTGTTGTGACTGAGAAAGCAGAGGAAGAGTGACAAAGTAGAAAGAAAGAAGACTGAGAGAAGTTCTTGACAGAGTTTCAAGAGGCGCTGTCGAAGAATCACGTCCGGACACATTCTCCACGGTCAGTGTGTTGGTGACGTGATGACGATGTTCCGGTAGAGGAAGAACAGAGAGGGACTGGTCAGAGACCTGACTGTCTGGTCTGAGTTATATACTTTATGAGAGGGACTGGTCAGAGACCTGACTGTCTGGTCTGAGTTATATACTTTCTGAGGGGGACTGGTCAGAGACCTGACTGTCAGGCCTGAGTTATATACTTTCTGAGAGGGACTGGTCAGAGACCTGACTGTCTGGTCTGAGTTATATTCTTTATGAGGGGGACTGGTCAGAGACCTGACTGTCAGGCCTGAGTTATATACTTTCTGAGGGGGACTGGTCAGAGACCTGACTGTCAGGCCTGAGTTATATACTTTCTGAGGGGGACTGGTCAGAGACCTGACTGTCAGGCCTGAGTTATATACTTCCTGAGAGGGACTGGTCAGAGACCTGACTGTCAGGCCTGAGTTATATACTTTCTGAGAGGGACTGGTCCGAGACCTGACTGTCTCCCCTGAGTTATATACTTTCTGAGAGGGACTGGTCCGAGACCTGACTGTCTCCCCTGAGTTATATACTTTCTGAGAGGGACTGGTCCGAGACCTGACTGTCTCCCCTGAGTTATATACTTTCTGAGAGGGACTGGTCCGAGACCTGACTGTCAGGCCTGAGTTATATACTTCCTGAGAGGGACTGGTCCGAGACCTGACTGTCTCCCCTGAGTTATATACTTTCTGAGAGGGACTGGTCCGAGACCTGACTGTCTCCCCTGAGTTATATACTTCCTGAGAGGGACTGGTCCGAGACCTGACTGTCTCCCCTGAGTCAGTGAGTCAGTCAGTCCGATATTTGTCTTCTTGTGTTTTGGATCTCAGTCAGACAGGCCGTCCACCATGTCTGTCCCCCTGGAGCAGGGCTCCTACCCCGGGGACAGGGAGCAGGCAGGTCTGGAGACCCTACAGAGACAGCTCATCTGTCCTATCTGTCTGGAAGTATTCACCAAACCGGTGGTCATCCTGCCATGCCAACACAACCTCTGCAGGAAGTGTGCCAACGACCTCTACCAGGTAAGAGCTAAAAACCGGTCGGTCATATTCATTAGAACACATCGTAGCAAAACATTTTGCAACAGGAAAGGGAAAATAAGCATGTATTGTGAAGCGTGTGTACTGCGTTCAAGTCTCAGTGTGTCTAAAACGGTGTCCTTTCACTGTGAGCTCAGAGGATCTGAAAGCAGTCAAAATAGATCCTGTAGTTGAGAGAATAGTCAGTCTATGTTTAACTGTGTTAACATGATTACTGTAGTTGACATCCTCATATCTCTGAGCGCTGGTGAGAGAGATAATCAAGGAGATTGGATGAGATACTCAACTCCAGCTTCAATTCATTATGAGATACTCAACTCCAGCTTCAATTCACTATGAGATTCTCAACTCCAGCTTCAATTCACTATGAGATACTCAACTCCAGCTTCAATTCACTATGAGATACTCAACTCCAGCTTCAATTCATTATGAGATACTCAACTCCAGCTTCAATTCACAATGAATTCACACCTGTCAGTCTACCTCAGACCCCTCAGCCTCCATCACACTCTTCAGTCTACCTCAGACCCCTCAGTCTACCTCAGACCCCTCAGTCTACCTCAGACCCTTCAGTCTACCTCAGACCCTTCAGTCTACCTCAGACCATTCAGTCTACCTCAGACCCTTCAGTCTACATCACACCTGTCAGTCTATCTCAGACCCTTCAGTCTACCTCAGACCCTTCAGTCTACCTCAGACTCCTCAGTCTACCTCAGACCCTTCAGTCTACCTCAGACCCTTCAGTCTACCTCATACCTCAGACCCTTCAGTCTACCTCAGACCCTTCAGTCTACCTCAGACCCTTCAGTCTACCTCAGACCCTTCAGTCTACCTCAGACCCTTCAGCCTCCATCACACCTGTCAGTCTACCTCAGACCCCTCAGTCTACCTCAAACCCTTCATTCTAGCTCAGACCCTTTCGGTCTGCCTCAAACCCTCTTATCCACACAGATACACAAAGTATGCCTATCAGGATTTCCAAACAGGGGTTAGAGAGGGATGTTTAACCTCTGACACTCTCACACTTTGCTGCAGTACAGATCCGTAACAGGTGTGTGGATTATGAACTGCTAATTTGAGCCATGGTGAAGACATCTGAGACTATCTTCATAATGGAGGCCAAGGCCTACTTCTACTGCTGTTGTTTAGTTAGTTAGGCCCATGTTAGGCCCAGACTCAGGCCATAGAGATGGACAAGAGTGGAATTCTTAGTGAAGGTGAAGCCTCTTATCAGATCAGGATCGTTATCTGCGACTATCACCGTCTCTATGGTTGTGCTTTTATTGTGAAGTTTGTTTGGCAGGACGAACCCTCCAATAGTATACAGCTTTCAACTGTCAAAACCTCTCAACCAAGACCCACTAGTGACACAAACAACACTGGTTCCAGACAGCTACTCCCTGGTTCCAGACAGCTACTCCCTGGTTACAGACAGCTACTCCCTGGTTCCAGACAGCTACTCCCTGGTTCCAGACAGCTACTCCCTGGTTACAGACAGCTACTCCCTGGTTCCAGACAGCTACTCCCTGGTTCCAGACAGCTACTCCCTGGTTACAGACAGCTACTCCCTGGTTACAGACAGCTACTCCCTGGTTCCAGACAGCTACTCCCTGGTTGCAGACAGCTACTCCCTGGTTCCAGACAGCTACTCCCTGGTTACAGACAGCTACTCCCTGGTTACAGACAGCTACTCCCTGGTTCCAGACAGCTACTCCCTGGTTACAGACAGCTACTCCCTGGTTCCAGACAGCTACTCCCTGGTTCCAGACAGCTACTCCCTGGTTACAGACAGCTACTCCCTGGTTACAGACAGCTACTCCCTGGTTACAGACAGCTACTCCCTGGTTCCAGACAGCTACTCCCTGGTTCCAGACAGCTACTCCCTGGTTACAGACAGCTACTCCCTGGTTACAGACAGCTACTCCCTGGTTACAGACAGCTACTCCCTGGTTACAGACAGTTACTCCCTGGTTCCAGACAGCTACTCCCTGGTTCCAGACAGCTACTCCCTGGTTACAGACAGTTACTCCCTGGTTACAGACAGCTACTCCCTGGTTACAGACAGTTACTCCCTGGTTACAGACAGCTACTCCCTGGTTACAGACAGCTACTCCCTGGTTACAGACAGCTACTCCCTGGTTACAGACAGCTACTCCCTGGTTCTAGACAGTTACTCCCTGGTTCCAGACAGTTACTCCCTGGTTCCAGACAGCTACTCCCTGGTTACAGACATCTACTCTCTGGTTACAGACATCTACTCTCTGGTTACAGACAGCTACTCCCTGGTTACAGACAGTTACTCCCTGGTTACAGACAGTTACTCCCTGGTTACAGACAGCTACTCCCTGGTTACAGACAGTTACTCCCTGGTTCCAGACAGTTACTCCCTGGTTACAGACAGTTACTCCCTGGTTCCAGACAGTTACTCCCTGGTTACAGACAGTTACTCCCTGGTTCCAGACAGTTACTCCCTGGTTCCAGACAGTTACTCCCTGGTTACAGACAGTTACTCCCTGGTTACAGACAGTTACTCCCTGGTTCCAGACAGTTACTCCCTGGTTACAGACAGTTACTCCCTGGTTACAGACAGTTACTCCCTGGTTCCAGACAGTTACTCCCTGGTTCCAGACAGTTACTCCCTGGTTCCAGACAGTTACTCCCTGGTTACAGACAGTTACTCCTGGTTACAGACAGTTACTCCCTGGTTACAGACAGTTACTCCCTGGTTACAGACAGTTACTCCTGGTTACAGACAGCTACTCCTGGTTACAGACAGTTACTCCCTGGTTACAGACAGTTACTCCCTGGTTACAGACAGCTACTCCCTGGTTACAGACAGTTACTCCCTGGTTACAGACAGTTACTCCCTGGTTACAGACAGTTACTCCCTGGTTACAGACAGTTACTCCCTGGTTACAGACAGTTACTCCCTGGTTACAGACAGCTACTCCCTGGTTACAGACAGCTACTCCCTGGTTCCAGACAGCTACTCCCTGGTTACAGACAGCTACTCCCTGGTTACAGACAGTTACTCCCTGGTTACAGACAGCTACTCCCTGGTTACAGACAGTTACTCCCTGGTTCCAGACAGCTACTCCCTGGTTACAGACAGCTACTCCCTGGTTACAGACAGTTACTCCCTGGTTCCAGACAGTTACTCCCTGGTTACAGACAGTTACTCCCTGGTTACAGACAGTTACTCCCTGGTTACAGACAGTTACTCCCTGGTTACAGACAGTTACTCCCTGGTTACAGACAGTTACTCCCTGGTTACAGACAGCTACTCCCTGGTTACAGACAGCTACTCCCTGGTTACAGACAGCTACTCCCTGGTTACAGACAGCTACTCCCTGGTTACAGACAGCTACTCCCTGGTTACAGACAGCTACTCCCTGGTTACAGACATCTACTCCCTGGTTACAGACAGTTACTCCCTGGTTACAGACAGCTACTCCCCAACCCTGTTTCCAGACACATTCATTTACTGCTCCTCTTCAAACCCAGCCGGTCCGTAATGAAAGAGAGGAGAACTGAGAGGAGTGATCTTCCGTTTTAACCAGAAGCAGAGGACAAGAGGACTATTCTAGAACCTCTATCTGTCTTTCACTCTGTCTCTGATCTGTCCATCTCCTCTCCTCTACTACTAAAGTTATTCGATTAAGGAGTCTGCCCTCAGCAACTGCCACTAAATCACAATATCTCCCAGTTGATCGACAGAGGGTTGGTTATCAGATTATTCTGGATGATGATCTGTGGCTTCAAATGTTTGATACTTGCACGATAATACCTCCCTGACGTCAGAACAGCTGAAAGTTTGTTTACAGAGAGGAGAGACTATGTCCCTTTAATACTTAGCGAGAAGATCAGTTGATGTTTTCTGGGAACAGTGGGCAAGTTTCAGGTCGTCCTTATTCCAGTCACTGCTCTCACAAACACCTGGAGAAGTCTCTGGAGCCACATGACTATCATAAAGCAATGTTCTGAGACGTGCAGCAATCCCACGGCACGGACATCATGCTGAGTGTATATGTATGTATACATTACAATACACTATCGGTCAAAAGTTTTAGAACACCTACTCATTCAAGGGTTTTTATTTATTTTTACTATTATTCTACATTGTAGAATAATAGTGAAGACGTCAAAACTATGAAATAACACATATGGAATCATGTAGTAACCAAAACAAGTGTTAGTAACAAATCAAAATATATTTTATAATTGAGATTCTTCAAATAGCCACCATTTGCCTTCATGACAGCTTTGTACACTTTTGGCATTCTCTCAACCAGCTTCACCTGGAATGCTTTTCCAACAGTCTTGAAGGAGTTCCCACATATGCTTAGTACTTGTTGGCTGCTTTTCCTTGACTCTGCTGTCCGACTCATTCCAAACCATCTCAATTTGGTTGAGGTCAGGGGATTGTGGAGGCCAGGTCATCTGATGCAGCACTTCATCACTCTTCTTCAAATAGCCCTTACACAGCTTGGAGGTGTGTTGGGTCATTGTCCTGTTGAAAAACAAATGATAGTCCCAATAAGCCCAAACCAGATGGGATGGTGTATCGCTGCAGAATGCTGTGGTAGCCATGCTGGGTAAGTGTGCCTTGAATTCTAAATAAATCACATACAGTGTCACCAGCAAAGCACCCCACACCATAACACCTCCTCCTCCTCCATGCTTCACGATGAGAAATACACATGCGGAGATCATCCGTTCACCCACACCGCGTCTCAAAAAGACACCCTTATTGATGTCACTTGTTAAATTCACTTCAAAGAGTGTAGGTGAAAGGGAGGAGACAATTTAAAGAAGGATTTTTAAGCCTTGAGACAATTGAGACATGGATAGTGTGTGTGACATTCAGAGGGTGAATGGGCAAGACAAAATATTTAAGTGCCTTTGAACGGTGGTATGGTAGTAGGTGGTAGTAGGGCATGGTGGTAGGTGGTAGTATGGTATGGTAGTAGGTGGTAGTAGGGTATGGTGGTAGGTGGTAGTATGGTATGGTAGTAGGTGGTAGTAGTGTATGGTGGTAGGTGGTAGTAGGGTATGGTGGTAGGTGGTAGTATGGTATGGTAGTAGGTGGTAGTAGTGTATGGTGGTAGGTGGTAGTAGGGTATGGTAGTAGGTGGTAGTATGGTATGGTAGTAGGTGGTAGTAGGGTATGGTAGTCGGTGGTAGTAGGGTATGGTAGTAGGTGGTAGTATGGTATGGTAGTAGTGTATGGTGGTAGGTGGTAGTAGGGTATGGTGGTAGGTGGTAGTAGGGTATGGTAGTAGGTGGTAGTATGGTATGGTAGTAGGGTATGGTAGTAGGTGGTAGTAGGGTATGGTGGTAGGTGGTAGTAGGGTATGGTAGTAGGTGGTAGTAGGGTATGGTGGTAGTAGGTGGTAGAAGGGTATGGTATGGGAGTAGGTGGTAGTATGGTATGGTAGTAGGGTATGGTAGTAGGGTATGGTAGTAGGTGGTAGTAGGGTATGGTGGTAGGTGGTAGTATGGTATGGTAGTAGGTGGTAGTAGGTGGTAGTAGGGTATGGTGGTAGGTGGTAGTAGGTGGTAGAAGGGTATGGTGGTAGGTGGTAGTATGGTATGGTAGTAGGGTATGGTAGTAGGTGGTAGTATGGTATGGTAGTAGGTGGTAGTAGGTGGTAGTAGGGTATGGTGGTAGGTGGTAGTATGGTATGGTAGTAGGGTATGGTAGTAGGGTATGGTAGTAGGTGGTAGTAGGGTATGGTAGTAGGTGGTAGTAGGGTATGGTAGTAGGTGGTAGTAGGGTATGGTAGTAGGTGCCAGACGCACCGGTTTGTGTCAAGAACTGCAACGCTGCTGGGTTTTTCATGCTCAACGATTTCCTGTGTGTATTTAGAACGGTCCACCGCCCAAAGGACATCCCGACAACTTAACATACCTTCAGGGAACATCCAGACAACTTAACATACCTTCAGGGAACATCCAGACAACTTAACATACCTTAAAGGAACATTTTGCCATTACATAACTGTGGGAAGCATTGGAGTCAACATGGGGCCAGCATCCCTGTGGATCACTGGGTGGTAGCCTAGTGGTTAAGACGTTGGGCCAGTAACCCGAAAGGTTGCTGGTTCGAATCCTCAAGCTGACTAGGCTAAATCTGCCGATGTGCCTTAAGCAAGGCACTTAACCCTAATTACTCCTGTAAGCCACTCTGGATAAGAGTGTCTGCTAAATGACTGAAATGTAAATTAACGCTTTCGGCACCTTGTAGAGTCAATCCCCCTACGAATTGGTCTATAAGAAAGTGGTCAGATGAAGCAGATGCTAAACTACAGGACTGTTTTGCTATCACCGACTGGAACATGTTCCGGGATTCTTCCGATGTCATTGAGTACACCACATCAGTCACTGGCTTTATCAATAAGTGCATTGAGGATGTCGTCCCCACAGTGACCATATGTACATACCCCAACCAGAAGCCATGGATTACAGGCAACATTCGCACTGAGCTTAAGGGTTAAGCTGCCAGTTTCAAGGAGCGGGACTCTAACCCGGAGGCTTATAAGAAATCCCACTATGCCCTCCGACGAACCATCAAACAGCCAAAGCTTCAATACAGGACTAAGATCGAATCGTACTACACCGGCTCCGACGCTCGTCAGATTTGGCAGGGCTTGCAAACCATTACGGATTACAAAGGGAAGCACAGCCGAGAGCTGCCCAGTGACACGAGCCTGCCAGGCGAGCTAAATAACTTCTATGCTCGCTTCGAGGCAAGTAACACTGAAACATGCATGGGAGCATCAGCTGTTCCGGATGACTGTGTGATCACGCTCTCTGCAGCCGATGTGAGTAAGACCTTTAAACAGGTCAACGTTCACAAGGCCGCAGGGCCAGACGGATTACCAGGACGTATTCTCTGAGCATGCACTGACCAACTGGCAGGTGTCTTCACCGACATTTTCAACCTCTCCCTGTCCGAGTCTGTAATACCAAAATGTTTAATGCAGACCAGCATAGTCCCTGTGTCCAAGAATACTAAGGTAACCTGCCTAAATCACTACCGACCTGTAGCACTCACGTCTGTAGCCATGAAATGCTTTGAAAGGCTGGTCATGGCTCACATCAACAACATCATCCCAGAAACCCTAGACCCGCCCCAACAGATGCACAGATTATGCAATCTCTATTGTACTCCACACTGCCCTTTCCCACCTGGACAAAAGGAACACCTATGTGAGAATGCTGTTCATTGACTACAGCTCAGCGTTCAACACCAATGTGCCCTCAAAGCTCATCACTAAGGGACTAAACACCTCCCTCTGCAACTGGATCCTGGACTTCTTGATGGGCCGACCCCAGGTGGTAAGGGAAGGCAACAACACATCCGCCACGCTGATCCTCAACATGGGGGCACCTCAGGGGTGCGTGCTCAGTCCCCTGATGTACTCCCTGTTCACTCATGACTGCACGGCCAGGCATGACTCCAACACCATCATTAAGTTTGCTGATGACACAACGGTGGTAGGCCTGATCACAGACAACGATGAGACGGCCTATAGGGAGGAGGTCAGAGACCTGACCGTGTGGTGCAAGGACAATAACCTCTCCCTCAACGTGATCAAGACAAAGAGATGGCAACTGCTCGGCCTCCGACTGCAAGGCACCACAGAGGGTAGTGCATAAGGCCCAGTACATCAATGGGGCCAAGCATCCTGCCACCCAGGACCTCTATACCAGGCGATGTCAGAGGAAGGCCCTAAAAATGTTCAAAGACACCAGCCACCCTTGACATAGACTGTTCTCTCTGCTACCGCACGGCAAGTGGTACCAGAGCGCCAAGTCTAGGTCCAAGAGGCTTCTAAACAGCTTCTACCCCCCCAAGCCATTAGACTCCCAAATAGGTAATCAAATGGCTACCCAGACTATTTGCATTGCCCCCCCTCCCCCTACGCTACTGCAACTCTCTGTTATTATCTTTGCATAGTTACTTTAATAACTACCTACATATACATAATTACCTCGGCACCGGTGCCTCCGCACATTGACACATTGACTCTGTTCCGGTACCCCCCTGTATATAGCTCCACTATTGTTATTTACTGCTGCTCTTTAATTATTTGTTATTTTTCTCTTACCTTTTTTAAGGATTTGCTTAAAACTGCATTGTTGGTTAAGGGCTTGTAAGTAAACATTACACCTGTTGTATTCGGCGCATGTGACAAATCAAATTTCATTTGATTTAATGTCTTCTACATTCAGTGTGTATATAATGTTCTATATTTAAACTGAGACTCAGCAATATGACGTTGCCACGAGCAACAGGAGGAAGTCAGCCCGATACAGCTGTTTACTTCCTGCATTGCTGTGTGTGTGTGTTTATAGACGGCGTGCTGAGTAAGGTCAAATCAAATCGAATCAAATTTTATTTGTCACATACACATGGTTAGCAGATGTTAATGCGAGTGTAGCGAAATGCTTGTGCTTCTAGTTCCGACAATGCAGTAATAACCAACAAGTAATCTAACTAACAATTCCAAAACTACTGTCTTATACACAGTGTAAGGGGATAAAGAATATGTACATAAGGATATATGAATGAGTGATGGTACAGGGCAGCATACAGTAGATGGTATCGAGTACAGTATATACATATGAGATGAGTATGTAAACAAAGTGGCATAGTTAAAGGTGTGTTGCCCTCTCTGTTCCAGGTGGGGTCTGGAGGGAGGTAGACGGCGTACTGAGTAAGGTGTGTTGCCCTCTCTGTTCCAGGTGGGGTCTGGAGGGAGGTAGACGGCGTACTGAGTAAGGTGTGTTGCCCTCTCTGTTCCAGGTGGGGTCTGGAGGGAGGTTCCGCTGTCCGTCCTGCAGTCAGGAAGTTGTGTTGGACCGTCACGGTGTCTACGGGCTGCAGCGCAACCTGCTGGTAGAGAATATTATTGACGTCTACAAACAGGAGTCCACCAGGTGAGGACAGAGGTCTTTAATGTAAAGATGTTTGGTAAGAGGGGGGATGGGATTAGACAGGGGTGGCCAGGTCAACCCTCCTCTTGGTGGACTATATTAGTGACGTCTACAACCAGGAGTCCACCAGGTGAGGACAAGAGGTCTTTAATGTAAAGATGTTTGGTAAGAGAGGGGATGGGATTAGACAGGGGTGGCCAGGTCAACCCTCCTCTTGGTGGACTATATTAGTGACGTCTACAACCAGGAGTCCACCAGGTGAGGACAGAGGAATGTGGGTCGCTCTCCTGAAGGTTTCAAAATAAGGATGCCAAAGGAATATCAACAAATTACATCTAGAAGGCATTTTAGTTTTTACTTTGGCTTCCTAATCCTGATTGACATTCCTCCTCATCTCCTTCCCACAATCCTCCTAGCTCTAGATCCCAGTCGTCAAAGCCTGCGAGTCAGCCCACCTGTGAGGAGCACGACGGTGAGAAGGTCAACATCTACTGCATCACCTGCCAGGTGCCTACCTGTTCCCTCTGCAAGGTGTTCGGTGCTCACAACACCTGTCAGGTGGCACCGCTAACACAGGTCTACCAGCAGCAGAAGGTGAGTGAGTGAGGCCACAGGCATGGGTCGCACATTGATGACATCACAGATGGCAACTTTCACCTGGGTAGTGTTAATTTAAAAAAAAAAAATTTATTTAACCTTTATTTAACCAGGTAGGCTAGTTGAGAACAAGTTCTCATTTGCAACTGCGACCTGGCCAAGATAAAGCATAGCAGTGTGAGCAGACAACACAGAGTTACACATGGAGTAAACAATTAACAAGTCAATAACACAGTAGGAAAAAAAAAGGGGGAGTCTATATACATTGTGTGCAAAAGGCATGAGGTAGGCGAATAATACAATTTTGCAGATTAACACTGGAGTGATAAATGATCAGATGGTCATGTACAGGTAGAGATATTGGTGTGCAAAAGAGCAGAAAAGTAAATAAATAAAAACAGTATGGGGTTGAGGTAGGTAAAAATGGGTGGGCTATTTACCGATAGACTATGTACAGCTGCAGCGATCGGTTAGCTGCTCAGATAGCAGATGTTTGAAGTTGGCGACGGAGATAAAAGTCTCCAACTTCAGTGATTTTTGTAATAGGGCAAAACAATAACAAATCAAATAAAAATCTTATTGGACAAGTTCTGTCGGATGATACCTGGGTGTAGAGATGTGCCTTGGGAATCATTGGTTAATTTGTGCTGTAACATATTTGGGGGCTCACCCCGGATCACATTAGACGAGGAAAGAAAGTAGTCTGACTCACCAGGCAGTTACAGGTTTCGCTTCTGTGAAACTTTTTACACTTTAGATGTATGATGATATCATAAAGATGTGTAGAATATGAAAATAAAATGATCCTGACTCACCAGTAACACGTGGCCCACAGTAGCTACGGTAATTCCTCAGTAAAACCTCTGCTTTCTCTCAACAGGCCGAGCTGAGTGAGATGGTTAGCTCCTTGGTGGCATCGAACAGCCAGGTCCAAGCCTTCATCAATGAGTTGGAAGTGACCTGCAAGAATGTTGAGGTTAGCGTTGTTCGTGTTCTATCTTTTCTGGTGTGTCGTCAGGGACTTTTTTGCACCTATAAAGTTTGAAGTGCTGCTTGGTGTTGTTCAGTTACAAGATCAAGATTCAAATCAACAATGAGCCGAAGTTTTGTTATCTACTCAGTCTCTAACTAAGTTTTGTTATCTACTCAGTCTCTAACTAAGTTTTGTTATCTACTCAGTCTCTAACTAAGTTTTGTTATCTACTCAGTCTCTAACTAAGTTTTGTTATCTACTCAGTCTCTAACTAATACAATATTTTTCTTTATTGTTATTTTGTATGTAACCTTTTATTTAACTGGACAAGTCAGTTTTAAGAACAAATTCTTATTTAAAATGACGGCCTACCCGAGCCAAACCCAAACCCAGACAACGCTGGGCCAATTGTGCGCTGCCCTATGGGACTCCCAATCACGGCCGGTTGTGATACATTACATTTACATTTAAGTCATTTAGCAGACGCTCTTATCCAGAGCGACTTACAAATTGGTGCATTCACCTTATGACCTCCAGTGGAACAGTAGTGCATCTAAATCTTTTCAGGGGGAGGGGGGGTGAGAGGGATTACTTTATCCTATCCTAGGTATTCCTTAAAGAGGTGGGGTTTCAGGTGTCTCCGGAAGGTGGTGATTGACTCCGCTGTCCTGGCGTCGTGAGGGAGTTTGTTCCACCATTGGGGGGCCAGAGCAGCGAACAGTTTTGACTGGGCTGAGCGGGAACTGTACTTCCTCAGTGGTAGGGAGGCGAGCAGGCCAGAGGTGGATGAACGCAGTGCCCTTGTTTGGGTGTAGGGCCTGATCAGAGCCTGGAGGTACTGAGGTGCCGTTCCCCTCACAGCTCCGTAGGCAAGCACCATGGTCTTGTAGCGGATGCGAGCTTCAACTGGAAGCCAGTGGAGGGAGCGGAGGAGCGGGGTGACGTGAGAGAACTTGGGAAGGTTGAACACCAGACGGGCTGCGGCGTTCTGGATGAGTTGTAGGGGTTTAATGGCACAGGCAGGGAGCCCAGCCAACAGCGAGTTGCAGTAATCCAGACGGGAGATGACAAGTGCCTGGATTAGGACCTGCGCCGCTTCCTGTGTGAGGCAGGGTCGTACTCTGCGGATGTTGTAGAGCATGAACCTACAGGAACGGGCCACCGCCTTGATGTTAGTTGAGAACGACAGGGTGTTGTCCAGGATCACGCCAAGGTTCTTAGCGCTCTGGGAGGAGGACACAATGGAGTTGTCAACCGTGATGGCGAGATCATGGAACGGGCAGTCCTTCCCCGGGAGGAAGAGCAGCTCCGTCTTGCCGAGGTTCAGCTTGAGGTGGTGATCCGTCATCCACACGGATATGTCTGCCAGACATGCAGAGATGCGATTCGCCACCTGGTCATCAGAAGGGGGAAAGGAGAAGATTAATTGTGTGTCGTCTGCATAGCAATGATAGGAGAGACCATGTGAGGTTATGACAGAGCCAAGTGACTTGGTGTATAGCGAGAATAGGAGAGGGCCTAGAACAGAGCCCTGGGGGACACCAGTGGTGAGAGCACGTGGTGTGGAGACGGATTCTCGCCACGCCACCTGGTAGGAGCGACCTGTCAGGTAGGACGCAATCCAAGCGTGGGCCGCGCCGGAGATGCCCAACTCGGAGAGGGTGGAGAGGAGGATCTGATGGTTCACAGTATCGAAGGCAGCCGATAGGTCTAGAAGGATGAGAGCAGAGGAGAGAGAGTTAGCTTTAGCAGTGCGGAGCGCCTCCGTGATACAGAGAAGAGCAGTCTCAGTTGAATGACTAGTCTTGAAACCTGACTGATTTGGATCAAGAAGGTCATTCTGAGAGAGATAGCGGGAGAGCTGGCCAAGGACGGCACGTTCAAGAGTTTTGGAGAGAAAAGAAAGAAGGGATACTGGTCTGTAGTTGTTGACATCGGAGGGATCGAGTGTAGGTTTTTTCAGAAGGGGTGCAACTCTCGCTCTCTTGAAGACGGAAGGGACGTAGCCAGCGGTCAGGGATGAGTTGATGAGCGAGGTGAGGTAAGGGAGAAGGTCTCCGGAAATGGTCTGGAGAAGAGAGGAGGGGATAGGGTCAAGCGGGCAGGTTGTTGGGCGGCCGGCCGTCACAAGACGCGAGATTTCATCTGGAGAGAGAGGGGAGAAAGAGGTCAGAGCACAGGGTAGGGCAGTGTGAGCAGAACCAGCGGTGTCGTTTGACTTAGCAAACGAGGATCGGATGTCGTCGACCTTCTTTTCAAAATGGTTGACGAAGTCATCTGCAGAGAGGGAGGAGGGGGAGGGGGAGGAGGATTCAGGAGGGAGGAGAAGGTTGCAAAGAGCTTCCTAGGGTTAGAGGCAGATGCTTGGAATTTAGAGTGGTAGAAAGTGGCTTTAGCAGCAGAGAGAGAAGAGGAAAATGTAGAGAGGAGGGAGTGAAAGGATGTCAGGTCCGCAGGGAGGCGAGTTTTCCTCCATTTCCGCTCGGCTGCCCGGAGCCCTGTTCTGTGAGCTCGCAATGAGTCGTCGAGCCACGGAGCGGGAGGGGAGGACCGAGCCGGCCTGGAGGATAGGGGACATAGAGAGTCAAAGGATGCAGAAAGGGAGGAGAGGAGGGTTGAGGAGGCAGAATCAGGAGATAGGTTGGAGAAGGTTTGAGCAGAGGGAAGAGATGATAGGATGGAAGAGGAGAGAGTAGCGGGGGAGAGAGAGCGAAGGTTGGGACGGCGCGATACCATCCGAGTAGGGGCAGTGTGGGAAGTGTTGGATGAGAGCGAGAGGGAAAAGGATACAAGGTAGTGGTCGGAGACTTGGAGGGGAGTTGCAACGAGGTTAGTGGAAGAACAGCATCTAGTAAAGATGAGGTCGAGCGTATTTCCTGCCTTGTGAGTAGGGGGGGAAGGTGAGAGGGTGAGGTCAAAAGAGGAGAGGAGTGGAAAGAAGGAGGCAGAGAGGAATGAGTCAAAGGTAGGCGTGGGGAGGTTAAAGTCGCCCAGAACTGTGAGAGGTGAGCCGTCCTCAGGAAAGGAGCTTATCAAGGCATCAAGCTCATACAGCCTGGAATCGAACCATAGTCTGTAGTGACGCCTCTAGCACTGAGATACAGTGCCTTAGACCGCTGTGCCACTCGGGAGCCCAATATAAATATATATATATATATATATATATATATATATATATATATATATATATATATATATATATATATATATATTAACCTTTATTTAACTAGGCAAGTCAGTTAAGAACAAATTCTTATTTTCAATGACGGTCTAGGAACAGTGGGTTAACTGCCTTGTTCAGGGGCAGAACGACAGATTTGTACCTTGTCAGCTCGGGGATTCGAACTTGCTAGTCCAACTAGTCCGACGCTCGGCTACCCTGCCGCCCCTACACTCTAACCACTAGGCTACCTACCGCCCCTACACTCTAACCACTAGGCTACCCTGCCACCTCTACACTCTAACCACTAGGCTACCCTGCCACCTCTACACTCTAACCACTAGGCTACCCTGCCTCCCCTACACTCTAACCACTAGGCTACCCTACCTCCTCTACACTCTAACCACTAGGCTACCCTACCTCCTCTACACTCTAACCACTAGGCTACCTACCTCCTCTACACTCTAACCACTAGGCTACCCTGCCGCCTCTACACTCTAACCACTAGGCTACCTACCTCCTCTACACTCTAACCACTAGGCTACCCTGCCACCTCTACACTCTAACCACTAGGCTACCTGCCACCTCTACACTCTAACCACTAGGCTACCCTGCCGCCTCTACACTCTAACCACTAGGCTACCCTGCCACCTCTACACTCTAACCACTAGGCTACCCTGCCGCCTTTACACTCTAACCACTAGGCTACCCTGCCGCCCCTACACTCTAACCACTAGGCTACCTGCCACCTCTACACTCTAACCACTAGGTTACCCTGCCACCTCTACACTCTAACCACTAGGCTACCCTGCCACCTCTACACTCTAACCACTAGGTTACCCTGCCGCCTCTACACTCTAACCACTAGGCTACCCTGCCGCTCCAATCTGTCAGTTATACTTTCCCAGTTGTTCAGTTATAAAGAATGTTGACGTTAGTGCCTTTTGTGTCTGTTCTACTTTGGTGTATTGTCGTGTACACCCACAAAGTGCTGCTTGGTTTTGATCAGTAACACTCCGCTAACAAAACTTGTCCTCGCGACATCCCAGGAACGTCCCAAAATGATCCCCTAAAGTTGTCAGGACGTCTGAAAAGTTTGAGCGCATGTCTGTGTTTCTACAGGAGAACAGTAAGACCCAGAAGCAGACGGTGTGTGAGAGGTTTAACCGCGTGCTCGCCATCCTGGAGGAGAGACAGAGGATCATGAAGCAGCGAATCACGTACGAGCAGGAGGAGAAGACGAGTCACGCTCGATCGCTGGTGCGATCCTACAGAGAGAGCGTAGAGACCAGCACCAAACTGGTAGAGACTGCTATGACCACCATGCAGGAACCTGAGATGGCTGCCTTCATGAAGGTACGATACCGTACAATACAATACAGTATGATACCATACAATACCATACAGTACAGTACAATACAGTACAATACAGTATGATACAATACAATACAGTATGATACAATACCATACAATACAGTATGATACCATACAATACCATACAATACAGTATGATACCATACAATACCATACAATACAGTACAATACAGTACAATACCATACAATACAGTACAATACCATACAATACAATACAGTATGATACAATACAATACAATACAGTATGGTACCATACAATACCATACAATACAGTATGATACAATACAATACGATACCATACAATACAGTATGATACCGTACAATACAATACAGTATGATACCATACAATACCATACAATACAGTATGATACAATACAATACAATACCATACAATACAGTAGGATACCATACAATACAGTATGATACCATACAATACCATACAATACATTATGATACCATACAATACAGTATAATACCATTACAATACCATACAATACAGTATGATACCATACAATACCATACAATACAGTATGGTACAATACAATACCATACAATACAGTATGATACCATACAATACAGTATGATACCATACAATACCATACAATACAGTATGATACCATACAATACCATACAATACAGTACGATACCATACAATACAGTACGATACCATACAATATGGTACGATACAATACAATACAGTACGATACAATACAATACAGTAAGATACCATACAATACAATACAGTACGATACCATACAATACAGTACGATGCCATACAATACAGTACGATGCCATACAATACAGTACGATGCCATACAATACAGTACAATAACATACAATACAATACGATACCATACGATACCATACAATACAGTACTATACCATACAATACAGTAGGATACCATACGATGCCATACAATACAGTACAATAACATACAATACAGTACGATACCGTACAATACAATACAGTACTATACCGTACAATAAAATACAGTACTATACCATACGATACCATACTATACAGTACTATACCGTACAATACAATACAGTACTATACCATACAATACCATACAATACCATACAATACAATACGATATCATACAATACAGTACTATACCGTACAATACAATACAGTACTATACCATACAATACCATACAATACCATACAATACAATACGATACTGTACAATACAATACAATACAATTCAGTACGATACCATACAATACAGTAGGATACCATACAATAACATACCATACAATACAGTAGGATACCATACAATACAATACCATACAATACAGTACGATGCCGTACAATTCAGTATGATACCATACAGTACAATGCCATACAATACAATACAGTACGATGCCATACAATACAATACAGTACGATACCATACGATACCATACAGTACGATGCCATACGATACCATACAGTACGATGCCATACAATACAATACAGTACGATGCCATACAATACAATACAGTGCGATGCCATACGATACCATACAGTACGATGCCATACAATACAATACAGTACGATACCATACAATACAATACAGTACGATACCATACAATTCAGTACGATACAATACAATACAGTACGATGCCATACAATACAATACAGTACAATGCCATACAATACAATACAGTATGATGCCATACAATACAATTCAGTACGATACAATACAATACAGTACAATACAATACAATACAGTACAGTACAATACAGTACGATACCATACAATTCAGTACGATACCATACAATTCAGTACGATACCATACAATACCATACAATACAGTATGATACCATACAATACCATACAATACAGTACAATACAGTACAATACCATACAATACAGTACAATACCATACAATACAATACAGTATGATACAATACAATACAATACAGTATGGTACCATACAATACCATACAATACAGTATGATACCATACAATACCATACAATACAGTATGATACAATACAATACGATACCATACAATACAGTATGATACCGTACAATACAATACAGTATGATACCATACAATACCATACAATACAGTATGATACAATACAATACAATACCATACAATACAGTAGGATACCATACAATACCATACAATACATTATGATACCATACAATACAGTATAATACCATACAATACCATACAATACAGTATGATACCATACAATACCATACAATACAGTATGGTACAATACAATACCATACAATACAGTACGATACCATACAATACAGTATGATACCATACAATACCATACAATACAGTATGATACCATACAATACCATACAATACAGTACGATACCATACAATACAGTACGATACCATACAATATGGTACGATACAATACAATACAGTACGATACAATACAATACAGTAAGATACCATACAATACAATACAATACAATACAGTACGATACCATACAATACAGTACGATGCCATACAATACAGTACGATGCCATACAATACAGTACGATGCCATACAATACAATACAATAACATACAATACAATACGATACCATACGATACCATACAATACAGTACTATACCATACAATACAGTAGGATACCATACGATGCCATACAATACAGTACAATAACATACAATACAGTACGATACCGTACAATACAATACAGTACTATACCGTACAATAAAATACAGTACTATACCATACGATACCATACTATACAGTACTATACCGTACAATACAATACAGTACTATACCATACAATACCATACAATACCATACAATACAATACGATATCATACAATACAGTACTATACCGTACAATACAATACAGTACTATACCATACAATACCATACAATACCATACAATACAATACGATACTGTACAATACAATACAATACAATTCAGTACGATACCATACAATACAGTAGGATACCATACAATAACATACCATACAATACAGTAGGATACCATACAATACAATACCATACAATACAGTACGATGCCGTACAATTCAGTATGATACCATACAGTACAATGCCATACAATACAATACGATGCCATACAATACAATACAGTACGATACCATACGATACCATACAGTACGATGCCATACGATACCATACAGTACGATGCCATACAATACAATACAGTACGATGCCATACAATACAATACAGTGCGATGCCATACGATACCATACAGTACGATGCCATACAATACAATACAGTACGATACCATACAATACAATACAGTACGATACCATACAATTCAGTACGATACAATACAATACAGTACGATGCCATACAATACAATATGGTACAATGCCATACAATACAATACAGTATGATGCCATACAATACAGTACAATACAATACAATACAGTACAATACAATACAGTACAATGCCATACAATACAATACAGTATGATGCCATACAATACAGTACAATACAATACAATACAGTACAGTACAATACAGTACGATACCATACAATTCAGTACGATACCATACAATTCAGTACGATACAATACAATACAGTACAATACAATACAATACAGTACAGTACAATACAGTACGATACCATACAATTCAGTACGATACCATACAATTCAGTACGATACCATACAATACAGTACGATACCATACAATTCAGTACGATACCATACGATACCGTACAATTCAGTACGATACCATACGATACAATACAGTACGATACAATACAATAGAGTACGATACTGTACAATTCAGTACTATACCATACAATACAATACAGTACGATGCCATACGATACCATACAATACAATATAGTACGATACCATACAATGCCATACAATACAATATAGTATGATACCATACAATACAATATAGTACGATACCATACGATACCATACAATACAATACAGAACGATGCCATACAATACAATACAGTACGATACCATACAATACAATACAGTACGATACCATACAATACAATACAGTACGACACCATACAATACAATACGATACCATACAATACAATACAGTACGATACCATACAATACAGTACGATGCCATACAATACGATACAGTACGATACCATACAATACAGTACGATACCATACAATACAGTACGATACCATACAATACCATACAATACCATACAATACAATACGATATCATACAATACAGTACTATACCGTACAATACAATACAGTACTATACCATACAATACCATACAATACCATACAATACAATACGATACTGTACAATACAATACAATACAATTCAGTACGATACCATACAATACAGTAGGATACCATACAATAACATACCATACAATACAGTAGGATACCATACAATACAATACCATACAATACAGTACGATGCCGTACAATTCAGTATGATACCATACAGTACAATGCCATACAATACAATACAGTACGATGCCATACGATACAATACAGTACGATACCATACGATACCATACAGTACGATGCCATACGATACCATACAGTACGATGCCATACGATACCATACAGTACGATGCCATACAATACAATACAGTACGATGCCATACAATACAATACAGTACAATGCCATACAATACAATACAGTATGATGCCATACAATACAATTCAGTACGATACAATACAATACAGTACAATACAATACAGTACAGTACAATACAGTACGATACCATACAATTCAGTACGATACCATACAATTCAGTACGATACCATACAATACAGTACGATACCATACAATTCAGTACGATACCATACGATACCGTACAATTCAGTACGATACCATACAATTCAGTACGATACCATACGATACAATACAGTACGATACAATACAATAGAGTACGATACTGTACAATTCAGTACTATACCATACAATACAATACAGTACGATGCCATACGATACCATACAATACAATATAGTACGATACCATACAATGCCATACAATACAATATAGTATGATACCATACAATACAATATAGTACGATACCATACGATACCATACAATACAATACAGTACGATGCCATACAATACAATACAGTACGATACCATACAATACAATACAGTACGATACCATACAATACAATACAGTACAATACCATACAATACAATACGATACCATACAATACAATACAGTACGATACCATACAATACAGTACGATGCCATACAATACGATACAGTACGATACCATACAACACAGTACGATACCATACAGAACAGTACGATACCATACAATACAGTACTATACCGTACAATACAATACAATACCATACAATACAATACGATACTGTACAATACAATACAATACAATTCAGTACGATACCATACAATACAGTACTATACCATACAATACCATACAATACCATACAATACAATACGATACTGTACAATACAATACAATACAATTCAGTACGATACCATACAATACAGTAGGATACCATACAATAACATACCATACAATACAGTAGGATACCATACAATACAATACCATACAATACAGTACAATGCCGTACAATTCAGTATGATACCATACAGTACAATGCCATACAATACAATACAGTACGATGCCATACAATACAATACAGTACGATACCATACGATACCATACAGTACGATGCCATACGATACCATACAGTACGATGCCATACAATACAATACAGTACGATGCCATACAATACAATACAGTGCGATGCCATACGATACCATACAGTACGATGCCATACAATACAATACAGTACGATACCATACAATACAATACAGTACGATACCATACAATTCAGTACGATACAATACAGTACGATGCCATACAATACAATAGAGTACGATGCCATACAATACAATACAGTATGATGCCATACATTACAATTCAGTACGATACAATACAATACAGTACAATACAATACAATACAGTACAGTACAATACAGTACGATACCATACAATTCAGTACGATACCATACAATTCAGTACGATACCATACAATACAGTACGATACCATACAATTCAGTACGATACCATACGATACCGTACAATTCAGTACGATACCATACAATTCAGTACGATACCATACGATACAATACAGTACGATACAATACAATAGAGTACGATACTGTACAATTCAGTACTATACCATACAATACAATACAGTACGATGCCATACGATACCATACAATACAATATAGTACGATACCATACAATGCCATACAATACAATATAGTATGATACCATACAATACAATATAGTACGATACCATACGATACCATACAATACAATACAGTACGATGCCATACAATACAATACAGTACGATACCATACAATACAATACAGTACGATACCATACAATACAATACAGTACGATACCATACAATACAATACGATACCATACAATACAATACAGTACGATACCATACAATACAGTACGATGCCATACAATACGATACAGTACGATACCATACAATACAGTACGATACCATACAATACAATACAGTACGATACCATACAATACAATACGATACCATACAATACAATACAGTACGATACCATACAATACAGTACGATACCATACAATACAATACAGTACGATACCATACAATACAATACAGTACGATACCATACGATACCATACAATACAATACAGTACGATACCATACAGTACGATACAGTACGATACCATACAATACCATACAGTACGATACCATACAATACCATACAGTACGATACCATACAGTACAATACAGTACGATACAATACAATACCATACAGTACGATACCATACAATACAATACAATACCATACAATACAGTACGATACCATACAATACAATACGGTACGATACCATACAATACCATACAATACAGTATGATACCATACAATACCATACAATACAGTACGATACCGTACAATACAATACAGTATGATACAATACAATACGATACCATACAACACAGTACAGTACGATACCATACAATACAATACGATACCATACAATGCCACAATATAGTATGATACCATACAATACAATATAGTACAATACAATACAGTACGATGCCATACAATACAGTACGATGCCATACAATACGATACAGTACGATACCATACAATACAATACAGTACGATACCATACAATACAGTACGATGCCATACAATACGATACAGTACGATACCATACAACACAGTACGATACCATACAGAACAGTACGATACCATACAACACAGTACGATACCATACAGAACAGTACGATACCATACAATACAATACGATACCATACAATACAGTACGATACCATACAATACAGTACGATACCAAACAATACAATACAGTACTATACCATACAATACAGTACTATACAATACAATACGATACCATACAATACAATACAGTACGATACCATACGATACCATACAATACAGTACGATACCATACAATACAGTACTATACCATACAATACAATACAATACCATACAATACAGTACTATACCATACAATACAGTACGATACCATACAATACAATACAGTACGATACCGTACAGTACAGTACGATACCAAACAATACAATACAGTACGATACCATACGATACCATACAATTCAATACAGTACGATACCATATAATACAGTACGATACCATACAATACAGTACGATACCATACAATACAATACAGTACGATACAATACAGTACGATACCATACCATACAATACAGTACGATACCATACAATACAATACAGTACGATAGCAAACAATACAGTACGATACCATACAATACAATACAGTACGATACCATACGATACCATACAATACAATACAGTACGATACCATACAGTACGATACAGTACGATACCATACAATACCATACAGTACGATACCATACAATACCATACAGTACGATAACATACAGTACGATACAGTACGATACCATACAGTACGATACCATACAATACAATACGATACCATACAATACAATACAGTACGATACCATACAATACAGTACGATACCATACAATACAATACAGTACGATACCATACAATACAATACAGTACGATACCATACGATACCATACAATACAATACAGTACGATACCATACAGTACGATACAGTACGATACCATACAATACCATACAGTACGATACCATACAATACCATACAGTACGATACCATACAGTACAATACAGTACGATACAATACAATACCATACAGTACGATACCATACAATACAATACAATACCATACAATACAGTACGATACCATACAATACAATACGGTACGATACCATACAATACCATACAATACAGTATGATACCATACAATACCATACAATACAGTACGATACCGTACAATACAATACAGTATGATACAATACAATACGATACCATACAACACAGTACAGTACGATACCATACAATACAATACGATACCATACAATACAATACAGTACGATACCATACAATACAGTACGATGCCATACAATACGATACAGTACGATACCATACAATACAATACAGTACGATACCATACAATACAGTACGATGCCATACAATACGATACAGTACGATACCATACAACACAGTACGATACCATACAGAACAGTACGATACCATACAACACAGTACGATACCATACAGAACAGTACGATACCATACAATACAATACGATACCATACAATACAGTACGATACCATACAATACAGTACGATACCAAACAATACAATACAGTACTATACCATACAATACAGTACTATACAATACAATACGATACCATACAATACAATACAGTACGATACCATACGATACCATACAATACAGTACGATACCATACAATACAGTACTATACCATACAATACAATACAATACCATACAATACAGTACTATACCATACAATACAGTACGATACCATACAATACAATACAGTACGATACCGTACAGTACAGTACGATACCAAACAATACAATACAGTACGATACCATACGATAACATACAATTCAATACAGTACGATACCATATAATACAGTACGATACCATACAATACAGTACGATACCATACAATACAATACAGTACGATACAATACAGTACGATACCATACCATACAATACAGTACGATACCATACAATACAATACAGTACGATAGCAAACAATACAGTACGATACCATACAATACAATACAGTACGATACCATACGATACCATACAATACAATACAGTACGATACCATACAGTACGATACAGTACGATACCATACAATACCATACAGTACGATACCATACAATACCATACAGTACGATAACATACAGTACGATACAGTACGATACCATACAGTACGATACCATACAATACAATACAATACCATACAATACAGTACGATACCATACAATACAATACGGTACGATACCATACAATACCATACAATACAGTATGATACCATACAATACCATACAATACAGTACGATACCATACAATACCATACAATACAGTACGATACCGTACAATACAATACAGTATGATACAATACAATACGATACCATACAATACAGTAGGATACCATACAATACAGTATGATACCATACAATACCATACAATACAGTATGATACAATACAATACCATACAATACAGTACGATACCATACAATACAGTATGATACCATACAATACCATACAATACAGTATGATACCATACAATACCATACAATACAGTACGATACCATACAATACAGTACGATACAATACAATACAGTACGATACAATACAATACAGTACGATACCATACAATTCAGTACGATACAATACAGTACGATGCCATACAATACAATACAGTACGATGCCATACAATACAATACAGTATGATGCCATACAATACAATACAGTATGATACAATACAATACAGTACGATACCGTACAATTCAGTACGATACAATACAATACAATACAGTACAATACAATACAATACAGTACAGTACAATACAGTACGATACCATACAATTCAGTACGATACCGTACAATTCAGTACGATACCATACAATTCAGTACGATACCATACGATACTGTACAATTCAGTACGATACCATACAATTCAGTACGATACCATACGATACAATACAGTACGATACAATACAATAGAGTACGATACCATACAATACAGTACGATACCATACAATACAGTATGATACCGTACAATACAATACAGTATGATACCATACAATACCATACAATACAGTATGATACAATACAATACGATACCATACAATACAGTAGGATACCATACAATACAGTATGATACCATACAATACCATACAATACAGTATGGTACAATACAATACCATACAATACAGTACGATACCATACAATACAGTATGATACCATACAATACCATACAATACAGTACGATACCATACAATACAGTACGATACCATACAATACAGTACGATACAATACAATACAGGACGATACAATACAATACAGTAAGATACCATACAATACAATACAATACAGTACGATACCATACAATACAGTACAATGCCATTCAATACAGTACGATGCCATACAATACAGTACGATGCCATACAATACAGTACAATAACATACAATACAATACGATACCATACGATACCATACAATACAGTACTATACCATACAATACAGTATGATACCATACAATACCAGACAATACAGTACGATACCATACGATGCCATACAATACAGTACAATAACATACAATACAGTACGATACCGTACAATACAATACAGTACTATACCGTACAATACAATACAGTACTATACCATACGATACCATACAATACAGAACTATACCGTACAATACAATACAGTACTATACCATACAATACCATACAATACAATACGATACCGTACAATACAATACAATACAATTCAGTACGATACCATACAATACAGTAGGATACCATACAATACAATACCATACAATACAGTAGGATACCATACAATACAATACCATACAATACAGTACGATGCCATACAATACAATACGATATCGTACAATACAATACAATTCAGTACGATACCATACAATACAGTACTATACCATACAATACAATACAGTACTATACCATACGATACCATACAATACCATACAATACAGTACGATGCCATACAATACAATACGATACCGTACAATACAGAACGATGCCGTACAATTCAGTATGATACCATACAGTACAATGCCATACAATACAATACAGTACGATGCCATACAATACAATACAGTACGATGCCATACAATACAATACAGTACGCTACCATACAATACAATACAGTACGATACCATACGATACCATACAGTACGATGCCATACAATACAATACAGTACGATGCCATACGATACCATACAATACCATACAGTACGATGCCATACAATACAATACAGTACGATACCATACAATACAATACAGTACGATACCATACGATACCATACAGTACGATGCCATACAATACAATACAGTACGATGCCATACAATACAATACAGTACGATGCCATACGATACCATACAGTACGATGCCATACAATACAATACAATACAGTACGATACCATACAATACAATACAGTACGATACCATACAATTCAGTACGATACAATACAATACAGTACGATGCCATACAATACAATACAGTACGATGCCATACAATACAATACAGTATGATGCCATACAATACAATACAGTATGATACAATACAATACAGTACGATACCGTACAATTCAGTACGATACCATACAATTCAGTACGATACCATACAATACAGTACAATACAATACAATACAATACAGTACAATACAGTACGATACCATACAATTCAGTACGATACCATACAATTCAGTACGATACCATACAATTCAGTACGATACCATACGATACCGTACAATTCAGTACGATACCGTACAATTCAGTACGATACCATGCAATTCAGTACTATACCATACAATACAATACAGTACGATGCCATACGATACCATACAATACAATATAGTACGATACCATACAATGCCATACAATACAATATAGTATGATACCATACAATACAATATAGTACGATACCATACGATACCATACAATACAATACAGTACGATACCATACAATACAATACAGTACGATACCATACAATACAATACAGTACGATACCATACAGTACAATACGATACCATACAATACAATACAGTACGATACCATACAATACAATACGATACCATACAATACAATACAGTACGATACCATACAATACAGTACGATACCATACAATACAATACAGTACGATACCATACAATACAATACGATACCATACAATACAATACAGTACAATACCATACAATACAGTACGATACCAAACAATACAGTACGATACCATACAATACAGTACGATACCATACAATACAGTACGATACCAAACAATACAGTACGATACCATACAATACAGTACGATACCAAACAATACAGTACGATACCAAACAATACAATACAGTACGATACCATACAATACAGTACGATACCAAACAATACAGTACGATACCATACAATACAGTACGATACCATACAGAACAGTACGATACCAAACAATACAGTACGATACCATACAATACAGTACGATACCAAACAATACAGTACGATACCAAACAATACAGTACGATACCATACAATACAGTACGATACCAAACAATACAGTACGATACCATACAATACAGTACGATACCAAACAATACAGTACGATACCATACAATACAGTACGATACCATACAATACAGTACGATACCAAACAATACAGTACGATACCAAACAATACAGTACGATACCAAACAATACAATACAGTACGATACCAAACAATACAGTACGATACCATACAGAACAGTACGATACCATACAATACAATACAGTACGATACCATACAATACAGTACGATACCAAACAATACAATACAGTACGATACCATACAATACAGTACGATACCAAACAATACAATACAGTACTATACCATACAATACAGTACTATACCATACAATACAATATGATACCATACAATACAATACAGTACGATACCATACGATACCATACAATACAATACAGTATGATACCATACAATACAGTACAATAACATACAAAATAGTACTATACCATACAATACAGTACGATACCATACAATACAATACAGTACGATACCGTACAGTACAGTACGATACCAAACAATACAATACAGTACGATACCATACGATACCATACAATACAATACAGTACGATACCAAACAATACAATACAGTACGATACCATACAATACAGTACGATACCATACAATACAATACAGTACGATACCATACAATACAGTACGATACCATACAATACAGTACGATACCATACAATACAATACAGTACGATAGCATACAATACAGTACGATACCATACAATACAATACAGTACGATACCATACGATACCATACAATACAATACAGTACGATACCATACAGTACGATACAGTACGATACCATACAATACCATACAGTACGATACCATACAATACCATACAGTACGATACCATACAGTACGATACAGTACGATACCATACAATACCATACAGTACTATACCATACAATACAATACAATACCATACAATACAGTACATTTACATTTACATTTAAGTCATTTAGCAGACGCTCTTATCCAGAGCGACTTAATACAATACAATACAGTACGATACCATACGATACCATACAATACAATACAGTACGATACCATACAGTACGATACCATACAGTACGATACCATACAATACAGTACGATACCATACAGTACGATACCATACAATACAGTACGATACCATACGATACAGTACGATACCATACGATACAGTACGATACCATACGATACCATACAATACAATACAGTACGATACCATACAGTACGATACCATACAGTACAGTACGATACCATACAATACAGTACGATACCATACAATACAATACAGTACGATACCATACGATACAGTACGATACCATGCAATACAGTACGATACCATACAATACAGTACGATGCCATACGATACCATACAATACAATACAGTACGATACCATACAGTACGATACCATACAATACAGTACGATACCATACGATACAGTACGATACCATACGATACAGTACGATACCATACAATACAGTACGATACCATACAATACAGTACTATACCATACAATACAGTACGATACCATACAATACAGTACGATGCCATACAATACAGTACGATGCCATACAATACAGTATGATACAGTATGATACAATACAGTACGATACAGTATGATACAATACAGTACGATACCATACAATACAGTACGATACCATACAATACAGTACGATACCATACAATACGGTACGATACCATACAATACAGTACGATACCATACAATACAGTACGATACCATACAATACAGTACGATACCATACAATACAGTACTATACCATACAATACAGTACGATACCATACAATACAATACAGTACGATACCATACAATACAGTACTATACCATACAATACAGTACGATACCATACAATACAGTACGATGCCATACAATACAGTACGATGCCATACAATACAGTATGATACAGTATGATACAATACAGTACGATACAGTATGATACAATACAGTACGATACCATACAATACAGTACGATACCATACAATACAGTACGATACCATACAATACGGTACGATACCATACAATACAGTACGATACCATACAATACAGTACGATACCATACAATACAGTACGATACCATACAATACAATACAGTACGATACCATACAATACAGTACGATGCCATACGATACCATACAATACAATACAGTACGATACCATACAGTACGATACCATACAATACAGTACGATACCATACGATACAGTACGATACCATACGATACCATACAATACAATACAGTACGATACCATACAGTACGATACCATACAATACAGTACGATACCATACAATACAGTACGATACCATACAATACGGTACTATACCATACAATACAGTACGATACCATACAATACAGTACGATGCCATACAATACAGTACGATGCCATACAATACAGTATGATACAGTATGATACAATACAGTACGATACAGTATGATACAATACAGTACGATACCATACAATACAGTACGATACCATACAATACAGTACGATACCATACAATACGGTACGATACCATACAATACAGTACGATACCATACAATACAGTACGATACCATACAATACAGTACGATACCATACAATACAGTACTATACCATACAATACAGTACGATACCATACAATACAATACAGTACGATACCATACAATACAGTACTATACCATACAATACAGTACGATACCATACAATACAGTACGATGCCATACAATACAGTACGATGCCATACAATACAGTATGATACAGTATGATACAATACAGTACGATACAGTATGATACAATACAGTACGATACCATACAATACAGTACGATACCATACAATACAGTACGATACCATACAATACGGTACGATACCATACAATACAGTACGATACCATACAATACAGTACGATACCATACAATACAGTACGATACCATACAATACAATACAGTACGATACCATACAATACAGTACGATACCATACCATACAATACAGTACGATACCATACAATACAGTACGATACCATACAATACAATACAGTACGATACCATACAATACAGTATGATACGGGACGACACAACGCAGTACGATGCAACATGATAGTTTCAAGTTTTATTAGTCATATGTACAGGATACACATGGTATACATCGTCCAATGTAATGCTTCCTTGTAGGTTCCTTAAAGAACAATGCAACAACAATAATGAATAATTAAAGATAAGAACAGGAACATAAAGTAAATGTCTCAGTAGAACTGAATAAACATTGTAGCTTAATTAGAATATAAGAAGGGACAATGTATAGTACAATATTTACACGTGAAGGGGGGGATTGAGGGAAATGTGTTTAAATTGTGGAGTATTTATCATTCATAATAAGAGTCTAGTAGCAGCAGTTGTGATGTGTGGGTAGCATGTGTGTGTGTGTGTGTGTGTGTGTGTGTGTGTCTGTCTGTCTGTGTGTGTGTGTGTGTGTCTGTGTGTGTGTCTGTGTCTGTGTGTGTCTCTGTGTCTCTGTATCTGTGTCTCTGTGTCTCTGTGTGTCTGTGTGTGTGTCTGTGTCTGTGTGTGTGTCTGTGTCTGTGTGTGTGTGTCAAATCGAATCAAATCAAATTGTATTTGTTACATGCGCTGACTACAAGATGTGTAGACCTTCCTTACAAACCTTTAACCAACAATGCAGTTCAAGAAATAGAGTTAAGAAAATATTTAATAAATAAACTAAATAAATAAAAATTAAATACAAGTAACACAGTAAAATAACAATAACGAGGCTAAATACAGGGAGTACTGGTACAGAGTCAGTGTGGAGGCTATATACAGGGAGTACTGGTACAGAGTCAGTGTGGAGGCTATATACAGGGGGTACTGGTACAGAGTCAGTGTGGAGGCTATATACAGGGGGTACTGGTACAGAGTCAGTGTGGAGGCTATATACAGGGGGTACTGGTACAGAGTCAGTGTGGAGGCTATATACAGGGAGTACTGGTACAGAGTCAGTGTGGAGGCTATATACAGGGAGTACTGGTACAGAGTCAATGAGGAGGCTATATACAGGGAGTACTGGTACAGAGTCAATGTGGAGGCTATATACAGGGAGTACTGGTACAGAGTCAATGTGGAGGCTATATACAGGGAGTACTGGTACAGAGTCAATGTGGAGGCTATATACAGGGGGTACTGGTACAGAGTCAATGTGGAGGCTATATACAGGGAGTACTGGTACAGAGTCAATGTGGAGGCTATATACAGGGGGTACTGGTACAGAGTCAGTGTGGAGGCTATATACAGGGAGTACTGGTACAGAGTCAATGTGGAGGTTATATACAGGGAGTACTGGTACAGAGTCAATGTGGAGGCTATATACAGGGGGTACTGGTACAGAGTCAGTGTGGAGGCTATATACAGGGAGTACTGGTACAGAGTCAATGTGGAGGCTATATACAGGGGGTACTGGTACAGAGTCAATGTGGAGGCTATATACAGGGAGTACTGGTACAGAGTCAATGTGGAGGCTATATACAGGGGGTACTGGTACAGAGTCAATGTGGAGGCTATATACAGGGAGTACTGGTACAGAGTCAATGTGGAGGCTATATACAGGGAGTACTGGTACAGAGTCAATGTGGAGGCTATATACAGGGAGTACTGGTACAGAGTCAATGAGGAGGCTATATACAGGGGGTACCGGTACAGAGTCAATGTGGAGGCTATATACAGGGAGTACTGGTACAGAGTCAATGAGGAGGCTATATACAGGGAGTACTGGTACAGAGTCAATGAGGAGGCTATATACAGGGAGTACTGGTACAGAGTCAATGTGGAGGCTATATACAGGGAGTACTGGTACAGAGTCAGTGTGGAGGCTATATACAGGGGGTACTGGTACAGAGTCAATGTGGAGGCTATATACAGGGGGTACTGGTACAGAGTCAGTGTGGAGGCTATATACAGGGAGTACTGGTACAGAGTCAATGTGGAGGCTATATACAGGGAGTACTGGTACAGAGTCAGTGAGGAGGCTATATACAGGGAGTACTGGTACAGAGTCAATGTGGAGGCTATATACAGGGAGTACTGGTACAGAGTCAGTGTGGAGGCTATATACAGGGAGTACTGGTACAGAGTCAGTGAGGAGGCTATATACAGGGAGTACTGGTACAGAGTCAGTGTGGAGGCTATATACAGGGGGTACTGGTACAGAGTCAATGTGGAGGCTATATACAGGGAGTACTGGTACAGAGTCAGTGAGGAGGCTATATACAGGGGGTACCGGTACAGTGTCAGTGTGGAGGCTATATACAGGGTGTACTGGTACAGAGTCAGTGTGGAGGCTATATACAGGGAGTACTGGTACAGAGTCAGTGTGGAGGCTATATACAGGGGGTACCGGTACAGAGTCAGTGAGGAGGCTATATACAGGGTGTACTGGTACAGTGTCAGTGTGGAGGCTATATACAGGGTGTACTGGTACAGAGTCAGTGTGGAGGCTATATACAGGGAGTACTGGTACAGAGTCAATGTGGAGGCTATATACAGGGAGTACTGGTACAGAGTCAATGTGGAGGCTATATACAGGGAGTACTGGTACAGTGTCAATGTGGAGGCTATATACAGGGAGTACTGGTACAGAGTCAGTGTGGAGGCTATATACAGGGAGTACTGGTACAGTGTCAATGTGGAGGCTATATACAGGGAGTACTGGTACAGAGTCAATGTGGAGGCTATATACAGGGAGTACTGGTACAGAGTCAGTGTGGAGGCTATATACAGGGGGTACTGGTACAGAGTCAATGTGGAGGCTATATACAGGGTATTACGGTACAGAGTCAATGTGGAGGCTATATACAGGGGGTACTGGTACCGAGTCAGTGTGGAGGCTATATACAGGGGGTACTGGTACAGAGTCAATGAGGAGGCTATATACAGGGAGTACTGGTACAGAGTCAGTGTGGAGGCTATATACAGGGGGTACTGGTACAGAGTCAATGTGGAGGCTATATACAGGGAGTACTGGTACAGAGTCAGTGTGGAGGCTATATACAGGGGTTACCGGTACAGAGTCAATGTGGAGGCTATATACAGGGGTACCGATACCGAGTCAATGTGGAGGCTATATACAGGGAGTACTGGTACAGAGTCAGTGTGGAGGCTATATACAGGGGGTACTGGTACAGAGTCAATGTGGAGGCTATATACAGGGAGTACTGGTACAGAGTCAGTGTGGAGGCTATATACAGGGGGTACTGGTACTGAGTCAATGTGGAGGCTATATACAGGGAGTACTGGTACAGAGTCAGTGTGGAGGCTATATACAGGGGGTACTGGTACAGAGTCAATGTGGAGGCTATATACAGGGTATTACGGTACAGAGTCAATGTGGAGGCTATATACAGGGGGTACTGGTACCGAGTCAGTGTGGAGGCTATATACAGGGGGTACCGGTACAGAGTCAATGTGGAGGCTATATACAGGGTATTACGGTACAGAGTCAATGTGGAGGCTATATACAGGGGGTACTGGTACAGAGTCAATGTGGAGGCTATATACAGGGGGTACTGGTACAGTGTCAGTGTGGAGGCTATATACAGGGGGTACTGGTACAGAGTCAATGTGGAGGCTATATACAGGGGTTACCGGTACAGAGTCAATGAGGAGGCTATATACAGGGAGTACTGGTACAGAGTCAATGAGGAGGCTATATACAGGGAGTACTGGTACAGAGTCAATGTGGAGGCTATATACAGGGAGTACTGGTACAGAGTCAGTGTGGAGGCTATATACAGGGGGTACTGGTACAGAGTCAATGTGGAGGCTATATACAGGGGGTACCGGTACAGAGTCAGTGTGGAGGCTATATACAGGGAGTACTGGTACAGAGTCAGTGTGGAGGCTATATACAGGGAGTACTGGTACAGAGTCAGTGTGGAGGCTATATACAGGGGGTACTGGTACAGAGTCAATGTGGAGGCTATATACAGGGGGTACTGGTACAGAGTCAGTGTGGAGGCTATATACAGGGGGTACTGGTACCGAGTCAGTGTGGAGGCTATATACAGGGAGTACTGGTACAGAGTCAATGTGGAGGCTATATACAGGGGGTACTGGTACAGAGTCAATGTGGAGGCTATATACAGGGAGTACTGGTACAGAGTCAATGTGGAGGCTATATACAGGGAGTACTGGTACAGAGTCAATGTGGAGGCTATATACAGGGAGTACTGGTACAGAGTCAATGTGGAGGCTATATACAGGGAGTACTGGTACAGAGTCAATGTGGAGGCTATATACAGGGAGTACTGGTACAGAGTCAATGAGGAGGCTATATACAGGGAGTACTGGTACAGAGTCAGTGTGGAGGCTATATACAGGGGGTACTGGTACAGAGTCAATGTGGAGGCTATATACAGGGAGTACTGGTACAGAGTCAATGTGGAGGCTATATACAGGGAGTACTGGTACAGAGTCAATGTGGAGGCTATATACAGGGAGTACTGGTACAGAGTCAATGTGGAGGCTATATACAGGGTGTTACGGTACAGAGTCAGTGTGGAGGCTATATACAGGGTGTTACGGTACAGTGTCAGTGTGGAGGCTATATACAGGGTGTTACGGTACAGAGTCAATGTGGAGGCTATATACAGGGTGTTACGGTACAGTGTCAGTGTGGAGGCTATATACAGGGAGTACTGGTACAGAGTCAATGTGGAGGCTATATACAGGGGGTACTGGTACAGAGTCAATGTGGAGGCTATATACAGGGAGTACCGGTACAGAGTCAATGTGGAGGCTATATACAGGGGGTACTGGTACAGAGTCAATGTGGAGGCTATATACAGGGAGTACTGGTACAGAGTCAGTGTGGAGGCTATATACAGGGAGTACTGGTACAGAGTCAATGTGGAGGCTATATACAGGGAGTACTGGTACAGTGTCAGTGTGGAGGCTATATACAGGGGGTACTGGTACAGAGTCAATGTGGAGGCTATATACAGGGGGTACTGGTACAGAGTCAATGTGGAGGCTATATACAGGGAGTACCGGTACAGAGTCAATGTGGAGGCTATATACAGGGGGTACTGGTACAGAGTCAATGTGGAGGCTATATACAGGGGGTACTGGTACAGAGTCAATGTGGAGGCTATATACAGGAGTACTGGTACAGAGTCAATGTGGAGGCTATATACAGGAGTACTGGTACAGAGTCAGTGTGGAGGCTATATACAGGGAGTACTGGTACAGAGTCAATGTGGAGGCTATATACAGGGAGTACTGGTACAGAGTCAGTGTGGAGGCTATATACAGGGAGTACTGGTACAGAGTCAATGTGGAGGCTATAAACAGGGAGTACTGGTACAGTGTCAGTGTGGAGGCTATATACAGGGAGTACTGGTACAGAGTCAATGTGGAGGCTATATACAGGGGGTACTGGTACAGAGTCAATGTGGAGGCTATATACAGGGAGTACTGGTACAGAGTCAATGTGGAGGCTATAAACAGGGAGTACTGGTACAGTGTCAGTGTGGAGGCTATATACAGGGAGTACTGGTACAGAGTCAATGTGGAGGCTATATACAGGGGGTACTGGTACAGAGTCAATGTGGAGGCTATAAACAGGGAGTACTGGTACAGTGTCAGTGTGGAGGCTATATACAGGGAGTACTGGTACAGAGTCAATGTGGAGGCTATATACAGGGGGTACTGGTACAGAGTCAATGTGGAGGCTATATACAGGGAGTACCGGTACAGAGTCAATGTGGAGGCTATATACAGGGAGTACTGGTACCGAATCAATGTGGAGGCTATATGCAGGGCGTACTGGTACCGAGTCAATGTGGAGGCTATATGCAGGGCGTACTGGTACCGAGTCAATGTGGAGGCTATATACAGGGAGTACTGGTACCGAGTCAATGTGGAGGCTATATACAGGGGATACCGGTAGAGTCAATGTGGAGGCTATATACAGGGGGTACCGGTACAGAGTCAATGTGGAGGCTATATACAGGGGGTACTGGTACAGAGTCAATGTGGAGGCTATATACAGGGGGTATTGGTACAGAGTCAATGAGGAGGCTATATACAGGGGGTACCGGTAGAGTCAATGTGGAGGCTATATACAGGGGGTACTGGTACAGAGTCAATGTGGAGGCTATATACAGGGGGTACCAGTACAGAGTCAATGTGGAGGCTATATACAGGGGGTACTGGTACAGAGTCAATGTGGAGGCTATATACAGGGGGTACTGGTACAGAGTCAATGTGGAGGCTATATACAGGGGGTACCGGTACAGAGTCAATGTGGAGGCTATATACAGGGGGTACCGGTACAGAGTCAGTGTGGAGGCTATATACAGGGGGTACCGGTACAGAGTCAATGTGGAGGCTATATACAGGGAGTACCGGTACAGAGTCTATGTGGAGGCTATATACAGGGGGTACTGGTACCGAGTCAATGTGGAGGCTACATACAGGGTATTACGGTACAGAGTCAATGTGGAGGCTATATACAGGGGGTACCGGTACAGAGTCAATGTGGAGGCTATATACAGGGTGTTACAGTACAGAGTCAATGTGGAGGCTATATACAGGGGGTACCGGTACAGAGTCAATGTGGAGGCTATATACAGGGAGTACTGGTACCGAGTCAATGTGGAGGCTATATGCAGGGAGTACTGGTACAGAGTCAATGTGGAGGCTATATACAGGGGGTACCGGTACAGAGTCAATGTGGAGGCTATAAACAGGGAGTACTGGTACCGAGTCAATGTGCGGGGGTACAGGTTAGTCGAGGTAATTTGTACAGAGGTAGGGGTAAAGTGTCCGAGTGAGTGAGTGAGTGAGTGAGTGAGTGAGTGAGTGAGTGAGTGAGTGAGTGAGTGAGTGAGTGAGTGTATGCTAAGATGTGGATAATCAGAACAGGTGGTTAGTCCAGTTCAAGTGTTCAGCAGTCTGATGGCTTGAGGATAGAACCTGTCTCTGAGCCTGTTGGTATCAGACCTCATGCTCTGATACAGTCTGATGGCTTGTAGATAGAACCTGTCTCTGAGCCTGTTGGTATCAGACCTCCTGCTCTGATACAGTCTGATGGCTTGTAGATAGAACCTGTCTCTGAGCCTGTTGGTATCAGACCTCATGCTCTGATACAGTCTGATGGCTTGTAGATAGAACCTGTCTCTGAGCCTGTTGGTATCAGACCTCATGCCCGACGGTAAGGGAGTGAACAGCTCCGTGCCTGGGGTGTGTGGGGGTCCTTGATGATGCTGCTGGCCTTCCTCAGGCACCGCTTTGAATAGATGTCCCGGGTGGGTGGGGTCCCAGTGATGTACTGGGCCAACTGGTGGACCTTTCGGTCGTGGACAGAGCAATTCCCGTACCAGGCCGTGATGCAACCAGGATGCTCTCGGTCGTATTTGGAGAAGACCTGGGCTGGCATGCCGTATTTAGGAAGTAGAAACGCTGTTGTGCCCTCTTGACCAGAGTGGTGGAGGTGTTGGTCCATGTTAAGTCCTCGGTGATGTGGACGCTGAGGAACTGACTCTTTCTACTGCAGTCCTGTTGATGTGGATGCTGAGGAACTGACTCTCTCTACTGCAGTCCTGTTGATGAGGATGGTGGTGTTGGTCCATGTTAAGTCCTAGGTGATGTGGACGCTGAGGAACTGACTCTCTCTACTGCAGTCCTGTTGATGTGGATGGAGGTGTTGGTCCATGTTAAGTCCTCGGTGATGTGGACGCTTAGGAACTGACTCTCTCTGCTGGAAGTGTTGTTCCCAATCCTCACAGCCTGTGGTTGGCCCGTCAGGAAGTCCACGATCCAGTTGCAGAGGGTGGTGTCCAGACCCAGGGCTCTGAGCTTGGTGTCGAGTTTGGAGGGAACAATAGTGTTGAATTGTAGTCAATGAACAGCATTTTCACATAGGTGTTCCTCTTGTCCAGATGTGTTACGTCCGTGTGAGTAGCGATGGAAATAACATCATCCGTGGTTCTGTTGGAGTGGGTCCAGCGTGCCTGGCATGTAGGCCATGACCAGCCTGAGCACCAAGGGTGCGATTTAGTCATTTGGGCATGTCACCTTAGTTTTTCTTGGGCACTGGGACGATGGTGGTCTCCTTGAAGTAGGTGGGGACTACAGCCTTAGACAGGGACAGGTTAAAGATGTCCGAGAAGACGCCCCCGCCAGTTGGTCAGCACACACCCTGAGGACGCGACCAGGGATTCCATCAGTGCTAGTGGTTTTGTGAATCTACACTCTTTTTTTGTTTTTTTGTTTTCCTCACGCCAGCCTCGGAGAATGAAAGCACCTGGTCGTCCAGAGCAGTGAGATTCTTCCTGGATGGCTCGGTATTGTCTACCTCGAAGCGAGCATAGAGTGTTTTTTGCCCGTCTGGGACGGAGGCTTCAGTGGGAACCACACCACTGGATTTGCCTATGTATTCTGTGATAGTCTGTAGTCCTTGCCACATCCGAGTCGAAATTGTCGAACATCAATTCAAGTTTGAGTCTCTATTGTCTTTTTGAGTCCCTAATGGATTTACAGACCTCGTACCTGCTTGCCCTGTACATGTGGTGCGTCACCGAGTCATCAGGGTTCATTCTGCTGACAGTGAATGCTCTCAGCATGGTACGGATATCTCCGTTCGTCCAGGGTTTTTGGTTGGGGTACGTCCAGATTGTTATTGTGGGTACATGAAGACTGTGACTGAAGATGTATATTCACTCAATATTGATGGATGCAATACAATACAATACACTATTGAAAGACTTTGAAAACATATTTCATACTGGAATTGTTGTTATCTATCTTTTACGTTAATTTCTTTTAATCATTTGGTCTTTTTCCCCTTTTTCTCAGATTGCCAAAGACTTGATTGTAAAGTGAGTGAGTCTTATTTTTAATCTGGTACTGATAATAAGTAACTCATAATAAATAACTAATAAGACGTAACTAATAATTAGTAACTAATAAGAAGTACGATTTGTTAGAAGTTTGGAACGGTTTGGGACATTCTACTGATCAATACTTTGCAGTCTTTCTATTTTGTTTCCGTCTCATTCAAACTCTCGGTCTGTCCCACATTCTGTCTATCCTCTCTCTATCCTTCTCTCTGTGTTTGTGCTACCTCATTTATATCCCCATCTCCTTGCCAGGGTGAATGTGGCGTCCAGTACCTGCATCGTGGAGACCCTGGAGCCTGGTTATGAGAACATGGACCACTACAGAGTCAACTTCAACGCAGAGAAGAGGGCTCTGTACAAGTTGGACTTCATCAAAGGTACCGTGGCTGCGTCTGAACTATCATTATTTTCCCTATATAGAGCACCACTATCTTTTAGCCAGAGCCCCAGTGGCCATCAGTGTGTTCTACTGATGTTCTGTGTGGATATTCCACATCAGCAGTAAGAGAAGACACACCTAACCTGTTTTATTGTCTCTGTTCATTGTAGAGGAGGAGGAGGGAGAGGAGGTTCCTGAGGAGGCAGAATCAGAACCAGAATGTGAACCAGTTCTGGACTTAGAACCCGAGGCCGTTCTGGAACCAGCAACAGTTCATGAACCAATGGCACTGCCAGTACTGGTGCAAGAACGAGAGCCAGAATCAGTACCACAGCCAGTGCTAGAGGAAGAACTACAGACAGAACCAGTACCACAGCCAGTGCTAGTGGAAGAACTACAGACAGAACCAGAGCAGGTGCCAGTGGCAAAGCGACAGCTAGTTCCAGAACATGGGACAGTTCTAGAACCAGTAGCATTTCCAGAACATGTGACAGTTCTAGAGCCGCTGGAAGTTCTAGAACCAGAGTCAGCATCCAGTCAGGTCCTGGATGCAGAGCCTGCGTTGGAGCTGAAGACAGTGGGAGAGTGTTGGGGACTGAAGGACCCAGCAGAGCTGACAGAGGAGGTCAGGGATCAAGCAGAGGGGTATGATGCAGACCTGCAGAAAGAGGAGTTCTGTGACCAAGGGGGCTTAAATACACAACAGGTATAGTACGCTATACATGACATGTATTTCCTCGCAAATTGGAGAAAAAAAAATGTAATTGCTATATGTTATGTTACATACATGAATTAATTTCAGACATGTTATGAGAATATGAATAATAATACAGAAAAGTGAGAACAAAGGACTTAATTGTATTGTTGCCCTAACCATTTCTCTCTTTGAGAGAGACAACAGAGTAAAGAGTCAGTGTCCAGTCAGACAACAGAGTAAAGAGTCAGTGTCCAGTCAGACAACAGAGTAAAGAGTCAGTGTCCAGTCAGACAACAGAGTAAAGAGTCAGTGTCCAGTCAGACAACAGAGTAAAGAGTCAGTGTCCAGACAGACAACAGAGTAAAGAGTCAGTGTCCAGTCAGACAACAGAGTAAAGAGTCAGTGTCCAGTCAGACAACAGAGTAAAGAGTCAGTGTCCAGTCAGACAACAGAGTAAAGAGAGTCAGTGTCCAGTCAGACAACAGAGTAAAGAGTCAGTGTCCAGTCAGACAACAGAGTAAAGAGTCAGTGTCCAGTCAGACAACAGAGTAAAGAGTCAGTGTCCAGTCAGACAACAGAGTAAAGAGTCAGTGTCCAGTCAGACAACAGAGTAAAGAGTCAGTGTCCAGTCAGACAACAGAGTAAAGAGTCAGTGTCCAGTCAGACAACAGAGTAAAGAGTCAGTGTCCAGTCAGACAACAGAGTAAAGAGTCACAGTGTCCAGTCAGACAACAGAGTAAAGAGTCAGTGTCCAGTCAGACAACAGAGTAAAGAGTCAGTGTCCAGTCAGACAACAGAGTAAAGAGTCAGTGTCCAGACAGACAACAGAGTAAAGAGTCAGTGTCCAGACAGACAACAGAGTAAAGAGTCAGTGTCCAGACAGACAACAGAGTAAAGAGTCAGTGTCCAGACAGACAACAGAGTAAAGAGTCAGTGTCCAGACAGACAACAGAGTAAAGAGTCAGTGTCCAGTCAGACAACAGAGTAAAGAGTCAGTGTCCAGTCAGACAACAGAGTAAAGAGTCACAGTGTCCAGTCAGACAACAGAGTAAAGAGTCAGTGTCCAGACAGACAACAGAGTAAAGAGTCAGTGTCCAGACAGACAACAGAGTAAAGAGTCACAGTGTCCAGACAGACAACAGAGTAAAGAGTCAGTGTCCAGACAGACAACAGAGTAAAGAGTCAGTGTCCAGACAGACAACAGAGTAAAGAGTCACAGTGTCCAGACAGACAACAGAGTAAAGAGTCAGTGTCCAGACAGATAACAGAGTAAAGAGTCACAGTGTCCAGACAGACAACAGAGTAAAGAGTCAGTGTCCAGACAGACAACAGAGTAAAGAGTCACGGTGTCCAGGCAGACAACAGAGTAAAGAGTCAGTGTCCAGACAGACAATAGAGTAAAGAGTCACAGTGTCCAGACAGACAACAGAGTAAAGAGTCACAGTGTCCAGACAGACAACAGAGTAAAGAGTCAGTGTCCAGACAGACAACAGAGTAAAGAGTCAGTGTCCAGACAGACAACAGAGTAAAGAGTCACAGTGTCCAGACAGACAACAGAGTAAAGAGTCAGTGTCCAGACAGACAACAGAGTAAAGAGTCAGTGTCCAGACAGACAACAGAGTAAAGAGTCACGGTGTCCAGGCAGACAACAGAGTAAAGAGTCACGGTGTCCAGACAGACAACAGAGTAAAGAGTCACAGTGTCCAGACAGACAACAGAGTAAAGAGTCACAGTGTCCAGACAGACAACAGAGTAAAGAGTCACAGTGTCCAGACAGACAGCAGAGTAAAGAGTCAATGTCCAGTCAGACAACAGAGTAAAGAGTCAGTGTCCAGATAGACAACAGAGTAAAGAGTCAATGTCCAGGCAGACAACAGACTGTCTTGTTTTAAATGTCCCATCTGTGTCCCAAATGGCACCCAGGCCTATTCCGTTATTTAGTGCACTACTTTTGGTCAGAGACGGGTTCTTAGTTGTAGTGCACTACATAGGGAATAGGAGCCCGTACACAAGAATCCCTCAGGGCCAGATTCAAAGCCGGAGCTGTGTCAGGAGGAACACGAGGTGACATGGAGCTCCAGGACCAGCAGGCTGAGGCCAGTGAGACACGAGACTCTACCCCAGCTGGTACAACCATGGCTGGACAGTGGTTAGCCCTAAAGAGGGTTGGTCCCGAGAGGCACTTGAAGTACCTGGGGCTGGGAGAAGGAGCATCTTCCCTCTAGCTAGGGAGTCCCAGCCTCTACTCCAACCCCAGACTCTACTCCAAGCCCCAGCCTCTACTCCAGCCCCAGCCTCTACCACAACCCCAGCCTCTACTCCAACCCCAGACTCTACTCTAACCCCTGCCCCAGTCTCTACTCCAACCCCAGTCTCTACTCCAACCCCAGCCTCAGGCTCTACTCCAACCCCAGCCTCTACTCCAACCCCAGACTCTACTCCAACCCCAGCCTCTACTCCAACCCCAGCCTCAGTCTCTACTCCAACCCCAGCCTCAGTCTCTACTCCAACCCCAGTCTCTACTCCAACCCCAGCCTCTACTCCAACCCCAGCCTCAGTCTCTACTCCAACCCCAGTCTCTACTCCAACCCCAGTTTCTACTCCAACCCCAGCTCCATCCTCTACTCCAACCCCAGTCTCTACTACAACCCCAGTATCTACTCCAACCCCAGTCTCTACTCCAACCCCAGTCTCTACTCCAACCCCAGTCTCTACTCCAACCCCAGTTTCTACTCCAATCCCAGCCCCATCCTCTACTCCAACCCCAGTCTCTACTCCAAGCCCAACCCCAGTCTCTACTCCAACCCCAGCCTCTACTCCAAGCCCCAGCCTCTACTCCAATCCCAGCCCCAGCCTCTACCACAACCCCAGCCTCTACTCCAACCCCAGACTCTACTCTAACCCCTGCCCCAGTCTCTACTCCAACCCCAGTCTCTACTCCAACCCCAGCCTCAGTCTCTACTCCAACCCCAGACTCTACTCCAACCCCAGCCTCTACTCCAACCCCAGCCTCAGTCTCTACTCCAACCCCAGCCTCAGGCTCTACTCCAACCCCAGTCTCTACTCCAACCCCAGCCTCTACTCCAACCCCAGCCTCAGTCTCTACTCCAACCCCAGTCTCTACTCCAACCCCAGTTTCTACTCCAACCCCAGCTCCATCCTCTACTCCAACCCCAGTCTCTACTACAACCCCAGTATCTACTCCAACCCCAGTCTCTACTCCAACCCCAGTCTCTACTCCAACCCCAGTTTCTACTCCAATCCCAGCCCCATCCTCTACTCCAACCCCAGTCTCTACTCCAACCCCAACCCCAGTCTCTACTCCAACCCCAGCCTCTACTCCAACCCCAGCCTCTACTCCAACCCCTGCCCCAGCCTCTACTCCTACCCCAGTCTCTACTCCAACCCCTGCCTCAGCCACAGCCTCTACTCCAGCCCCAGACTCAACTCCAACCCCAGCCTCTACTCCAATCTCAGCCCCAGGCTCTACTCCAGCCTCTGCCCCAGTCTCTACTCCAACCCCAGCCTCTACTCCAACCCCAATACCAGTCTCTACTTCAACCCCAGCCCCAGCCTCTACTCCAACCCCAGCCTCTACTCCAACCCAATACCAGACTCTACTCCAGCCCCAGCCTCTACTCCAACCCCAATACCAGCCTCTACTCCAGCCCCAGTCTCTACTCCAACCCCAACCCCAGCCTCTACTCCAACCCCTGCCCCAGCCTCTACTCCAACCCCAGCCTATACTCCAACCCCAATACCAGACTCTACTCCAGCCCCAGCCTCTACTCCAACCCCAATCCCAGCCTCTACTCCAACCCCTGCCCCAGCCTCTGCTCCAACCCCAGCCTATACTCCAACCCCAATACCAGACTCTACTCCAGCCCCAGTCTCTACTCCAACCCCAGCCTCTACTCCAACCCCAGCCCCAGCCTCTACTCCAACCCCAGCCCCAGCCTCTACTCCAACCCCCGCCCCAGGCTCTACTCCAACTTCAAGCCCAGGCTCGACCACCCCAGTATCCCCCTACCCCAGTATCCCCCTATCTTGCCCCAACCCAGACCTCTGTGGATGTGTACCAGCCCTGTCCAGAGCAGGCAGGTATTGGGAGGCTTCATGGAGGAGGACGCCCGTGGGTTTGTGTCCTTGGTTGGGCTGGGGGAGAGAGCTGCAACCAGGGGGGGTATGGCCCCCACCTCCACACCAACTCAACCATGATAACCAATCACAAACCACCAGCTCCACATCCACCTCTTCCTCACCCAGTCAGTCCTCCAGTCAACATGGTCGTCACTGCCTCCACTCTGTCACCTGTGTTTCTGATAGCTTTGACCCCGTGTTGTCAATGGTCCCCTGTGTTGTGAATGGCCCCCTGTGTTGTGAATGGTCCCTCTGTGTTGTGAATGGCCCCCTGTGTTGTGAATGGTCCCCTGTGTTGTGAATGGCCCCCTGTGTTGTGAATGGCCCCCTGTGTTGTGAATGGCCCCCTGTGTTGTGAATGGCCCCCTGTGTTGTGAATGGTCCCCTGTGTTGTGAATGGTCCCCTGTGTTGTGAATGGCCCCCTGTGTTGTGAATGGCCCCTGTGTTGTGAATGGTCCCTGTGTTGTGAATGGTCCCTGTGTTGTGAATGGTCCCTGTGTTGTGAATGGTCCCTGTGTTGTGAATGGTCCCTGTGTTGTGAATGGCCCCCTGTGTTGTGAATGGTCCCCCGTGTTGTGAATGGCCCCTGTGTTGTGAATGGTCCCTGTGTTGTGAATGGCCCCTGTGTTGTGAATGGTCCCTGTGTTGTGAATGGTCCCTGTGTTGTGAATGGCCCCCTGTGTTGTGAATGGCCCCCTGTGTTGTGAATGGTCCCTCTGTGTTGTGAATGGCCCCCTGTGTTGTGAATGGTCCCCTGTGTTGTGAATGGTCCCCTGTGTTGTGAATGGCCCCCTGTGTTGTGAATGGCCCCCTGTGTTGTGAATGGCCCCCTGTGTTGTGAATGGCCCCCTGTGTTGTGAATGGTCCCCTGTGTTGTGAATGGCCCCTGTGTTGTGAATGGTCCCTGTGTTGTGAATGGTCCCTGTGTTGTGAATGGTCCCTGTGTTGTGAATGGTCCCTGTGTTGTGAATGGCCCCCTGTGTTGTGAATGGTCCCCCGTGTTGTGAATGGCCCCTGTGTTGTGAATGGTCCCTGTGTTGTGAATGGCCCCTGTGTTGTGAATGGTCCCTGTGTTGTGAATGGCCCCCTGTGTTGTGAATGGCCCCCTGTGTTGTGAATGGTCCCTCTGTGTTGTGAATGGCCCCCTGTGTTGTGAATGGTCCCCTGTGTTGTGAATGGCCCCCTGTGTTGTGAATGGCCCCCTGTGTTGTGAATGGTCCCCTGTGTTGTGAATGGTCCCCTGTGTTGTGAATGGCCCCCTGTGTTGTGAATGGCCCCTGTGTTGTGAATGGTCCCTGTGTTGTGAATGGTCCCCTGTGTTGTGAATGGTCCCTGTGTTGTGAATGGTCCCCTGTGTTGTAAATGGTCCCCTGTGTTGTGAATGGTCCCCTGTGTTGTAAATGGTCCTTCCAACCCCACTGCACTTCTGTCATTGTCAGTCTTTTTCCTCAATTTTGTATAATTTTCTACCCTTTTCTTTCATAATTTCCATCTCTCCATCCATCTCTCTCTCCCTATAGGCTGTCACACTCTTCTTCTTCATCCTGGCTCTGGTGATCATGCTCCAGACTGTGTGGGCCCACATCAAGAACCTTTCTTTTATATAGCAGAGAACAGCAGCAGGATTCACACTACAACCCGGTTGATAATACTAAGGTACTGGTCTGGTGTAGCACGGAGGGGCGACTAGGTAGGTTATTCAGTTTAGGAGGTGCTTACCTGGGATCAGTTTTGGTATTTTGGATAATAATGAATAAGATGCTCTGATTATCTGGACCTGATCCAAGATCATCACTCCTATTCTAGGACACTGTATGAATAACTATCGTCACATCATGTCCCTGGGAGGTTCGGGGATGTTTGGGGATGTTCGGGGATGTTTGGGGATGTTCGGGGATGTTTGGGGATGTTCGGGGATGTTGGCGATGGGTATTTCTTCTGGGAAAGAAAGAAATACAATTGGTCCAGGAGTTGTATCTGCGAATATTGACCGTTTAGCATGGAACTGAGGAAAAATTGACAGGCAATCCTTTACAATTAAAGGCTTGGAATCATCGTTTTGTGGTCAACAAACTGATGTTTTTAGTGGCTGTTTGACTTGCAATCTGAACTAGATGTTTCTACCTGCAGATGGCAATCATGGTTTGTCTTTCTAAGATGAGAAGTATTTTTGCTGCAGCAAGGCTTTTAGTATAGGCTGTGACCACTTGCAATGTCGATCCGATGTATTTTGATGACGTCGTCAGATTTGTTTTGTTTTCTCTTGTCTTGGTTACCATCTGACTGAGGAAACAAAAAGCAAAGCAGCGGGTCTTTCAGCGAGAGAGAAGTTTCATGATACTCCCTCCACTTGGTATCCACCTCTTCTAGGGTCTAACCCCTTCGGTCGGGACCACAGGAACGGGAGAGGAGGGATGGGAGCAGAGCGTTGACGCACATTTTAGCCCCCCAACAGCCCTACTAATGCTGCCACCTTGTGGCTATAGAGTGGCATGACAGGCAGTCAGTCTGGTGGGTGGCTGCTGGCGCTGGTAGGAATGTAATGGAGGACCATATTTGTGTCATGTTGTTTTGTGAGAAGAATCCCACTCAAAACCTAATCAAAATCAAATAAAACATATAATGGTGCATTCTGGTCTAGTATGTCTTCACAGTTGAGTTGCTGCCGCTATCTCGTAACTATGGTTCCCATTTGGTCCAAGTCCCCAACCCTCTTCTATTATAAATGGTTCCCTTATGGTCCAAGTCCCCAACCCTCTTCTATTATCTATGGTTCCCTTATGGTCCAAGTCCCCAACCCTATTCTATTATCTATGGTTCCCTTATGGTCCAAGTCCCCAACCCTCTTCTATTATCTATGGTTCCCTTATGGGATAAGTCCCCAACCCTATTCTATTATCTATGGTTCCCTTATGGTCCAAGTCCCCAACCCTCTTCTATTATCTATGGTTCCCTTATGGGATAAGTCCCCAACCCTCTTCTATTGTCTATGGTTCCCTTAAGGTCCAAGTCCCCAACCGTCTTCTATTATCTATGGTTCCCTTATGGTCCAAGTCCCCAACCCTCTTCTATTATCTATGGTTCCCTTATGGTCCAAGACCCCAACCCTCTTCTATTATCTATGGTTCCCTTATGGTCCAAGTCCCCAACCCTCTTCTATTATCTATGGTTCCCTTATGGTCCAAGTCCCCAACCCTCTTCTATTATCTATGGTTCCCTTATGGTCCAAGACCCCAACCCTCTTCTATTATCTATGGTTCCCTTATGGTCCAAGTCCCCAACCCTCTTCTATTATCTATGGTTCCCTTATGGTCCAAGTCCCCAACCCTCTTCTATTATCTATGGTTCCCTTATGGTCCAAGTCCCCAACCCTCTTCTATTATCTATGGTTCCCTTATGGTCCAAGTCCCCAACCCTCTTCTGTTATCTCAGCCCAACTGGAAGCTTGTGGTCAAGGACTTGTGATGCTGTCTTGTGCTCTCACAAAAACTTTTTAGCATTCACTTATGCTCGTCTATTGAATCATGACGCTCCTTGCTGCATGAAATTGGTTTGACATCATGATTAACTTTCTTTGTTATCGACACATTTATTTATTTTATGTATCCTTCATTTAACGAGGCCAAGTCCGTTAAGAACGACTTCTTATTTACAATATTTACCTACCAAAAGACAAAAGGCCTCCTGCGGCGACGGAGGCCTGGGATTTAAATAAATAAATATAGGACAAAACACACATCACAACAAGAGAGACAACACAACACTACATAAAGAGAGACACCACAACACTACATAAAGAGAGACAACATAACACTACATAAAGAGAGACAACACAACACTACATATAGAGAGACAACACTACATAAAGAGAGACACCACAACACTACATAAAGAGAGACAACACAACACTACATATAGAGAGACAACACTACATAAAGAGAGACAACACAACACTACATAAAGAGAGACAACACAACACTACATAAAGAGAGACACCACAACACTACATAAAGAGAGACAACACAACACTACATAAAGAGAGACAACACTACACTACATAAAGAGAGACCTAAAGACAACAACATAGCAAGGCAGTAACATATGACAACACTACATAAAGAGAGACAACACAACACTACATAAAGAGAGACAACACAACACTACATAAAGAGAGATAACACAACACTACATAAAGAGAGACAACACAACACTACATAAAGAGAGACACCACAACACTACATAAAGAGAGACAACACAACACTACATATAGAGAGACACCACAACACTACATAAAGAGAGACACCACAACACTACATAAAGAGAGACAACACAACACTACATATAGAGAGACACCACAACACTACATAAAGAGAGACAACACAACACTACATAAAGAGAGACAACACAACACTACATAAAGAGAGACAACACAACACTACATAAAGAGAGACAACACAACACTACATATAGAGAGACACCACAACACTACATAAAGAGAGACAACACAACACTACATAAAGAGAGACCTAAAGACAACAACATAGCAAGGCAGTAACATATGACAACACAGCATGGTAGCAACAAAACATGGTACAAACATTATTGGGCACAGACAACAGCACAAAGGGCAAGAAGGTAGAGACAACAATCCATCACACAAAGCAGCCACAACTGTCAATAAGAGTGTCTGTCCATGATTGAGTCTATGAATGAAGAGATTGAGATAAAACTGTACAGTTTGAGTGTTTGTTGCAGCTCGTTTCAGTCACTAGCTCCAGCGAACTAAAGAGGAGCGACCCAGGCATGTGTGTGCTTTGGGGACCTTTAACAGAACGTGATTGGCAGAACGGGTGTTGTATGTGGAGGATGAGGGCTGCAGTAGATATCTCAGATAGGAGGGAGTGAGGCCTAAGAGGGTTTTATAAATAAGCATCAACCAGTGGGTCTTGAGACGGGTATACAAAGACGATCAGTTTACAAAGGAGTATAGAGTGCAGTGATGTGTCCTATAAGGAGCATTGGTGGCAAATAAGATGGCCGAATGGTAAAGAACATCTAGTCGCTCGAGAGCACTCTTACCTGTCGATCTATAAATTATGTCTCCGTAATCTAGCATGAGTAGGATGGTCATCTGAATTAGGGTTAGTTTGGCAGCTGGGGTGGAAGAGGAGCGATTACGATAGAGGAAACCAAGTCTAGATTGAACTTTTCCCTGCGGCTTTGACATGTGCTGAGAGAAGGACAGTGTACCGTCTAGCCATACTCCCAAGTACTTGTATGAGGTGACTACCTCAAGCTCTAAACCCTCAGAGGTAGCAATAACACCTGTGGGGAGAGGGGCAAACTTCTTACCAAACCACATGACCATTGTTTTGGAGGTGTTCAACAAGGTTGAGGGTAGAGAAAGCTTGTGGACACTAAGAAAGCTTTGTCGAAGTGCATTTAACACAAAATCCGGGGAGGGGCCAGCTGAGCATGAGACTGTATCGTCTGCATATACATGGAGGAGAGAGCTTCCTACTGCCTGAGCTATGTTGTTGATGTAAATTGAGAAGAGCGTGGGGCCTAGGATCGAGCCTTGGGGGTGCTCCCTTGGTGACAGGTAGCAGCTGAGACAGCAGATTTTCTAACTTTATACACTGCACTCTTTGAGAGAGGTAGTTAGCAAACCAGACCAAAGGCCCCTCAGAGACACTAATACTCCTTAGCCGGCCCACAAGAATGGAATGGTCTACCGTATCAAAAGCTTCGGCCAAGTCAATAAAAATAGCAGCACAATATTGCTTAGAATCAAGGGCAATGGTGACATCATTGAGGACCTTTATGGTTGCAGTGACACATCCATAACCTGAGCAGAAACCAGATTGCATACCAGAGATAATACTATAGACATCAAGAAAGCCAGTCAGTTGATTATTGACAAGTTTTTCCAACAAAACTTGAACGATTCCATGTAATCATCTCTCTGTGTCTCCATATAATGCATTCTTGGTGTGCTCTCTTGAATAGCCTACGTGGCCTTCTCAGTAGCTTATTGGCCTAAACAGATGAGGCTTCCTTATCTGTAGTACCTTGCATTTGAAGGCATCTGTCCATCTCCTTTCTCTGTCCAGATTGAGCCTTGGCCAGAGAACCCCACACCACAGGCAGGTGGTCCCTCCTCCCACTCCTCCCCCTCCTCTCCTTCCTCCAATGAGACCCCTCGTCTCAGCTTCTCTTCCTCCTGGCTCAACACTCTCTCTAAGAAGAAGAAATGAAGAAGAGATTGTCTGTACCACCGAGGGCCTGTCTGAACCATCATGGTTACAGAGGGCCTGTCTGAACCATCATGGCTACTGAGGGCCTGTCTGAACCATCATGGCTACTGAGGGCCTGTCTGAACCATCATGGCTACTGAGGGCCTGTCTGAACCATCATGGCTACTGAGGGCCTGTCTGAACCATCATGGCTACTGAGGGCCTGTCTGAACCATCATGGCTACTGAGGGGACAGGCCAGACAGAGACAAGGCCAAGATGGTTGAAATGTCAATGATGTCAAATTCTTCTAATTAAATTATTTTTAACGTCAAGAGCCGAGAGCTGAACGTGTTTTCCCAGGCACACAGAGAAAAGCATACTCAATATTCACCGACCATTTTGCAGGTCTTAAATCTGGTACGTACTGTAAGTTATTGTGCTCATGTACAGTATGTGTTTGGGTAGATACGATTAAATATATCTTATTATCATGTGATGCATGAAGGGTCTAGCCAGTGTGTGTGTTATCTGTTGGGAAATTGTCTTTAGCATATCTAGTTTTGTTGTTCTGGCGTTGCATCGATGCATGATAAGTTGTCATTTTCACTCTACTTGTTAATCCCTGTATACAGAAATGATTCACATGACTTTTTCCACATTTTGTTGTGCTACAGCTTGAATTTTAAATGGATTCAATTGCAAAAAAAAAAAATTTGGGGGGGGGGGGGGGGTCACTGTCCTACACACAATACCACATAATGTCAAAGTGGAATTGTGTTTTTAGACATTTTTACAAATGAATTAAAAATGAAAAGTTGAAATGTCTTAAGTGGATAAGTATTCAACCCCTTTGTTATGGCTAAATTCAACAGTACAAGTTCAGGAGAACACGTTCCCTTAACAAGTCACATAATAAGTTGCATGGACTCACTCTGTGTGCAACAATAGTGTTTAATATGATTTTTGAATGACTATCTTGTCTCTGTACCCCCACACATACAATTATCTGTAAGGTCCCTCAGTCGAACAGAGATAAAATTAGAGCCTGCAGGACTTGCTTTTTGGAGTGTGGTGTCAAAGAAATCAGAGCATCTCTTTATTACAGATAGACCTCTCCCCATCTTTACAACCATTGAATCTACATTTTTGACCATGACAGTTTACAATCTAAGGTAACGCCAAGTCATTTTAGTCTCAACTTGTTCATCAGCCACACCATTCACTACCAGATTCTGCTGAAGTCTAAAACCACCCATTCCGAAACAAACTGCAACTATTTGTTAAGAGTTTCAGTGACTTCATTAGCTGTGGTTACTGATGCGTATATGATTGAATCATCAGCATACATGGACACACATGCTTTGTTTAATGCCAGTGGCAGGTGATTGGTAAAAATAGAAAAGAGTAGAGGGCCTAGAGAGCTGCCCTGCGGTACACCACTCTCTACATGTTTGACATTAGAGAAGCTTCCATTAAAGAAAAACCTTTGAGTTCTATTAGATAGATAGCTCTATATCCACGATATGGGAGACATGTTTTTTCAACAAAAGGTTATGTTCAATAATATCAAAGGCTGCACTGAAATCTAACAGTACAGCTCCCACAAACTTCTTATCAATTTCTTTCAACCAATCATCAGTCATATGTGTTAGCGCAGTGCATGTTGAGTGCCCTTCTCTATCAGCAAGCTGAAAATCTGTTGTTAATTTGTTTACAGAGAAATAGCATTGCATTTGTTTTCCAACAGTTTGCTAAGAGCTTTACCGCTCTTGGGTAGTGGAATTACTTTGGCTTCCCTCCAGGCCTGAGGACAAAAACTTTCCTCTAGGCTCAGATTAAAAATATGACAGATAGGAGTGGCTACAGAGTCAGCTACCATCCTCACTAAATTGTCAATGCGGTTTGCCATTATTGATCGATAACAATTTTTCCACTTCTCCCACACTAAGTTAAATCTACTTGAAAATCTATGGCAAGACCTGAATACTATCAATGATCAAGAACCAATTTGACAGAACTTGAAGAATTTTGAAAAGAATAATGGGAAAATGTTGCAAAATCCAGATGTAGAAAGCTCTTAGAGACTTACCCAGAAAGACTCACAGCTGTAATCACTCTTAGAGATTTACCCAGAAAGACTCACAGCTGTAATCGCTACCAAAGTCGCTTCTGCAAAGTATTGACTCAGGGTTGTGAATACTTACAGTGCATTCGGAGAGTATTCAGACCCCTTCACTTTTTCCACATTTTGTTATATTACAGCTTTATTCTAAAATGGATTGAATACTTTTTCCCTGCTCAATCTACACACAATACCCCATAATGACAAAGTGAAAACAGGTTTTTAGAAATGTTTGCACATTTATTAACAATAAAAATCAAAAATACCTTATTCACATAAGTAATTCAGACCCTTTGCTATGAGACTCGAAATTGAGGTGTATTCAGGTGCATCCTGTTTCCATTGATCATCCTTGAGATGTTTCTACAACTTGATTGGAGACCACCTGTGGTAAATTCAATTGATTGGACATGATTTGGAAAGGCACACACCTGGCCATATAAGGTCCCACAGTTGACAGCACATGTCAGAGCAAAAACCAAGCCATGAGGTCGAAGGAATTGTCCGTAGAGCTCCGAGACAGGATTGTGTCGAGGCACAGATCTGGGGAAGGGTACCAAAAAATGCCTGTATCATTGAAGTCCCCAAAAACACAGTGGCCTCCATCATTCTTAAATGGAAGAAGTTTGGAACCACCAAGATACTTCCTAGAGCTGGCCGCAAGGCCAAACTGAGCAATCGGGGGAGAAGGGCCTTGGTCAGGGAGGTGATCAAGAACCCAATGGTCACTCTGACAGAGCTTTAGAGTTCCTCTGTGGAGCTAGAAGGACAACCATCTCTGCAGCACTCCACCAAGCAGACCTTTATGGTAGAGTGGCCAGACGGAAGCCACTCCTCAGTAAAAGGCACATGACAGCCTGCTTGTAGTTTGCCAAAAGGCACCTAAAGGACTCTCAGACCATGAGAAACAAGATTCTCTGATTTGATGAAACCAAGATTGAACTCTTTTGCTTCAATGTCAAGCGTCACATCTGGAGGAAACCTGATACCATCCCTACAGTGAATCATGGTGGTGGCAGCATCATGCTGTGGGGATGTTTTTCAGCGGCAGGGACTGGGAGACTAGTCAGGATCGAGGGAAAGATGAACGGAGCAAAGTACAGAGAGATCCTTGATGAAATCCTGAGTGCTCAGGAGCAGGTTATCAGACTGGGGAGAAGGTTCACCTTCCAACAGGACAACGACCCTAAGCACAGCCAAGACAACGCAGGAGTGGCTTTGTGATATGTCTCTGAATGTCCTTGAGTGGCCCAGCCAGAGACTGGACTTGAACCCGATCAACCAACTCTGGAGAGACCTGAAAATAGCTGTGCAGCAACACTCCCTGTCCAACCTGACAGAGCTTGAGAGGATCTGCAGAGAAGAATGGGAGAAACTCCCCAAATACAGGTCTGTCAAGCTTGTATCGTCATACCCTAAAAAACTATGCTGTAATCGCTGCCAAAGGTGCTTCAATAAAGTACTGAGTAAAGGGTCTGAATACTTATGTAAGTGTGCTATTTATGTATTAAAAATAAATTAATTTTGTTGATGAGGGTTTAAAAACTATTTCATCAGTTTAAGAACAAGTTTGTCATGTAACAAAATGTGGAAAAGGTCAAGGGGTCTGAATACTTTCCGAAGGCACTGTTTATATATATATAAACATTCATACTCTGGACTCTGACATTGCTGGTCCTAATATTTATATATTTCTTAATTCCATTATTTTACTTTTATAGTTGTGTGTATTGTTGTAAATTGTTAGATATTACTGCACTGTTGGAGCTCAGAACACAAGCATTTCGCTACACCCGCAATAACATCTGGTAAGTATGCGCATGCGACCAATAAAACATTTGAATAGGATAAAAAGAAGGTGGGAAAAAAGGGGGTTCCACTAGTTACCACAGCCACAAAGTAAAATTTGTCTCGAAAATAATAAAAATATTAAAACAAAAAATAAGCTATTTGGTCTTAATTGTAGGTTTAAGTTTTGGCATAATGTTAGCAGTGTGATTAAAGTTATGGTTAGGTTTAAAATCAAATTTTAACAGAAAATAAATTGTATAAATGGGCGGGGTTTATGACGTTACGTCCGTGTGACGAGCGGGGCAAGGTGACGCCTTGAAAAACGTCATCAACAGACGCCGGAAAAGGCGCAACCTGAGAGTTCATCATCGAGCTGAGGTGGCTTTATTATTGGAGCGAGTATTACCTGTTCGTATCTGTGTTCCTCGACGAATGAGGTTGTTGTTGAGTAACTGTCACGCCACAGGTTTCGTTTGATTGAGTGGACGGCACTGCTAGCTAGTTAGCCACCACCCTTTTCTAGCTAACGTCGTTCTCGCTTTAAGGCGCTCAAACACTCCGCTCATTCGACGCCATGGACCCCGTTGGTCAAGGTAACGTAAATTACTGACACTATTGTTGTTGAATTTAAGACCCATTTGCCAGCTGGCCGTTGATTTAGGGGGAAGTTATTACGAATTCCTGTTCATGATTGTGCATTGGATATGAACGACGGCAACAACAGCCGTTCTTCTGGAAATGTCATAGGAAGGGGAACGGAGGGCAGAGATCGAGTTACTGTGATTTAAATATCTTTGTTAATCATATTAGTTTCGTCCCTTATCAATGATCTCTTTTAATGTTTTTATAGTTACGCGATTATTCAATTGGCTTCTTTTTTTAAAAAATCGCTCGTAGCCTTTGTTTACAAAAAAAAAAGATGCTTGATAGTTAACGTAAATGGCTAGACAAGAACGCAGCCAGGATGGTTGGTTAACTAGTTTGTTAGCTTGCCAGCTGATATGGTTCAATTGAGTGACACACCTTGGCTATGTTCCCAATGACCAACAAGGCAACAGTGAACATGTCATACCCCACGAAAGATGTAGCGGCCATTGAGTTATAGCGTGTGACACGTTTTCAGTTGTGACCACAGATCTATTATGTTGACCAGAGATACTCAAGTGTCTCCTCTAATGGAAAATAAATGTATTTAAAAAAAAAAATGAAAGCCAGTTAGCCTGTGTGTACCAGTAGCATATACTCTATACGCCACCTGCTGGAGAAGACGTATTTTGGGCCAAGTTATCCCTCTCGCCTTGCATTTTCCTCTCTGTCTGACTAACAAATTTCATTGAATTATTATTAGCACCCGCCTTGGGTCAATCAGTGTAATTTTGTTAAATGCCGGCTCTCTATGGCAAGACGCAACAATCGCCCAAGTTTCTTCAAAATCGGGCCAGTGTTGCGATTGGGGGGGGGGGGGTATGCCAGGGCGGTGGCATTTAGCCTAACTATCGAATTGTTTGATTAGCTAACGTTACATAATGTTAGTTTAGATGCATTTCCCTCTAAGGCATCCGTAGGTTCAGTTTGCAGGCGGAGTTTCGTTTTTATTTGGTAGCTACAACATTGTCCCCATCAGTTGACTCTTGTAATAATGTCAATTCTGGAAAAAGCTTACGTGTACAACAGCGGTCCTTCCACGGGGATGCTGAAATACAAACCATCGCACTGAGACCGAGAAATAGAAATGGGGGATTTGGCGGTTGTATTCCATACGTTATTTTTTAATTAAAAGTAGGTTTTTTGAGCAGAAGCACCACAGTTGTCCAGGACAAACAGGCACATGTAAGCGTTTTCATAATCAACTTTTTATTTTTATTTTTTAAGTATTGTTTCTAGCAAATCACGCAACCAGTTATCCATACTGAACTCCGCATTGGTATAAGATAAGTGTTGAGCGTTTGCTCAGCTAGTTTGCTCCTAGCAAAGCTAGGCGAAGATACCGGCTGTGCGGGCAAACTCTTTTAAAGGCCTTCAATTTAAATTTTAAAAAGCGGCAATATGACTGTCTCCCTACGGTAGCAGCGACCTGGCCAGAAACGATTCCTCAACATAGCCCGAATTAATCCAAGACAAATCAAGAAAGCGGTCATTCATTCTGACTTTTTTCCGAAGAGATCTTAATCGCGCAATTTTACATCTCACTAAGATGTTTGGTGCAATATTTCACAAGTGACAAAATGTGCATGAAAACTAGTCGTCTCTCATTGAATGAAAAGGACCGCTTAATGTTCCCACTCCTACTAGGAGTAGTGCTGTTGACCAACCCAAGACGAAGGGGTGTGAACTTAACTTCTACCGGATATTTTCATATTAGTCACATGAAACCGCGCACACGTGCACATTTTGAGAACGGTGTGTAGCCTACAGCGACGTGCTTACTGTTGATCTTGTAATATGAAGAAATTAAAATATTAACTCTAAACGGTCTGAGCGGTTGCATCGGTCTCATTGCTTAATTTTAACATTTAAATTCTGTGCGGTGGGTGTATGAATTTTGCATATGTCGTCTCAGAGTCTTTTCCGAACCGTAGACCCAAGGACGATGGGGCTCTTAATTAGATCCCCCAGAGGCAGGTATTTTATAAGGACATTTACACATTTGGGTATCATTGTAATGTTGCAATATTTCATAGGCTACCAAGGGTTGCCAATCATCCTCCAGGAGAGCCTTAAAGGGGCAGTGTTGTATTTTGACATTGGCTTGAATATGCGAAGAAGTCAATAGCCTAAATTTGTCTGATTCTCTTTGGTGAATAATTTTGTGATTCTTTGTATAATAGAATGATGTAAAACAATGTGTTTACAGACCTTTTTGTTGTTGGGTCAAGTTTAAATATAATGTATTTAACTCTTAACTAGGCAAGTCAGTTAAGAACAAATTCTTATTTTACAATGACAGCCTACCCCGGCCAAACCCTCCCCTAACGACGCCAATTGTGCACTGCCCTATGGGACTCATGATCACGGCCGGTTGTGATTACAGCCCAGGATCGAACCAGGGTCTGTAGTGAAGCCTCTAGCACTGAGTAAAAATATCTATCTTGTCTGAAGGGGAAGTGGAGAAAAAAAGAAAATATGCTAATTTTCCCAACAGTGGTGTGTTTCCACCAAACAGACTTGTTGTGGATAAAAATCTGTGTGCAGATGTCGTGCACACAATGACCTTTAGATGTTTATTCTGTACAATGTTTCCATCGCATTTTCAACTCTACCGAGAGATTTGTCACAGAACTGTTGCATTTTAAATAGCAAATGTGTTTACTCCGGTCTTGGCACGTGCTCTCTAGCCAACAGCTGGCAGATAGTAGGCTAGCGGGTAGGCTACTAGCGGGTAGGCTAGCGGGTAGGCTACTAGCGGGTAGGCTACTAGCGGGTAGGCTAGTCTACATCGATCGTCAAGTCACCAGAACAACACCCCATATTTATTAGCGAGGCAGCATCAAAACTCCTCACCATAAACTTTCACCACCCTGTGAAGTTTATCATGACTTAATGTGTAGCCTAATAAACTGCATGGTTTCCCGAGTTGTAGTGGGAGGACCACACAAAGTATCATCGTGTGACTCCCAAGTGGACTTTTATGTGGTTATTCTATTAATATTTGCACATGAAGACGTTTCCTGTCGCATAATACATTTTACAGACACAAAAAGATTACACCATATCGAACAAACAATTTCTGTCGGCATTTTATAAAATTGTACCTACATTTATTATATATATATATATATATATACAGTGTATTCAGACCCCTTGCGTTTATTTCTAGATTTTGTTACGTTACAGCCATATTCTAAAATTATGTATTTTTTTTATTGAATCCAATCTACACCCCATAATGATAAAGCAAAAACAAGGTTTATTGATTTTTATCACACTAAAAAAAACTTCAGAAATAACAACCCCCACAACAGGTTTCAGGTTTCCTGTTTCACTTGTCATTCAGGCCAAAGACTTCAATGTTGTTCATCAGATCAGAGAATCTTGTTTCTCGTGGTCTGACAATCTTTAGCTGCCTTTTGGCAAACTCCAAGCAGGCTGTCATGTGCTTTTTACTGAGGAGTGGGTTCTGTCTGGCCACTCTACCATAAAGGCCTGATTGGTGGAGTGCTGCAGAGATGGGAGAAACTTCCAGAATAACAACTATTCCCCTGAAGAACTCTGGAGCTCTGTCAGTGACCATCGGGTCCTTGGTCACCTCCCTGACCAAGGCCCTTTGTCCTCGATTGCTCAGTTTGGCCGAGCGGCCAGCTCTAGGGAGAGTCTTGGTTGTTCCAAACGTCTTCCATTTAAGAATGGAGGCCACTGTGTTCTTGGGGACCTTCAATGCTGCAGAAATGTGTTGGTACCCTTAACCAGATCTGTGCCTCGACACAATCCTGTCTCTGAGCTCGACGGACAATTCCTTCGGCCTCATGGCTTGGTTTTCGCTCTGACATGCACTGTCAACTGTGAGACATTGTTATAGACAGGTGTTTGCCTTTCCAAATCATGTCCAATCAATTGAATATCCCACAGGTGGTCTCCAACGAAGTTGTAGAAATATCTCAAGGATGATCAATGGGAACAGAATGCACCTGAGCTCAATTACCAGTCTCATAGCAAAGGGTCTGAATATTTTTAATTTTTAATACGTGCTAAAATTTCTAGACCCGTTTTCGGTTTGCCATTATGGTGCATTGTGTGTAGATTGAGGATTTTGTTGTTGTGTAATCCATTTTTTAGAAAAGGGCTGTTACGTGACAAAATGTGAAAGTCTGAGTACTTCCAGAATGCACTGTATGTCCCAGTTAAACGTTTGGACATGTTCTCATTCCAGGGTTTTTGTTGAACCATTTTCGACATTGTGAAATAATAGTGAAGACGGACATAAACTATCAAATAAAACACATGGAATCATGTAACCAAAAAAAAGTGTTTCCGCTTTGTCCTAAATTGCACCCTATTCCCTATGTAGTGCAGCCATGTCAAAAGTAGTGCACTATATAGGGTGCCATTTGGGACACCAGCGTAGCCCAGTCCACTCAAGAGGATAGAGAGACAGGAGTGAACTAATGGACATCTTTAAAAGGCTGCTGCTTCCATGGTGGGCTCTTTCCTCTTAGAAGAAGGTTTAGGCCTAACTCTGTAATTAGCCCCGCTCTCCTCTGGGAGTCTTCTGCGTTTGACGGCACTAAGCACTTTCCTTACATCGTGTCGCTGTTTCAATCTCCTTATCCATTTCTGTAGCTGCCAGTCTCTCACTGTAGCTGCTGCCAGTCTCTCACTGTAGCTGCTGCCCGTCTCTCTCTGTAGCTGCTGCCCGTCTCTCTCTGTAGCTGCTGCCCGTCTCTCTCTGTAGCTGCTGCCCGTCTCTCTCTGTAGCTGCTGCCCGTCTCTCTGTAGCTGCTGCCCGTCTCTCTCTGTAGCTGCTGCCCGTCTCTCTCTGTAGCTGCTGCCCGTCTCTCTCTGTAGCTGCTGCCCGTCTCTCTCTGTAGCTGCTGCCCGTCTCTCTCTGTAGCTGCTGCCCGTCTCTCTCTGTAGCTGCTGCCCGTCTCTCTCTCTCTCTGTAGCTGCTGCCCGTCTCTCTCTCTCTCTGTAGCTGCTGCCCGTCTCTCTCTCTCTCTGTAGCTGCTGCCCGTCTCTCTCTGTAGCTGCTGCCCGTCTCTCTCTGTAGCAGCTGCCAGTCTCTCTCTCTCTGTAGCTGCTGCCCATCTCTCTCTCTCTCTCTCTCTCTCTCTCTCTCTCTCTCTCTCTCTCTCTCTCTCTGTAGCTGCTGCCCGTCTCTCTCTCTCTGTAGCAGCTGCCCGTCTCTCTCTCTCTCTGTAGCAGCTGCCCGTCTCTCTCTCTCTCTGTAGCAGCTGCCCGTCTCTCTCTCTCTCTGTAGCTGCTGCCCGTCTCTCTCTCTCTGTAGCTGCTGCCCGTCTCTCTCTCTCTCTCTGTAGCTGCTGCCCGTCTCTCTCTCTCTGTAGCTGCTGCCCGTCGCTCTCTCTCTCTGTAGCTGCTGCCCGTCGCTCTCTCTCTCTGTAGCTGCTGCCCGTCGCTCTCTCTCTCTGTAGCTGCTGCCCGTCGCTCTCTCTCTCTGTAGCTGCTGCCCGTCGCTCTCTCTCTCTCTCTCTCTCTCTGTAGCAGCTGCCCGTCGCTCTCTCTCTCTGTAGCAGCTGCCCGTCGCTCTCTCTCTCTGTAGCAGCTGCCCGTCGCTCTCTCTCTCTGTAGCAGCTGCCCGTCTCTCTCTCTCTGTAGCAGCTGCCCGTCGCTCTCTCTCTCTGTAGCAGCTGCCCGTCAGCTGCCCGTCTCTCTGTAGCAGCTGCCCGTAGCAGCTGCCCGTCTCTCTCTCTCTGTAGCAGCTGCCCGTCTCTCTCTCTCTCTGTAGCAGCTGCCCGTCTCTCTCTCTCTCTGTAGCTGCTGCCCGTCTCTCTCTCTCTCTCTGTAGCTGCTGCCCGTCTCTCTCTCTCTCTGTAGCAGCTGCCCGTCTCTCTCTCTCTCTCTCTGTAGCAGCTGCCCGTCTCTCTCTCTCTCTCTCTCTGTAGCAGCTGCCCGTCTCTCTCTCTCTCTCTGTAGCAGCTGCCCGTCTCTCTCTCTGTAGCAGCTGCCCGTCGCTCTCTCTGTAGCAGCTGCCCGTCGCTCTCTCTCTCTGTAGCAGCTGCCCGTCGCTCTCTCTCTCTGTAGCAGCTGCCCGTCGCTCTCTCTCTCTGTAGCAGCTGCCCGTCGCTCTCTCTCTCTGTAGCAGCTGCCCGTCGCTCTCTCTCTCTGTAGCAGCTGCCCGTCGCTCTCTCTCTGTAGCAGCTGCCCGTCGCTCTCTCTCTGTAGCAGCTGCCCGTCGCTCTCTCTCTCTGTAGCAGCTGCCCGTCGCTCTCTCTCTCTGTAGCAGCTGCCCGTCGCTCTCTTCTCTGTAGCAGCTGCCCGTCGCTCTCTCTCTCTGTAGCAGCTGCCCGTCGCTCTCTCTCTCTGTAGCAGCTGCCCGTCGCTCTCTCTCTCTCTGTAGCAGCTGCCCGTCGCTCTCTCTCTCTGTAGCAGCTGCCCGTCGCTCTCTCTCTCTGTAGCAGCTGCCCGTCGCTCTCTCTCTCTGTAGCAGCTGCCCGTCGTCTCTCTCTCTGTAGCAGCTGCCCGTCGCTCTCTCTCTCTGTAGCAGCTGCCCGTCGCTCTCTCTCTGTAGCAGCTGCCCGTCGCTCTCTCTCTCTGTAGCAGCTGCCCGTCGCTCTCTCTCTCTGTAGCAGCTGCTCTGCCCGTCGCTCTCTCTCTGTAGCAGCTGCCCGTCGCTCTCTCTCTCTCTCTGTAGCAGCTGCCCGTCGCTCTCTCTCTCTCTCTGTAGCAGCTGCCCGTCGCTCTCTCTCTCTCTCTGTAGCAGCTGCCCGTCGCTCTCTCTCTCTCTCTGTAGCAGCTGCCCGTCGCTCTCTCTCTCTCTGTAGCAGCTGCCCGTCGCTCTCTCTCTCTGTAGCAGCTGCCCGTCGCTCTCTCTCTCTCTGTAGCAGCTGCCCGTCGCTCTCTCTCTCTCTGTAGCAGCTGCCCGTCGCTCTCTCTCTCTCTGTAGCAGCTGCCCGTCGCTCTCTCTCTCTGTAGCAGCTGCCCGTCGCTCTCTCTCTCTGTAGCAGCTGCCCGTCGCTCTCTCTCTGTAGCAGCTGCCCGTCGCTCCGCTCTCTCTGTAGCAGCTGCCCGTCGCTCTCGCTCTCTGTAGCAGCTGCCCGTCGCTCTCTCTCTCTGTAGCAGCTGCCCGTCGCTCTCTCTCTGTAGCAGCTGCCCGTCGCTCTCGCTCTCTGTAGCAGCTGCCCGTCGCTCTCGCTCTCTGTAGCAGCTGCCCGTCGCTCTCGCTCTCTGTAGCAGCTGCCCGTCGCTCTCGCTCTCTGTAGCAGCTGCCCGTCGCTCTCGCTCTCTGTAGCAGCTGCCCGTCGCTCTCGCTCTCTGTAGCAGCTGCCCGTCGCTCTCGCTCTCTGTAGCAGCTGCCCGTCGCTCTCGCTCTCTGTAGCAGCTGCCCGTCGCTCCCGCTCTCTGTAGCAGCTGCCCGTCGCTCTCGCTCTCTGTAGCAGCTGCCCGTCGCTCTCGCTCTCTGTAGCAGCTGCCCGTCGCTCTCGCTCTCTGTAGCAGCTGCCCGTCGCTCCGCTCTCTGTAGCAGCTGCCCGTCGCTCTCGCTCTCTGTAGCAGCTGCCCGTCGCTCTCGCTCTCTGTAGCAGCTGCCCGTCGCTCCGCTCTCTGTAGCAGCTGCCCGTCGCTCTCGCTCTCTGTAGCAGCTGCCCGTCGCTCTCGCTCTCTGTAGCAGCTGCCCGTCGCTCCGCTCTCTGTAGCAGCTGCCCGTCGCTCTCGCTCTCTGTAGCAGCTGCCCGTCGCTCCGCTCTCTGTAGCAGCTGCCCGTCGCTCTCGCTCTCTGTAGCAGCTGCCCGTCGCTCTCGCTCTCTGTAGCAGCTGCCCGTCGCTCTCGCTCTCTGTAGCAGCTGCCCGTCGCTCTCGCTCTCTGTAGCAGCTGCCCGTCGCTCTCGCTCTCTGTAGCAGCTGCCCGTCGCTCCGCTCTCTGTAGCAGCTGCCCGTCGCTCGCTCTCTGTAGCAGCTGCCCGTCGCTCTCGCTCTCTGTAGCAGCTGCCCGTCGCTCTCGCTCTCTGTAGCAGCTGCCCGTCGCTCTCGCTCTCTGTAGCAGCTGCCCGTCGCTCTCGCTCTCTGTAGCAGCTGCCCGTCGCTCTCGCTCTCTGTAGCAGCTGCCCGTCGCTCTCGCTCTCTGTAGCAGCTGCCCGTCGCTCTCGCTCTCTGTAGCAGCTGCCCGTCGCTCTCTCTCTCTGTAGCTGCTGCCCGTCGCTCTCTCTCTGTAGCTGCTGCCCGTCGCTCTCTCTCTCTGTAGCTGCTGCCCGTCGCTCTCTCTCTCTGTAGCTGCTGCCCGTCGCTCTCTCTCTCTCTGTAGCAGCTGCCCGTAGCAGCTGCCCGTCGCTCTCTCTCTGTAGCAGCTGCCCGTCGCTCTCTCTCTCTCTGTAGCAGCTGCCCGTCGCTCTCTCTCTCTGTAGCAGCTGCCCGTCGCTCTCTCTCTCTCTGTAGCAGCTGCCCGTCTCTCTCTCTCTCTGTAGCAGCTGCCCGTCTCTCTCTCTCTCTCTGTAGCAGCTGCCCGTCTCTCTCTCTCTCTGTAGCAGCTGCCCGTCTCTCTCTGTAGCAGCTGCCCGTCGCTCTCTCTCTGTAGCAGCTGCCCGTCGCTCTCTCTCTGTAGCAGCTGCCCGTCGCTCTCTCTCTCTGTAGCAGCTGCCCGTCGCTCTCTCTCTCTGTAGCAGCTGCCCGTCGCTCTCTCTCTCTGTAGCTGCTGCCCGTCGCTCTCTCTCTCTGTAGCTGCTGCCCGTCGCTCTCTCTCTCTCTGTAGCTGCTGCCCGTCGCTCTCTCTCTCTCTGTAGCTGCTGCCCGTCGCTCTCTCTCTCTCTCTGTAGCTGCTGCCCGTCGCTCTCTCTCTGTAGCTGCTGCCCGTCGCTCTCTCGCTGCCTGTAACCTGTTTCCACACAACCTTTTATTTTATTCGACTAAACCGGATAAAAAATAAGCCGGATAAAGTCACGACAGGCCTGATAGAAACAGCAAATTTATCTAAACTTTCAAAATGTCAACAAAACAGAATGCCTTAGGCAAGGTGGGATCGTTTATTCTGTCAAATGTATTACACACAAAATGGCGGCGCAAATATTGCTATAATAACCATCACACGGAAGTACACTTGGGAGGACACGTGATGATGGTGCCTTCGGCGCGAATTTTACACCTCTTGACTTTTCCACATCCTGAATTTAGAAATCTATTTTATGTCACCTATTAACCCCATAATGTCAAAGTGGAATTGTGTTTTTCAGACTTTTCTACAAATTTAATTTCTAAATGAAAAGCTGAAATGTCTGTAAGTCGAGTATTCTACCCTTTTGTTATGGTAAGGCCTAAATCCGCTCAGGAGTAAAAATGTGCTTAACAAGTCACATAATAAGTTGCATGAACTGTGTGCAGCAATGGGAGTTTTAACATGATGGTTGAATGACCAGCTCATCTCTGTACCACAACACATACAATTAATGTCCCTCAGTCAAGATCGGACAGGACACAAACATTCCAAAACATGCATCCTAAAGTAAAACGGCAACAAAAGAGAACCAGTGAATTGTTTGTTCTGAATACAGTGTTATGTTTGGGGCAAATCCAACACATTACTGCATCATTGTTCTTCCTCTTTGACATGTTTTTAGAGTATTTTGTGTAGATTGCTGACACACACACACACAAAAAAAGGCAATTATATCCAGCTTAGTGCCACTTTGTAACACACTGGGAAAAGTCTTGGTGTGAATATTTTCAGAATGAAGGCCCTGTGTTCTCCCACATACAGGAGGATGCTTGATGCTCCTTTCCACTAAATGATGAGTCTTAATAATATTCTGGAGATGATTGACTACTGTTTGACACATAAAAATAAATCTCGCCATAATATCATCATGTTCATTATAGGTTGTCTACCTGTCACTCGGGCTCCTGAGTGGCGCAGCGGTCTAAGGGGCGTCACTTCAGTCCCTGGTTCGAATCCAGGCTGGATCACATCCGGCCGTGATTGGGAGTCCCATAGGGGCGGGGCACAATTTGACCCAGCGTTATCTGGGCCGGGGGCCATATATATATATATATATTTATTTTTTTTAAAGTTATAATTATCTGCCAGCTGTTGACTAGAGCCAAATTGCCAAGACTAAAGTGGCCACATTCACTATATAACGCAACATCGGTTGGGACAAGGCGATGGAAACCCATTTGACTTTTGTATATTTTATTCAACCGCACAAATTGTTTTTGTGCGATACGTCATCAACACACATCCTTTTGATTTGCAACAAGTCAAATTGATGGAAACATCTCTGATGGGGAAAATGTGCTTATTTTAGAATATTCATATGAAATTCTGTCACCATGGAAACCTAGCTAGTGTGACTAAAGACAGTGGGTGAACGATGCAGATGTCTAGTTCCCTTTACTGTTGATGACATTAACAATTTAAATTCAAGGCCTCCTACTCTCATCTCAGCATGCCCCCATTCTCTCTCTCTTTCGAACCAGACATCAACCTGAACTCCCCCAACAAGGGCCTTGGCCCTGCAGGAGGTGTAGACTCCCTAACGGAGGGGGGAGCCATGGGAGTAGCAGCTGTCAACACGCTGCCCCCAGGGCTCACGGAGGAAGAGGCCGAGGAGCTCTACTCTGATCTAGCCAAGGTAGGCCCTGTCGTCCTGTCTGTTGGGGTTAAGGTTAGTGGTAGCCATGGGTGTAGTAGCCATCAACACGCTGCCCCCAGGGCTCACGGAGGAAGAGGCCGAGGAGCTCTACTCTGATCTAGCCAAGGTAGGCCCTGTTGTCCTGTCTGTTGGGGTTAAGGTTAGTGGTAGCCATGGGCGTAGTAGCCATCAACACGCTGCCCCCAGGGCTCACGGAGGAGGCCGATGAGCTCCACTCTCAACCAGCCAAGCTAGGGTCCTGTGTCTTCATCTGTCTGTCTCTGTCGTCCTGTCTGTTGGGGTTAAGGTTAGTGGTAGCCATGGGCGTAGTAGCCATCAACACGCTGCCCCCAGGGCTCACGGAGGAGGCCGATGAGCTCCACTCTCAACCAGCCAAGCTAGGGTCCTGTGTCTTCATCTGTCTGTCTCTGTCGTCCTGTCTGTTGGGGTTAAGGTTAGTGGTAGCCATGGGCGTAGTAGCCATCAACACGCTGCCCCCAGGGCTCACGGAGGAGGCCGATGAGCTCCACTCTCAACCAGCCAAGCTAGGGTCCTGTGTCTTCATCTGTCTGTCCCTGTCGTCCTGTCTGTTGGTCTGAGCTCACCAATGTAGGTCCTGTCGTCCTGTCTGTTGGTCTGAGCTCACCAATGTAGGCCCTGTCGTCCTGTCTGTTGGTCTGAGCTCACCAATGTAGGTCCTGTCGTCCTGTCTGTTGGTCTGAGCTCACCAATGTAGGTCCTGTCGTCCTGTCTGTTGGTCTGAGCTCACCAATGTAGGCCCTGTCGTCCTGTCTGTTGGTCTGAGCTCACCAATGTAGGTCCTGTCGTCCTGTCTGTTGGTCTGAGCTCACCAATGTAGGTCCTGTCGTCCTGTCTGTTGGTCTGAGCTCACCAATGTAGGCCCTGTCGTCCTGTCTGTTGGTCTGAGCTCACCAATGTAGGTCCTGTCGTCCTGTCTGTTGGTCTGAGCTCACCAATGTAGGTCCTGTCGTCCTGTCTGTTGGTCTGAGTCACCAATGTAGGTCCTGTCGTCCTGTCTGTTGGTCTGAGCTCACCAATGTAGGTCCTGTCGCCCTGTCTGTTGGTCTGAGCTCACCAATGTAGGTCCTGTCGTCCTGTCTGTTGGTCTGAGCTCACCAATGTAGGTCCTGTCGTCCTGTCTGTTGGTCTGAGCTCACCAATGTAGGTCCTGTCGTCCTGTCTGTTGGTCTGAGCTCACCAATGTAGGTCCTGTCGTCCTGTCTGTTGGTCTGAGCTCACCAATGTAGGTCCTGTCGTCCTGTTGGTCTGAGCTCACCAATGGTCTGAGCTCACCAATGTAGGTCCTGTCGTCCTGTCTGTTGGTCTGAGCTCACCAATGTAGGTCTGTCTGTTGGTCTGAGCTCACCAATGTAGGTCCTGTCGTCCTGTCTGTTGGTCTGAGCTCACCAATGTAGGTCCTGTCGTCCTGTCTGTTGGTCTGAGCTCACCAATGTAGGTCCTGTCGTCCTGTCTGTTGGTCTGAGCTCACCAATGTAGGTCCTGTCTGTTGGTCTGAGCTCACCAATGTAGGTCCTGTCGTCCTGTCTGTTGGTCTGAGCTCACCAATGTAGGCCCTGTCGTCCTGTCTGTTGGTCTGAGCTCACCAATGTAGGCCCTGTCGTCCTGTCTGTTGGTCTGAGCTCACCAATGTGTCGTCCCTGTCTGTTGGTCTGAGCTCACCAATGTAGGTCCTGTCGTCCTGTCTGTTGGTCTGAGCTCACCAATGTAGGTCCTGTCGTCCTGTCTGTTGGTCTGAGCTCACCAATGTAGGTCCTGTCGTCCTGTCTGTTGGTCTGAGCTCACCAATGTAGGTCCTGTCGCCCTGTCTGTTGGTCTGAGCTCACCAATGTAGGTCCTGTCGCCCTGTCTGTTGGTCTGAGCTCACCAATGTAGGTCCTGTCGTCCTGTCTGTTGGTCTGAGCTCACCAATGTAGGCCCTGTCGTCCTGTCTGTTGGTCTGAGCTCACCAATGTAGGTCCTGTCGTCCTGTCTGTTGGTCTGAGCTCACCAATGTAGGTCCTGTCGTCCTGTCTGTTGGTCTGAGCTCACCAATGTAGGCCCTGTCGTCCTGTCTGTTGGTCTGAGCTCACCAATGTAGGTCCTGTCGTCCTGTCTGTTGGTCTGAGCTCACCAATGTAGGTCCTGTCGTCCTGTCTGTTGGTCTGAGCTCACCAATGTAGGTCCTGTCGTCCTGTCTGTTGGTCTGAGCTCACCAATGTAGGTCCTGTCGTCCTGTCTGTTGGTCTGAGCTCACCAATGTAGGTCCTGTCGTCCTGTCTGTTGGTCTGAGCTCACCAATGTAGGTCCTGTCGTCCTGTCTGTTGGTCTGAGCTCACCAATGTAGGTCCTGTCGTCCTGTCTGTTGGTCTGAGCTCACCAATGTAGGTCCTGTCTGTTGGTCTGAGCTCCTGTAGGCCCTGTCGTGGTCTGAGCTCACCAATGTAGGCCCTGTCGTCCTGTCTGTTGTTGGTCTGAGCTCACCAATGTAGGCCCTGTCGTCCTGTCTGTTGGTCTGAGCTCACCAATGTAGGTCCTGTCTGTTGGTCTGAGCTCACCAATGTAGGTCCTGTGTTGGTCTGAGCTCACCAATGTAGGTCCTGTCTGTTGGTCTGAGCTCACCAATGTAGGTCCTGTTGTCCTGTCTGTTGGTCTGAGCTCACCAATGTAGGTCCTGTCTGTTGGTCTGAGCTCACCAATGTAGGTCCTGTCGTCCTGTCTGTTGGTCTGAGCTCACCAATGTAGGTCCTGTCGTCCTGTCTGTTGGTCTGAGCTCACCAATGTAGGTCCTGTCGTCCTGTCTGTTGGTCTGAGCTCACCAATGTAGGTCCTGTCTGTTGGTCTGAGCTCACCAATGTAGGTCCTGTCTGTTGGTCTGAGCTCACCAATGTAGGCCCTGTCGTCCTGTCTGTTGGTCTGAGCTCACCAATGTAGGTCCTGTCGTCCTGTCTGTTGGTCTGAGCTCACCAATGTAGGCCCTGTCGTCCTGTCTGTTGGTCTGAGCTCACCAATGTAGGCCCTGTCGTCCTGTCTGTTGGTCTGAGCTCACCAATGTAGGTCCTGTCGTCCTGTCTGTTGGTCTGAGCTCACCAATGTAGGTCCTGTCTGTTGGTCTGAGCTCACCAATGTAGGTCCTGTCGTCCTGTCTGTTGGTCTGAGCTCACCAATGTAGGCCCTGTCGTCCTGTCTGTTGGTCTGAGCTCACCAATGTAGGTCCTGTCTGTTGGTCTGAGCTCACCAATGTAGGTCCTGTCTGTTGGTCTGAGCTCACCAATGTAGGTCCTGTCTGTTGGTCTGAGCTCACCAATGTAGGTCCTGTCTGTTGGTCTGAGCTCACCAATGTAGGGTCCTGTCTGTTGGTCTGAGCTCACCAATGTAGGCCCTGTCTGTTGGTCTGAGCTCACCAATGTAGGTCCTGTCGTCCTGTCTGTTGGTCTGAGCTCACCAATGTAGGCCCTGTCGTCCTGTCTGTTGGTCTGAGCTCACCAATGTAGGCCCTGTCGTCCTGTCTGTTGGTCTGAGCTCACCAATGTAGGTCCTGTCGTCCTGTCTGTTGGTCTGAGTCACCAATGTAGGCCCTGTCTGTTGGTCTGAGCTCACCAATGTAGGTCCTGTCGTCCTGTCTGTTGGTCTGAGCTCACCAATGTAGGTCCTGTCTGTTGGTCTGAGCTCACCAATGTAGGTCCTGTCTGTTGGTCTGAGCTCACCAATGTAGGCCCTGTCGTCCTGTCTGTTGGTCTGAGCTCACCAATGTAGGTCCTGTCTGTTGGTCTGAGCTCACCAATGTAGGTCCTGTCTGTTGGTCTGAGCTCCTGTAGGTCCCGTCTGGGTCTGAGCTCACCAATGTAGGCCCTGTTGGTCTGAGCTCACCAATGTCCTGTCTGAGCTCACCAATGGTCTGTTGGTCTGAGCTCACCAATGTAGGCCCTGTCTGTTGGTCTGAGCTCACCAATGTAGGCCCTGTCAGTTGGTCTGAGCTCACCAATGTAGGTCCTGTCTGTTGGTCTGAGCTCACCAATGTAGGCCCTGTGTTGGTCTGAGCTCACCAATGTAGGTCCTGTCGTCCTGTCTGTTGGTCTGAGCTCACCAATGTAGGTCCTGTCGTCCTGTCTGTTGGTCTGAGCTCACCAATGTAGGCCCTGTCGTCCTGTCTGTTGGTCTGAGCTCACCAATGTAGGCCCTGTCGTCCTGTCTGTTGGTCTGAGCTCACCAATGTAGGCCCTGTCGTCCTGTCTGTTGGTCTGAGCTCACCAATGTAGGTCCTGTCGTCCTGTCTGTTGGTCTGAGCTCACCAATGTAGGTCCTGTCCCTGTCTGTTGGTCTGAGCTCACCAATGTAGGTCCTGTCGTCCTGTCTGTTGGTCTGAGCTCACCAATGTAGGTCCTGTCCTGTCTGTTGGTCTGAGCTCACCAATGTAGGTCCTGTCTGAGCTCCTGTCTGTTGGTCTGAGCTCACCAATGTAGGTCCTGTCTGTTGGTCTGAGCTCACCAATGTAGGTCCTGTCTGTTGGGTCTGAGCTCACTCACCAATGTAGGTCCTGTCTGTTGGTCTGAGCTCACCAATGTAGGTCCTGTCTGTTGGTCTGAGCTCACCAATGTAGGTCCTGTCTGTTGGTCTGAGCTCACCAATGTAGGCCCTGTCAGCTCACCAATGTAGGCCCTCTGTTGGTCTGTCCTGTCTGAGCTCACCAATGGTCTGAGCTCACCAATGTAGGTCCTGTCTGTTGGGTCTGAGCTCACCAATGTAGGTCCTGTCTGGGTCTGAGCTCACCAATGTAGGTCCTGTCTGTTGGTCTGAGCTCACCAATGTAGGTCCTGTCGTCCTGTCTGTTGGTCTGAGCTCACCAATGTAGGTCCCTGAGCTCCTGTCCTGTCTGGGTCTGAGCTCACCAATGTAGGCCCTGTCTGAGCTCACCAATGTAGGTCCTGTCTGTTGGTCTGAGCTCACCAATGTAGGTCCTGTCGTCCTGTCTGTCTGTTGGTCTGAGCTCACCAATGTAGGCCCTGTCGTCCTGTCTGTTGGTCTGAGCTCACCAATGTAGGTCCTGTCTGTTGGTCTGAGCTCACCAATGTAGGTCCTGTCTGGGTCTGAGCTCACCAATGTAGGTCCCTGTTGGTCTGAGCTCCTGTCCTGTCTGGTCTGAGCTCACCAATGTAGGTTGGTCTGAGCTCACCAATGTAGGTCCTGTCTGTTGGTCTGAGCTCACCAATGTAGGCCCTGTCTGTCTGGTCTGAGCTCACCAATGTAGGTCCTGTCGTCCTGTCTGGGTCTGAGCTCACCAATGTAGGTGTCCTGAGCTCACCAATGTCCTGTCTGGGTCTGAGCTCACCAATGTAGGTCCCTGTTGTCTGAGCTCACCAATGTAGGTCCTGGTCTGAGCTCACCAATGTAGGTCCTGTCGTCCTGTCTGTTGGTCTGAGCTCACCAATGTAGGTCCTGTCTGTTGGTCTGAGCTCACCAATGTAGGTCCTGTCGTCCTGTCTGTTGGTCTGAGCTCACCAATGTAGGTCCTGTCTGTTGGTCTGAGCTCACCAATGTAGGCCCTGTCGTCCTGTCTGTTGGTCTGAGCTCACCAATGTAGGTCCTGTCTGTTGGTCTGAGCTCACCAATGTCTGAGCTCACCAATGTCCTGTCTGTTGGTCTGAGGTCCTGTCTGTTGGTCTGAGCTCACCAATGTAGGTCCTGTCTGTTGGTCTGAGCTCACCAATGTAGGTCCTGTCTGTCTGAGCTCACCAATGTAGGTCCTGTCTGTTGGTCTGAGCTCACCAATGTAGGTCCTGTCTGTTGGTCTGAGCTCACCAATGTAGGCCCTGTCGTCCTGTCTGTTGGTCTGAGCTCACCAATGTAGGTCCTGTCTGTTGGTCTGAGCTCACCAATGTAGGTCCTGTCTGTTGGTCTGAGCTCACCAATGTAGGCCCTGTCGTCCTGTCTGGTCTGAGCTCACCAATGTAGGTCCCTGTCTGTCCTGTCCCTGTTGGTCTGAGCTCACCAATGTAGGCCCTGTCTGTTGGTCTGAGCTGTAGGTCCTGTCTGTTGGTCTGAGCTCACCAATGTAGGTCCTGTCTGTTGGTCTGAGCTCACCAATGTAGGTCCTGTCTGTTGGTCTGAGCTCACCAATGTAGGTCCTGTCTGTGTAGGTCCTGTCTGTCTGAGCTCACCAATGTAGGTCCTGTCTCTGAGCTCACCAATGTCTGTCTGGTCTGAGCTCACCAATGTAGGTCCCTGTCTGTTGGTCTGAGCTCACCAATGGGTCTGAGCTCACCAATGTAGGTCCTGTCTGTTGGTCTGAGCTCACCAATGTAGGTCCTGTCTGTCTGAGCTCACCAATGTAGGTCCTGTCTGTTGGTCTGAGCTGTCCTGTCGTGTCTGTGGTCTGAGCTCACCAATGTAGGTCCTGTCGTCCTGTCTGTTGGTCTGAGCTCACCAATGTAGGTCCTGTGTCCTGTGCTGGTCTGAGCTCACCAATGTAGGCCCTGTCGTGTCTGTTGGTCTGAGCTCACCAATGTAGGCCCTGTTGTCCTGTCTGGTCTGAGCTCACCAGGTCCTGTCGTCCTGTCTGTTGGTCTGATGTAGGTCCTGTCTCCTGTCTGTTGGTCTGAGCTCACCAATGTAGGTCCTGTCGTCCTGTCTGTTGGTCTGAGCTCACCAATGTAGGTCCTGTTGTCCTGTCTGTAGGTGGTCTGAGCTCACCAATGTAGGTCCTGTCGCCCTGTCTGTTGGTCTGAGCTCACCAATGTAGGTCCTGTCTGTTGGTCTGAGCTCACCAATGTAGGTCCTGTCTGTTGGTCTGAGCTCACCAATGTAGGTCCTGTCTGTTGGTCTGAGCTCACCAATGTAGGTCCTGTTGGTCTGAGCTCACCAATGTAGGTCCTGTCTGTTGGTCTGAGCTCACCAATGTAGGTCCTGTCTGTTGGTCTGAGCTCACCAATGTAGGTCCTGTCGTCCTGTCTGCTGGTCTGAGCTCACCAATGTAGGCCCTGTCAGCTCACCAATGTAGGTCCTGTCTGTTGGTCTGAGCTCACCAATGTAGGCCCTGTCTGTTGGTCTGAGCTCACCAATGTAGGTCCTGTCTGTTGGTCTGAGCTCACCAATGTAGGTCCTGTCTGTTGGTCTGAGCTCACCAATGTAGGTCCTGTCTGTCTGGGTCTGAGCTCACCAATGTAGGTCCTGTCTGTTGGTCTGAGCTCACCAATGTAGGTCCTGTCGTCCTGTCTGTTGGTCTGAGCTCACCAATGTAGGTCCTGTCGTCCTGTCTGTTGGTCTGAGCTCACCAATGTAGGCCCTGTCTGTTGGTCTGAGCTCACCAATGTAGGTCCTGTCTGTTGGTCTGAGCTCACCAATGTAGGTCCTGTCGTCCTGTCTGTTGGTCTGAGCTCACCAATGTAGGCCCTGTCTGTTGGTCTGAGCTCACCAATGTAGGTCCTGTCGTCCTGTCTGTTGGTCTGAGCTCACCAATGTAGGCCCTGTCGTCCTGTCTGTTGGTCTGAGCTCACCAATGTAGGTCCTGTCTGTTGGTCTGAGCTCACCAATGTAGGTCCTGTCTGTTGGTCTGAGCTCACCAATGTAGGTCCTGTCTGTTGGTCTGAGCTCACCAATGTAGGTCCTGTCTGTTGGTCTGAGCTCACCAATGTAGGTCCTGTCTGTTGGTCTGAGCTCACCAATGTAGGTCCTGTCTGTTGGTCTGAGCTCACCAATGTAGGTCCTGTCGTCCTGTCTGTTGGTCTGAGCTCACCAATGTAGGTCCTGTCGTCCTGTCTGTTGGTCTGAGCTCACCAATGTAGGCCCTGTCTGTTGGTCTGAGCTCACCAATGTAGGTCCTGTCTGTTGGTCTGAGCTCACCAATGTAGGTCCTGTCGTCCTGTCTGTTGGTCTGAGCTCACCAATGTAGGTCCTGTCTGTTGGTCTGAGCTCACCAATGTAGGCCCTGTCTGTTGGTCTGAGCTCACCAATGTAGGTCCTGTCGTCCTGTCTGTTGGTCTGAGCTCACCAATGTAGGTCCTGTCTGTTGGTCTGAGCTCACCAATGTAGGCCCTGTCTGAGCTCCTGTCTGGGTCTGAGCTCACCAATGTAGGTCCTGTCTGTTGGTCTGAGCTCACCAATGTAGGTCCTGTCTGTTGGTCTGAGCTCACCAATGTAGGTCCTGTCTGTTGGTCTGAGCTCACCAATGTAGGTCCTGTCTGTTGGTCTGAGCTCACCAATGTAGGTCCTGTCTGTTGGTCTGAGCTCACCAATGTAGGTCCTGTCTGTTGGTCTGAGCTCACCAATGTAGGTCCTGTCTGTTGGTCTGAGCTCACCAATGTAGGCCCTGTCTGTTGGTCTGAGCTCACCAATGTAGGCCCTGTCGTCCTGTCTGTTGGTCTGAGCTCACCAATGTAGGCCCTGTCTGTTGGTCTGAGCTCACCAATGTAGGCCCTGTCTGTTGGTCTGAGCTCACCAATGTAGGCCCTGTCGTCCTGTCTGTTGGTCTGAGCTCACCAATGTAGGTCCTGTCTGTTGGTCTGAGCTCACCAATGTAGGCCCTGTCTGTTGGTCTGAGCTCACCAATGTAGGCCTGTTGGTCTGAGCTCACCAATGTAGGTCCTGTCTGGTCTGAGCTCACCAATGTAGGCCCTGTCTGTTGGTCTGAGCTCACCAATGTAGGTCCTGTCTGTTGGTCTGAGCTCACCAATGTAGGTCCTGTCTGTTGGTCTGAGCTCACCAATGTAGGTCCTGTCTGTTGGTCTGAGCTCACCAATGTAGGTCCTGTCTGTTGGTCTGAGCTCACCAATGTAGGTCCTGTCTGTTGGTCTGAGCTCACCAATGTAGGTCCTGTCTGTTGGTCTGAGCTCACCAATGTAGGTCCTGTCTGTTGGTCTGAGCTCACCAATGTAGGTCCTGTCTGTTGGTCTGAGCTCACCAATGTAGGTCCTGTCTGTTGGTCTGAGCTCACCAATGTAGGTGTCCTGTCTGTTGGTCTGAGCTCACCAATGTAGGTCCTGTCTGTTGGTCTGAGCTCACCAATGTAGGTCCTGTCTGTTGGTCTGAGCTCACCAATGTAGGTCCTGTCTGTTGGTCTGAGCTCACCAATGTAGGTCCTGTCTGTTGGTCTGAGCTCACCAATGTAGGTCCTGTCTGTTGGTCTGAGCTCACCAATGTAGGCCCTGTCTGTTGGTCTGAGCTCACCAATGTAGGTCCTGTCTGTTGGTCTGAGCTCACCAATGTAGGCCCTGTCTGTTGGTCTGAGCTCACCAATGTAGGTCCTGTCTGTTGGTCTGAGCTCACCAATGTAGGTCCTGTCTGTTGGTCTGAGCTCACCAATGTAGGCCCTGTCTGTTGGTCTGAGCTCACCAATGTAGGCCCTGTCTGTTGGTCTGAGCTCACCAATGTAGGCCCTGTCTGTTGGTCTGAGCTCACCAATGTAGGCCCTGTCGTCCTGTCTGTTGGTCTGAGCTCACCAATGTAGGTCCTGTCTGTTGGTCTGAGCTCACCAATGTAGGTCCTGTCTGTTGGTCTGAGCTCACCAATGTAGGTCCTGTCTGTTGGTCTGAGCTCACCAATGTAGGTCCTGTCTGTTGGTCTGAGCTCACCAATGTAGGTCCTGTCTGTTGGTCTGAGCTCACCAATGTAGGTCCTGTCTGTTGGTCTGAGCTCACCAATGTAGGTCCTGTCTGTTGGTCTGAGCTCACCAATGTAGGCCCTGTCTGTTGGTCTGAGCTCACCAATGTAGGTCCTGTCTGTTCTGGCTCTGAGCTCACTCAATGTAGGTCCTGTCTGTCTGAGCTCACCAATGTTTGGTCTGAGCTCACCAATGTAGGCCCTGTCTGTTGGTCTGAGCTCACCAATGTAGGTCCTGTCTGTTGGTCTGAGCTCACCAATGTAGGTCCTGTCTGTTGGTCTGAGCTCACCAATGTAGGCCCTGTCTGTTGGTCTGAGCTCACCAATGTAGGCCCTGTCTGTTGGTCTGAGCTCACCAATGTAGGTCCTGTCGTGTCTGTTGGTCTGAGCTCACCAATGTAGGTCCTGTCTGTTGGTCTGAGCTCACCAATGTAGGTCCTGTCTGTTGTTGTCTGAGCTCACCAATGTAGGTCCTGTCTGTTGGTCTGAGCTCACCAATGTAGGTCCTGTCTGTTGGTCTGAGCTCACCAATGTAGGTCCTGTCTGTTGGTCTGAGCTCACCAATGTAGGTCCTGTCTGTTGGTCTGAGCTCACCAATGTAGGTCCTGTCTGTTGGTCTGAGCTCACCAATGTAGGTCCTGTCTGTTGGTCTGAGCTCACCAATGTAGGTCCTGTCTGTTGGTCTGAGCTCACCAATGTAGGTCCGGTCTGTTGGTCTGAGCTCACCAATGTAGGTCCTGTCTGTTGGTCTGAGCTCACCAATGTAGGTCCTGTCTGTTGGTCTGAGCTCACCAATGTAGGTCCTGTCTGTTGGTCTGAGCTCACCAATGTAGGTCCTGTCTGTTGGTCTGAGCTCACCAATGTAGGTCCTGTCTGTTGGTCTGAGCTCACCAATGTAGGTCCTGTCTGTTGGTCTGAGCTCACCAATGTAGGTCCTGTCTGTTGGTCTGAGCTCACCAATGTAGGTCCTGTCTGTTGGTCTGAGCTCACCAATGTAGGTCCTGTCTGTTGGTCTGAGCTCACCAATGTAGGTCCTGTCTGTTGGTCTGAGCTCACCAATGTAGGTCCTGTCTGTTGGTCTGAGCTCACCAATGTAGGTCCTGTCTGTTGGTCTGAGCTCACCAATGTAGGTCCTGTCTGTTGGTCTGAGCTCACCAATGTAGGTCCTGTCTGTTGGTCTGAGCTCACCAATGTAGGCCCTGTCTGTTGGTCTGAGCTCACCAATGTAGGCCCTGTCTGTTGGTCTGAGCTCACCAATGTAGGCCCTGTCTGTTGGTCTGAGCTCACCAATGTAGGCCCTGTCTGTTGGTCTGAGCTCACCAATGTAGGCCCTGTCTGGTTTTCTGATCCACACCAGACACTGACTGGTTTTCTGATCCACACCAGATACTGACTGGTTTTCTGATCCACACCAGATACTGACTGGTTTTCTGATCCACACCAGATACTGACTGGTTTTCTGATCCACACCCAGATACTGACTGGTTCTCTGATCCACACCCAGATACTGACTGGTTCTCTGATCCACACCCAGATACTGACTGGTTCTCTGATCCACACCCAGATACTGACTGGTTCTCTGATCCACACCCAGATACTGACTGGTTCTCTGATCCACACCCAGATACTGACTGGTTCTCTGATCCACACCAGATACTGACTGGTTCTCTGATCCACATATGCTTGTCTGTATATCTATTCATGTGAAATCCATAGATCAGGGCCTTATTTATTTATTTCAATTGACTGATGTCCTTATGTGAACTCGAACGCAGTAAAATCTTAAATTGTTGCGTTTTTATATTTTGGCTTAATGTAGTTTGCATGCTTTAGGACTATTCCCCCAAAGAAGGTCTCTTCAGTTAACCCACACTGGAGAAAGGAGCTTGGACTTGACCTCTGACCTCTCCTGTGTGTTGCTGTCAGGTGGAGGAGGAGATCAACACCCTGAGACAGGTGCTCCTGGCCAAAGAGAAGCACTCTGCTGAGCTAAAGAGGAAGCTGGGGCTGAGCCCCCTCAACGAGCTCAAACAGAACCTCACCAAGGGGTGGCAGGATGTCCAGACCTCCAATGCGTAAGTAGAATATCCTTGGTTTTAAAAAAAACACTAAGTCAAACTAATGGGTGAAACATCTTATGTTTTAAAGTTTCTGTATGAGTCATTGTAATTGATTTTTAATGACCGAAGATAAAACCACAACCTGTAGTTTTTCAATGGGAGAAAATGAGTCCTAGTGGGCAGAGCCAATCACGAGCTACCGAGATCCTTTTGACGCGTTGTATTTGTGTGTATGTATGTGTGTATATATATATATATATATATATATATATATATATATATATATATATATATATATATATTATATATTTATTTTTTTCCTTTAGGGAACGCCTACTCTGAAGTGCACAGGTGCAGTAACTCAATTTGCCCTTGCACTCGTAAACAACAAAACATTTTATACTTTGGAAAAGGGTCAAGTCGACAAAACTTAGTCCACTGTGTTCATACCAGATTTTAGTTTTGAGAACTGAAAACTATATTGCAGTCCCATGTTTAATCGATGAGAAAATTGGCAGAATGTTGGCCCAAATCTGTCTCCTCCCACTGCTGGCCACTGGGCTTCCTCTCGGGACCATATTTGGTAGTGGATGCTTCACATTTTATACATCCGGTGAAACATCTGGCTCATTATTCTATCTTTGGTTGTAGCCACTGGATCGTTCCCTTTCTCAGATATCATATCAACCTAAGCCTCTTACAAATGCTTGACTCTTACTGTAGGGCTGTGCTGTGCTAAGCCTGGTTCTGGACAATGTGAATAGAAAATATCTGAGCCCGTTTTACGGTTCTGGATCCACCCTATAGCATGAATCAAGGGACCAGACAGACGGCTAACCGTGGGCACACCGCTGAGCTGTACATCTCTGACCCCAGTCTCTGTCTTCTAGCTATGTCAGAACCACTGAGAAACTTGGCGAGTGGAATGAGAAAGTTACCGGTTCAGAGTTGTGAGTCTCTCCTGTTTTACTGCTCAAATCGATCGCCACCTGTCGCCTGCAACTAGTGTGTTTGCGCCGCCCCGCGCTCTGCTCAGAACTTTAATAACATGGCTGCTGTATCTCATATTATGTTATAACACCTGTCTTTGTCCATAGGGAGCATGTTCCTCTGCCTGCTACGTGGTGAAAACTCCCATTCCCTGTGAGACCATCTGTTTTTATAAAGAACAGTTATTTAATAACATAGAGGGGGTTTTTTAACGTCACAGAAAGATGTAGTTTAATTTGCTACCTTTTTTTCCCCCCGTGTCGTGGTGATGTCATAGGGTAGGAATTGTTTTTGTTTTAATGTCTTGAGTCAGTAAGTTAAACCACTTATGTCAAGCCTAAATACGTTCAGGAGTAAAAAAAAAAAAAAAATTGTGCTTAACAAGTCACATAAGATGGACTCACTCTGTGTGGAATATTTATTTGTGCTTATTTACATCTGGGTGGTCCCGGGAATTGAACTCGCTACATTGGCTTTTTTAAAAATTTTTATAAGCTACAATCGAGACCATAAGCAACGCATGGACCGGTATTACCAAATGACGCTACGGCCTTCTACTGTTTTGGGGTATTTTTAACGAGGCTGACTGCTGCAAGGTCATTGCTGTGTGAACACGAGATCTCCTACCGACACTACTTGGAGATCTCTGAACATGGTGTCGGCAGTCAAACGTTTGGATAATCCCACACAGATCTCTGAACATGGTGTCGGCAGTCAAACGTTTGGATAATCCCACACAGATCTCTGAACATGGTGTCGGCAGTCAAACGTTTGGATAATCCCACACAGATCTCTGAACATGGTGTCGGCAGTCAAACGTTTGGATAATCCCACACAGATCTCTGAACATGGTGTCGGCAGTCAAACGTTTGGATAATCCCACACAGATCTCTGAACATGGTGTCGGCAGTCAAACGTTTGGATAATCCCACACAGATCTCTGAACATGGTGTCGGCAGTCAAACGTTTGGATAATCCCACACAGATCTCTGAACATGGTGTCGGCAGTCAAACGTTTGGATAATCCCACACAGATCTCTGAACATGGTGTCGGCAGTCAAACGTTTGGATAATCCCACACAGATCTCTGAACATGGTGTCGGCAGTCAAACGTTTGGATAATCCCACACAGATCTCTGAACATGGTGTCGGCAGTCAAACGTTTGGATAATCCCACACAGATCTCTGAACATGGTGTCGGCAGTCAAACGTTTGGATAATCCCACACAGATCTCTGAACATGGTGTCGGCAGTCAAACGTTTGGATAATCCCACACAGATCTCTGAACATGGTGTCGGCAGTCAAACGTTTGGATAATCCCACACAGATCTCTGAACATGGTGTCGGCAGTCAAACGTTTGGATAATCCCACACAGATCTCTGAACATGGTGTCGGCAGTCAAACGTTTGGATAATCCCACACAGATCTCTGAACATGGTGTCGGCAGTCAAACGTTTGGATAATCCCCCACAGATCTCTGAACATGGTGTCGGCAGTCAAACGTTTGGATAATCTCACACAGATCTCTGAACATGGTGTCGGCAGTCAAACGTTTGGATAATCCCACACAGATCTCTGAACATGGTGTCGGCAGTCAAACGTTTGGATAATCCCACACAGATCTCTGAACATGGTGTCGGCAGTCAAACGTTTGGATAATCCCACACAGATCTCTGAACATGGTGTCGGCAGTCAAACGTTTGGATAATCCCACACAGATCTCTGAACATGGTGTCGGCAGTCAAACGTTTGGATAATCCCACACAGATCTCTGAACATGGTGTCAGCAGTCAAACGTTTGGATAATCCCACACAGATCTCTGAACAGAGTGTCGGCAGTCAAACGTTTGGATAATCCCACACAGATCTCTGAACATGGTGTCGGCAGTCAAACGTTTGGATAATCCCACACAGATCTCTGAACATGGTGTCGGCAGTCAAACGTTTGGATAATCCCACACAGATCTCTGAACAGAGTGTCAGCAGTCAAACGTTTGGATAATCCCACACAGATCTCTGAACAGAGTGTCGGCAGTCAAACGTTTGGATAATCCCACACAGATCTCTGAACATGGTGTCGGCAGTCAAACGTTTGGATAATCCCACACAGATCTCTGAACATGGTGTCAGCAGTCAAACGTTTGGATAATCCCACACCGGTAAGGAGTCTCAATGAGCCATGCGGGAGCTAAAGCTGTCGGCCCATCTCAAAATGATCCTTTTTTGATCGCTAGCTAGCAATGACTCACCATCACATTGACGTCTATCAGTCCCTTACTATAAAACGGGGAACTTCCTTGCCCGAGGCTTCTCAGTGTTAAGGTGACATCGTCTGAACCAAAAACCAATATTTGTTTTTACACTTCTGTTATTAGTTGCGCTTAAAGCTAGGGAAACAGGGGGGGGACCCTAATTTCCCCCCCCTCTTCCATGCTACAGTATTTATATCCGACATCTATGTGAAAAGGTAGTAAAACTAACCTTCTCACGCCACCACTGTTGCTGCAGCAACAACAAAAAAATCTGAATGGCTGTAGGCCAATATTAACAGGCTTGGTAAGTGGCTTGTGTGAGCTATCGTGCACTGTTCTTTCAGTACACACACACACACACACATATATAGTTTTACTCTTAACAGGATTGTGTGGGTGAGGAATGGAATGCTGGAGAGAGGGAGAAACACCAATCGAGAGAGAGCTAGGTTGGCTGTGTGTGCACCTGGTGAGATTGCATTGTGACCAGACACATTTTGAAAAGCCGACTGCCATTTTACTCCTGAGGCGCTGACCTGTTGCACCCTCTACAACCACTGTGATTATTATTATTTGACCCTGCTGGTCATCTATGAACATCTTGAAGAACAATCTGGCTTTAATGGCCATGTTCTGTTATAATCTCCACCCCGGCACAGCCAGAAGAGGACTGGCCACCTCTCAGATCCTGTTTCTTCCTAGGTTCCAGTCTTTTTCTAGGGAGTCTGAGCCACTGTGCTTCTAAATATTCATTGTTTGGTGTTTTTAGGCTGAGTTTCTGCATAAGCACTTTTTTCACAAAAGCTTAATACATACATTTTGATTTGTATCAGTATTTACAGATATATTTAAGAAAGTAAAGTGTTCATTTAGCTATTTCTTTTTAGCAAGACTGCAGCTGTGGTATGTATTGCTTTCCAGTTTCCTTTCTAGTCAGCAGAAACGTAGCCACATCCTCCTTTCCATTCAGGCAACCGACAAAACCGGATCTGCAGGATGCCACTAATTCCATGTTTTGTTTCAGGCACTGTTTGGTTTGTGCAAACTGAATGACTTATCAAATATTCCGATGCTGGATACTCTTTGTGTAAAGGTTAAATTAAATTGTGCGTTACTAAGGGAGTTCTAATCCCTGAACATACACTAGTTTAGTGCAACCCACGTTATGTACTTGGGCATTTGTCATGTCTGAAATTTTCCGAAGACTTTAAAAAAATATATATATATATAAAAAAATATTGTGTCACTGTTGTCCTGACGCATTAATCAAGATTTTGAATTTGTGTGTGTGTGTGTTAAGTCCAATTTCATATAAACATTAAAGTCTCTAACTTGCCCTTTCCTTCCATGTAAAAAGTATATATTTATTTTTGTTAAAATGTTCAATGTCGTACTGTGTGTCCATAGATATCTGACAGCGTCTGAAACTTTGGATGGCATTGCCCAATCTGAAGCGTGAGTCTATATATATATACATTACTTTTCTGTTTCTTTGTTTAAAGTTGGTTTCAGCAGGGGTAAAGGGGATTCTGTCTTCATGCCATTTGCTTGGTGCTTGGAGGGAGGAGTTGTTCTGTCTGACCATGCTTCTGTTCTGTTTGGCTGGTGGTGTGTGGGATGGTGAGGGGTTTCAGTGTGGGTTTCATGGTAGCTTCTCTCTGTCTTGGTTCTTTAGGCCCTGTTCCTCAACTGCAGCCCTAGAGCCCCCCAAAGTCACATTTTTGCACATGCCTATTGTTATTGTTATTATTGTTATTATTATTATTATAGCTTGTGTGGGGCAACAACAGAAGTTGTTGGTGACTTGAGGACTGAAGTTGAGGCTGTTTAAAAATATATAAAAAAATTGTCCTACTGAAGGTCTGGTCTGGCTGAATGTACTGGTCTGGTCTGGCTGAATGTACCGGTCTGGTCTGGCTGAATGTACCGGTCTGGTCTGGCTGAATGTTCTGGTCTGGCTGAATGTACTGGTCTGGCTGAATGTACTGGTCTGGTCTGGCTGAATGTACTGGTCTGGTCTGGCTGAATGTACTGGTCTGGTCTGGCTGAATGTACTGGTCTGGTCTGGCTGAATGTACTGGTCTGGTCTGGCTGAATGTACTGGTCTGGTCTGGCTGAATGTACTGGTCTGGTCTCGCTGAATGTACCGGTCTGGTCTGGCTGAATGTACCGGTCTGGTCTGGCTGAATGTACCGGTCTGGTCTGGCTGAATGTACTGGTCTGGTCTGGCTGAATGTACTGGTCTGGTCTGGCTGAATGTACTGGTCTGGCTGAATGTACTGGTCTGGTCTGGCTGAATGTACTGGTCTGGCTGAATGTACTGGTCTGGTCTGGCTGAATGTACTGGTCTGGTCTGGCTGAATGTACTGGTCTGGCTGAATGTACTGGTCTGGCCTGGCTGAATGTACCGGTCTGGTCTGGCTGAATGTACCGGTCTGGTCTGGCTGAATGTACCGGCCTGGTCTGGCTGAATGTACCGGCCTGGTCTGGCTGAATGTACCGGCCTGGTCTGGCTGAATGTACCGGCCTGGTCTGGCTGAATGTACCGGCCTGGTCTGAATGTACCGGTCTGGTCTGGCTGAATGTACCGGTCAGGTCTGGCTGAATGTACCGGTCTGGTCTGGCTGAATGTACCGGTCTGGTCTGGCTGAATGTACCGGTCTGGTCTGGCTGAATGTACCGGTCTGGTCTGGCTGAATGTACCGGTCTGGCTGAATGTACTGGTCTGGCTGAATGTACCGGTCTGGTCTGGCTGAATGTAATGTACTGGTCTGGCTGAATGTACTCTGGTCTGGTCTGGCTGAATGTACCGGTCTGGTCTGGCTGAATGTACCGGCCTGGTCTGGCTGAATCTGGTCTGGCTGAATGTACTGAAATGTACCGGTCTGGTCTGGCTGAATGTACCGGCCTGGTCTGGCTGAATGTACCGGTCTGGTCTGGCTGAATGTACCGGTCTGGTCTGGCTGAATGTACCGGTCTGGCTGGTCTGGTCTGGCTGAATGTACCGGCTGAATGTACCTGGTCTGGCTGGCTGAATGTACCGGCCTGGTCTGGCTGAATGTACCGGTCCTGGTCTGGCTGAATGTACCGGCCTGGTCTGGCTGAATGTACCGGCCTGGTCTGGCTGAATATGTACCGGCCTGGTCTGGTCTGGCTGAATGTACCGGTCTGGTCTGGCTGAATGTACCGGTCTGGTCTGGCTGAATGTACCGGTCTGGTCTGGCTGAATGTACCGGTCTGGTCTGGCTGAATGTACCGGTCTGGTCTGGCTGACTGTACCGGTCTGGTCTGGCTGACTGTGCCGGTCTGGTCTGGCTGACTGTGCCGGTCTGGTCTGGCTGACTGTGCCGGTCTGGTCTGGCTGACTGTGCCGGTCTGGTCTGGCTGACTGTGCCGGTCTGGTCTGGCTGACTGTACCGGTCTGGTCTGGCTGAATGTACCGGTCTGGTCTGGCTGAATGTACCGGTCTGGTCTGGCTGAATGTACCGGTCTGGTCTGGCTGAATGTGATGACTAAGAAGAAGGCCTGGTCTGGCTGAATGTACTGGTCTGGCTGAATGTGATGACTAAGAAGAAGGCCAGTACATCTCCTGCAGACCCTCTGACCTGCTTTACAACGTGTAAAATTCATTCATTCATTCATTGTCCACTAGCTGCATAGTTTCCCCAACGGTGTGTCCACTAGCTGCATAGTTTCCCCAACGGTGTGTCCACTAGCTGCATAGTTTCCCCAACGGTGTGTCCACTAGCTGCATAGTTTCCCCAACGGTGTGTCCACTAGCTGCATAGTTTCCCCACGGTGTGTCCACTAGCTGCATAGTTTCCCCAACGGTGTGTCCACTAGCTGCATAGTTTCCCCAACGGTGTGTCCACTAGCTGCATAGTTTCCCCAACGGTGTGTCCACTAGCTGCATAGTTTCCCCAACGGTGTGTCCACTAGCTGCATAGTTTCCCCAACGGTGTGTCCACTAGCTGCATAGTTTCCCCAACGGTGTGTCCACTGGCTGCATAGTTTCCCCAACGGTGTCCACTAGCTGCATAGTTTCCCCAACTGTGTGTTCACTAGCTGCATAGTTTCCACAACGGTGTGTCCACTAGCTGCATAGTTTCCCCAACGGTGTGTCCACTAGCTGCATAGTTTCCCCAACGGTGTGTCCACTAGCTGCATAGTTTCCCCAACGGTGTGTCCACTAGCTGCATAGTTTCCCCAACGGTGTGTCCACTAGCTGCATAGTTTCCCCAACGGTGTGTCCACTAGCTGCATAGTTTCCCCAACGGTGTGTCCACTAGCTGCATAGTTTCCCCAACGGTGTGTCCACTAGCTGCATAGTTTCCCCAACGGTGTGTCCACTAGCTGCATAGTTTCCCCAACGGTGTGTCCACTAGCTGCATAGTTTCCCCAACGGTGTGTCCACTAGCTGCATAGTTTCCCCTAGCTGCATAGTTTCCCCAACGGTGTCCACTAGCTGCATAGTTTCCCCAACTGTGTGTTCACTAGCTGCATAGTTTCCCCAACTGTGTGTTCACTAGCTGCATAGTTTCCACTAGCTGCATAGTTTCCCCAACGGTGTCCACTAGCTGCATAGTTTCCCCAACTGTGTGTTCACTAGCTGCATAGTTTCCACTAGCTGCATAGTTTCCCCAACGGTGTCCACTAGCTGCATAGTTTCCCCAACTGTGTGTTCACTAGCTGCATAGTTTCCCCAACTGTGTGTTCACTAGCTGCATAGTTTCCACTAGCTGCATAGTTTCCCCAACGGTGTGTCCACTAGCTGCATAGTTTCCCCAACTGTGTGTCCACTAGCTGCATAGTTTCCCCAACTGTGTGTCCACTAGCTGCATAGTTTCCCCAACTGTGTGTCCACTAGCTGCATAGTTTCCCCAACTGTGTGTTCACTAGCTGCATAGTTTCCACTAGCTGCATAGTTTCCCCAACGGTGTGTCCACTAGCTGCATAGTTTCCCCAACGGTGTGTCCACTAGCTGCATAGTTTCCCCAACGGTGTGTCCACTAGCTGCATAGTTTCCCCAACGGTGTGTTCACTAGCTGCATAGTTTCCCCAACGGTGTGTCCACTAGCTGCATAGTTTCCCCAACGGTGTCCACTAGCTGCATAGTTTCCCCAACGGTGTGTCCACTAGCTGCATAGTTTCCCCAACGGTGTGTCCACTAGCTGCATAGTGTCCACTAGCTGCATAGTTTCCCCAACGGTGTGTCCACTAGCTGCATAGTTTCCCCAACGGTGTGTCCACTAGCTGCATAGTTTCCCCAACTGTGTGTTCACTAGCTGCATAGTTTCCACTAGCTGCATAGTTTCCCCAACGGTGTGTCCACTATTATCAGATAGTTACCAATACCATTTCTTTTGGTGTATTGGTCAGTCTGAATAGACCCTATAGACTTGTGTACTGAATGGCTGTCTAGTAAGCGATGCTTGCGCTATCAGGGTGACGTAGCTATTGATGCCACGCTAGAGACAATCGCCACCTCTGCTCAGTCGTCTGTCTGTGGGTGGAGTGCCACCCCTGTATAGGCCTAACAGCCATGCATTGAGGGATATCTTTATACGATGGGATTATATAATATTATGGGCATTGGGCAGGAATGTGTGTAGAATGGAACATGTGGTTACCATGGTTTTGATACCATTCTATTCCAGCCATTACTACGAGCAATCCTCCCCTCAGCACAGTCTTGTCAGGGTAGATTCCTGCTTTAGGTTGGTCACATTGAGGTTTGTTAAGGAGCCTGAGATCTTTTAATGTAAAGACTATTTTACTTCTGTTTTTCAACTGTTTTCCATTTACAATACCATTTAAAATAACCTTTTAAAATACCATTTAAAATACCATTTAAAATACCATTTAAAATACCATTTACAATACCATTTAAAATACCATTTAAAATACCATTTAAAATACCATTTAAAATACCATTTAAAATACCATTTAAAATACCATTTACAATAACCTTTTTTTTGAGTTTCGAGGTTGGTTTTAGGCTGCTGCGTTGTGCAATTGATCCACCCAGTTGAACTTAAAAATACTGTATACGGGGTCAGTAGTCCGTCTCGTCCTACTGAACTCCCACTGGGGTCGGTGGTCCGTCTCGTCCTACTGAACTCCCACTGGGGTCGGTGGTCCGTCTCGTCCTACTGAACTCCCACTGGGGTCAGTAGTCCGTCTCGTCCTACTGAACTCCCACTGGGGTCGGTGGTCCGTCTCGTCCTACTGAACTCCCACTGGGGTCGGTGGTCCGTCTCGTCCTACTGAACTCCCACTGGGGTCAGTAGTCCGTCTCGTCCTACTGAACTCCCAACTCCCAACTCCCACTGGGGTCAGTAGTCCGTCTCGTCCTACTGAACTCCCACTGGGGTCGGTGGTCCGTCTCGTCCTACTGAACTCCCACTGGGGTCGGTGGTCCGTCTCGTCCTACTGAACTCCCACTGGGGTCGGTGGTCCGTCTCGTCCTACTGAACTCCCACTGGGGTCGGTGGTCCGTCCCACTGGGGTCGGTGGTCCGTACTGAACTCCCACTGGGGTCGGTGGTCCGTCTCGTCCTACTGAACTCCCACTGGGGTGGTCCGTCTCGTCCTACTGAACTCCCACTGGGGTCGGTGGTCCGTCTCGGAACTCCCACTGGGGTCGGTGGTCGTCTCGTCCTACTGAACTCCCACTGGGGTCGGTGGTCCGTCTCGTCCTACTGAACTCCCACTGGGGTCGGTGGTCCGTCCCCTACTGAACTCCCACTGGGGTCGGTGGTCCGTCTCGTCCTACTGAACTCCCACTGGGGTCGGTGGTCCGTCTACCTGAACTCCCACTACGTCCTACTGAACTCCCACTGGGGTCGGTGGTCCGTCTCGTCCTACTGAACTCCCACTGGGGTCGGTGGTCCGTCTCGTCCTACTGAACTCCCACTGGGGTCGGTGGTCCGGTGGTCCGTCTCGTCCTACTGAACTCCCACTGGGGTCGGTGGTCCGTCTCGTCCTACTGAACTCCCACTGGGGTCTCCGTCTCGCACTACTGAACTCCCACTGGGGTCAGGTCCGTGGAACTCCCACTGGGGTCCCGTCTCGTCCTACTGAACTCCCACTGGGGTCGGTGGTCCGTCTCGTCCTACTGAACTCCCACTGGGGTCGGTGGTCCGTCTCGTCCTACTGAACTCCCACTGGGGTCGGTGGTCCGTCTCGTCCTACTGAACTCCCACTGGGGTCGGTGGTCCGTCTCGTCCTACTGAACTCCCACTGGGGTCGGTGGTGGTCCGTCTCGCACTACTGAACTCCCACTGGGGTCGGTGGTGGTCCGTCTCGCACTACTGAACTCCCACTGGGGTCGGTGGTCCGTCTCGCACTACTGAACTCCCACTGGGGTCGGTGGTCCGTCTCGTCCTACTGAACTCCCACTGGGGTCGGTGGTCCGTCTCGTCCTACTGAACTCCCACTGGGGTCGGTGGTAGTCCGTCTCGCACTACTGAACTCCCACTGGGGTCGGTGGTGGTCCGTCTCGCACTACTGAACTCCCACTGGGGTCGGTGGTGGTCCGTCTCGCACTACTGAACTCCCACTGGGGTCGGTGGTAGTCAGTCTCGCACTACTGAACTCCCACTGGGGTCGGTGGTAGTCCGTCTCGTCCTACTGAACTCCCACTGGGGTCGGTGGTAGTCCGTCTAGCCCTACTGAACTCCCACTGGGGTCGGTGGTAGTCCGTCTCGCCCTACTGAACTTCCACTGGGGTCGGTGGTAGTCCGTCTCGCCCTACTGAACTCCCACTGGGGTCGGTGGTAGTCCGTCTCGCCCTACTGAACTCCCACTGGGGTCGGTGGTAGTGTGATATAGACATAAAGTAGAGAAGTCCTTGTGTTTGTCCCTTATAACTTACTGGCTGTCAATGAAGCCATTTTTTATGTAATTTTCAATCAAACCATTGAGCGGAGACCTAATGCTTAATTTAATGTTCTTGGTAGAGACATTGGTCACGTATTGGATACAAGCTGTTGCTGTGCTATTTCTCTCTTCACTTGTTTCCTCTGTATTCCTGCTGTATTTCTCCTATATGGCTGTTCATTAGTCAGACAGTCAAAGGCCCAATTCTGATGATTTGTCCAATTTGTCAAAGGAGCTGATCGCTTCAAAGACTAATTGGTGGAAACTTATCAGAATTGGGCTGCTGTTTTTTTAGTTTTTTTAAGGCAGCTTTTGTCTGTGATTTAACTCCTTAGTGGCTGACTTCCTGACTGCTTAATCTGTTCTAAACCAATTGAGGCTGGTTTTCAGTCATGTTCTAAGGAGATTCTCTCGCCCTCTCTCCGTCTACCATCTTCCCTCTACTCCCATCTCTCTCTCTCTCTCCCTCATTTTCTTCTCTCCCCTTACAGGTATAAGAAGACTTCTGAGACCCTGTCTGTGGCTGGACAGAAGACCACCGCTGCCTTCTCCACCATGGGCACTGTCCTCAGCAGGAAACTGGGAGACATGAGGTACAGACCAAGACACAAAATGGCTGCCGTCGGCCCTTCCTGTAGAACAGGGGTGGAAAACCATAGAAATAGAATTACTAGATAAAAAAAATTATATATATATTTTTAAAGCCCCTCGGATAACAAATGTTTTCACTGTTACAGAACAGTGACTTGAGAATGTTAATTGTAGTATTTATATAGACCAACCCTCTAGGGTTGTAGAAAATCTACTAATCAGCTGTACCTCAGGACCTTGATTAGCTGAATCTGGAATTACAGCAGGACTGGAGCAAATACCTGTGTACTACCCAGTAGTTATCCAGGAAGAGGGTTGACTACCCCTGAAACACAGATACCTTAAAGGTAAGGGAGTGGATCAGAAAAACAGTCAGTATCTGGTGTTGCCACCATTAGCCTCAAGCAGCGCGAAACATCTCCTTCACATAGAGTTGATCAGGCTGTTGATTGTGGCCTGTGGAATGTTCCACTCTTCGATGGCTAAGTAAAGTTGCTGGATATTGGCGGGAACTGGAACGCTGTCGTACACAACTATCCAGAGCATCCCAAACATGCTCAATGGGTGACATGTCTGGTGAGTATGCAGGCCATGGAGGAACTGGGACATTTTCAGCTTCCAGGAATTGTGTCTAGAACCTTGTGACATGGGGCCGTGCACTATCATGCAGAAACATGAGGTGATGGTGGAAAATGAATGGCACGACAACGGGCCTCAGGATCTCTTCACGGTGTCTCTATGCATTCAAATTTCCTTTGATAAAATGCAATTGTGTTCGTTGTCTGTAGCTTATGCCTGCCCATACCATAACCCCACCACCTCCACCATGGGGCCCTCTGTTCACAACGTTGACATCAGTAAACACCATACCATAACGCCACCACCACCATGGGGCCCTCTGTTCACAACGTTGACATCAGCAAACACCATACCATAACCCCACCGTCACCATGGGGCCCTCTGTTCACAACGTTGACATCAGCAAACACCATACCATAACCCCACCTCCACCGTGGGGCCCTCTGTTCACAACGTTGACATCAGCAAACACCATACCATAACCCCACCTCCACCGTGGGGCCCTCTGTTCACAACGTTGACATCAGCAAACACCATACCATAACCCCACCTCCACCGTGGGGCCCTCTGTTCACAACGTTGACATCAGCGAACTGCTCACCCACATAACGCCATACATGTGGTCGCGGCCGGTTAGACGTACTGCCAAATTCTCTGAAACGACGTTGGCTTATGGTAGAGAAATTAACATTAAATTCTCTGGCAACAGCTCTGGTGGATATTACTGCAGTCAGCATGCCAATTTAACTCTCCTTCAAAACGGCACATTTTGGTGGCCTTTTATTGTCCCCCAGCACAAGGTGCACCTGTGTAAAGATCATGCTGTTTAATCAGCTTCTTGATATGCCACACCTGTCAGGTGGATAGATTTTATCTTGGCAAAGGAGAAATGCTCACGAACATGTAAACAAATTTGTGCATCAAAACATTTTGAAGCTTTTTGTGTGAATAGAACTTGTCCGGGCTCTTTATTTCAGCTCATGAAACATGGGACCAACACTTTCACATGTTGAGTTTATAGTTGTGTTCAGTGGAGATACTAGCTGTGGTGATGGCATGTGGACCATACCTTTTGTACAGCTATGTTGAAGATGCCTTTATGGTTCAAAGCAACGCTGTCATTCATGTTATAAATATGTCCATTCAACACCTACACTTTAATCACCCTCCTAATTACATACTAACTCTACTATCTAAGGGAACCGGGAATATATGCTTGTTCATTAACGTTTCCAAGTCCACTTCAGTGTGTGTGTTGGCATCCTCCCCTGTTCGAGCCGTGGTTTCCCAGCTCCGTTACCCCCCCCCTCCCCTGTTCGAGCCGTGGTTTCCCAGCTCCGTTACCCCCCTGTTCGAGCCGTGGTTTCCCAGCTCCGTTACCCCCCTGTTCGAGCCGTGGTTTCCCAGCTCCGTTACCCCCCTGTTCGAGCCGTGGTTTCCCAGCTCCGTTACCCCCCCTGTTCGAGCCGTGGTTTCCCAGCCACCATGGCTGACCTGCGTAAAATTCTTTGTCTCTTAAAATCATGTCAACGTATGGTTGTCCCAAATGGCTCCCTTTTTCTCCTATCTAGTGCACTACTTTAGACCAGAGTCCTATGGGACCCTATTCCCTATATAGTGCACTACTTTAGACCAGAGTCCTATGGGACCCTATTCCCTATATAGTGCACTACTTTAGACCAGAGTCCTATGGGACCCTATTCCCTATATAGTGCACTACTTTAGACCTGAACCCTAGGGTCAAAAGTAATGCCCTAAATAGTGTGCCATGCTGTCTAGAACACTTCCTCTGCAACCCTGCCCTACAGTAGCTTATCTATGCCCCAACCTGATAGGCTAACTCTGCTCGGCCCACCACTGCTTGTTCCTCACCCTGTTCTCGTTTTTCCTGTTTTGTTTTTTTAATTGCTGCGATTGGTCTACAGAGCGCTGCCTTTCTCAAACTCCTTTGGGTAAGAGTACTCTGCTGCTGCTGGGACCCGAAACATCCCAATTAAGCTACTTGATCAACTTCTATAGCAGATCTGTACAGTAAATACAACTAGACTGTATACTGATCTGCTGCAGAAGTTAATTCATTATACCTTTTATTGAATGCTAATTTGTCATCCCTCTTGCTGTTATGATCATGAATATCCTATTGATTTATTTTTTTTTTGGGGGGGGGGGGTCAGTTTCCCCTGTATATGAGTATGCCTGTTTAATCTGCTTTGTTTGACTGAAGTGGTCACCAGTCTCAACTTGCACAGACTTTGTCTGCAGACATTCTTTAACTGGGTTTGTTGTCTGCTCTTGAATCTTTCTGTCCCTTTAAAGATAGTTAGAAGAAGCAACATTGTATCTATCTCCATTAGGGCATCTGTGAGAGCATGGGCAGTGACATTGAGGACATCTCCATTTTGAAGTAGTCAATTTTCTTCTTCTACTATCTCTATGAGTTGGTAAACAAACTGAAAAGGTGCATACTGTCACCTGGAGGGTATTTGAACAGGTATGAAGCCAAGGCTGGTGATTTACTGCCACCTGCAGTTATGAAATGTTGGCTGATTCCTCCTGACAACCTAGTTGGCATCATGTGATCATTAACCCTAGATGACTACTTCAAAATGGTGAAAGTCAATCAATGGCGCTACCCAATGCTAAAACGATCTTTTGGGGGTCTAGAGTCCTCTCTCTGCTTGGCTCCTAACACTCACACTTCCTTGTCTCCTTCCCTTTAACGCTTACAAAGTAGCAACTACGCCATCCGCCAATCGATAAGTATGCCAACGATGAGGTAAATTGGCTCTCACACTTTTTTTTCTTTACTTTTTTTTAGAAATTATAGTTTTCTATTTTATTGATCACTTTAATGAAATTAGCATTTTAGATTAACAGTTGTGTGGTCTTGTTTGTGATGGTGTTTTTAAAATAAAATAATTCTGCTTTTGTAATTGGAGATTGCTGGTAATCAGAATCATAGTCTCAAACAATAGAGTTGACTCCATTTAAAAAAAAATTTTTTAAAAAAAAAAAGCAACTCTGTTAAGACAAGCATATGACCAGATGTGTAGAGATGATATCTCTGTCAGTTTAACCCTGGATTTAAGGAATCTGGTGGTTGAGCATCTTTAGTATTCTAAATGTACTTTAATTAAAGGAGAGGATTATTCTTTTAGCATCCGGGGGTTTCTATCGTGAATGAACACTTCTGAAAGTTGTGTTGTTGTTTAGTCAGTGATATTCCTATGTGCTGATGTGCAGACGTTTTATTTTATTTGCTTGAATGTTTTGTAATATCTGTTTTGCAGAAACTCTCCTACCTTCAAGTCGTTCGAGGACAAAGTTGGGAACATCAAGGTGAGCTGAAAGTGGTTCATGGGCAGATGATGTACTGCGTCAGGGACCACTCTTGATAGCCAATTCATCAGGGACCCCTCATATCAGAACACAACGTACTTTAGAGTGATTTATTTTATATTTTTAAATCTCATACAACCAATCTTACTATGACTTCTGCAGTGCAGGGCCTGACTAAGTCTCAGGCCCTGGGAAAGAATATTATACTATGACTTCTGCAGTGCAGGGCCTGACTAAGTCTCAGGCCCTGGGAAAGAACATTATACTAAGACTTCTGCAGTGCAGGGCCTGACTAAGTCTCAGGCCCTGGGAAAGAACATTATACTATGACTTCTGCAGTGCAGGTCCTGACTAAGTCTCAGGCCCTGGGAAAGAACATTATACTAAGACTTCTGCAGTGCAGGGCCTGACTAAGTCTCAGGCCCTGGGAAAGAACATTATACTAAGACTTCTGCAGTGCAGGTCCTGACTAAGTCTCAGGCCCTGGGAAAGAACATTATACTAAGACTTCTGCAGTGCAGGTCCTGACTAAGTCTCAGGCCCTGGGAAAGAACATTATACTAAGACTTCTGCAGTGCAGGGCCTGACTAAGTCTCAGGCCCTGGGAAAGAACATTATACTAAGACTTCTGCAGTGCAGGGCCTGACTAAGTCTCAGGCCCTGGGAAAGAACATTATACTATGACTTCTGCAGTGCAGGGCCTGACTAGGCCCTGGGAAAGAACATTATACTATGAAGTCTCAGGCCCTCTGCAGTGCAGGTCCTGACTAAGTCTCAGGCCCTGGGAAAGAACATTATACTAAGACTTCTGCAGTGCAGGGCCTGACTAAGTCTCAGGCCCTGGGAAAGAACATTATACTAAGACTTCTGCAGTGCAGGTCCTGACTAAGTCTCAGGCCCTGGGAAAGAACATTATACTAAGACTTCTGCAGTGCAGGTCCTGACTAAGTCTCAGGCCCTGGGAAAGAACATTATACTAAGACTTCTGGCCCTGTCTCAGAAAAGAACATTATACTAAGACTTCTGCAGTGCAGGGCCTGACTAAGTCTCAGGCCCTGGGAAAGAACATTATACTAAGACTTCTGCAGTGCAGGGCCTGACTAAGTCTCAGGCCCTGGGAAAGAACATTTTAAAGGTTCCATCTTGCCATCAGAGAATGTTGCTGTTTTTAAAGCTTATTTCTTGTAATTCTATACGTTTTGTCATTTTCCGTTTAAAGATGAATAGAGTTTGTTAGAGTTTGTTTACTTCTGTGTACTTTTTAGCCAGTAGTTCAGAAAGTAACACTCACGAAACAAAAGTCGTCGTCCCCCGACTATTGCGTCCTACGCCGTTCCTCTCTTTGCTGTGGCCACTGAGCCGTTGGGGCCCGCCCTGCAACCTCATTTGATGACCCTGGGCCGGCCTCTTGCTCACTGTCACTCAAGTTCAGGGGGCCGAAGCTCATTGGCTTGGAGGCTGGGGGGGAATGGCACGGCACACCTTCAAGAAAACAGTCACTTTCAAACTAGTGATTTTTGTGGCTAATTGAAGACAGTAATTCTGCTCATAGATTGTGCGTGTATGAATTACACAGACACATCCAGCCCAAAACGGGAGGTTTAAAACGCGTGTGTCGCTAAAGAACCGGACTCACGTCTTTGAACTAGTGCATTTATGTATAAAAACGAGCAAATACAAGACTTGTATCATTGATGGCTTGTGGATACCCATATCCCCTGCGAGCCTCCCAGGCCCATGTTGTGCATCTGAGGGTCAAGACACTGGATGAATAATAACGTCGGTAACCAGTTTATAATAGCAATAAGGAACCTCGGGGGGGGTATGTGTGTATATGGCCAATATACCACGGCTAAGGGCTGTATCCAGGCACTCCGTGTTGCATCGTGCTTAAGAACAGCCCTTAGCCGTGGTATATTGGTCATATACCACACCCCCTCGAGCCTTATTGGTTAAGTATCCCATTTTTAAAAATGATATTGGATTATTCTCAACTGTCTCTCAAACATCTTTCTTTTTAAATGACTGTCTCCCTGAAGATTGACCATCTGTTCTGTTCACAGTTGGGCTGATTTGTGTCCCTTCCCTGCAGCACAGGTAAACGAAACGTGGCCTGGGGAAAGTTGATAAGAGTTGTACCTAGTATTTACTAACGGGCTTGTTTTGGGTTATTGTTAGCTTGTATTCTAGCTTGGTGTCACCCTCAGAGTTGTCACTTTATTTTTAATGTTTTACTGGTGCTGCAGCCCAGGCAATTTTTATTTTTGGTGTGAAACTTCTTAACAGATGCATGATCAGTACGAATTAACTTCAAAATACTGGGTTAATCTCTCGCACAAAGCTCCTTTTGAATGAAATGACTTCTGGGAAGATTTACCATCACATTGATACCAGACCATTTATAATAATAATTCTCTCTCTCATCCTTCAGTACATGGTGGTTGGACCCAGACGTAACGGAGAAGCTGTCCAGTCCCCGACCGAAACTAACCCCGTTCAGGACAACGCACCCTTCTGAAGCTCCTCCTTCCGCGCTTATCACCGGGACGACATCATCGCTGAGTGACCCTTGACCTGTGACATCACCCTCCACACCATATGCCATTACTCACTACTGCCTCCCTCCTCAGTTACCTATAGCCCAGTCCTAAATGGGCCCTTGGCTCCTAGGCCCTTGTGGAGATCTGATTAGGACTAGATAGGTGTAAGCAATACGGCAACAATTCAACGTATACTATGAGAAGGTGGAGCCACTCACCATATTGTTTAAACCGATCTGAGTTGTTGCCAGATTGCTTGCGCGCCTATCTAGTCAACTTCATCTCTACACAAGTACCTCGGGAGTTTTGGGCTTAAGGGTCGATCTAGAATCTCCCTCAGCCTCCTCGACCTACTAAAAGCATGTGCATATCTCATCTCAGTCGACCGCAACAGGACAACAGGTTACACACCATCAAATCAACACCACTTGTAAAAAAAAAAAAAAACAAACTTAAACCATTTTGTATTTATAAAACTATTTTACACTGCTTTTACATAACTTTTATCTATATGTAAAATTATATATGAATAGATATATTGTAAACAATACTGCAAGTCGGCATTTATCAGTAGGTGAGGAGGATGGAGAGTCTCGAGGAAACACGAGTGCAAAAAATGTCCAAAAGAGGAGAGAGAATATATGTCTAAAATAAAAAACACTATGAATACAACAACCATCTCTGTTTTGTACCCTGCTGGGCATTTACTTCAGTTTATTTTCTACACTGAACAGAATGTGAAGCAATGCTTTGGTGTATAGCTTCCTGGCGAATGTAGAAACTGTCTTTTGGCCTTATTCTTTCACTCCTATTACTTTGTTGGTAGAAAGGTTTCTTTCTTTTGGTGATAAAAAAAATATATAAAAAAATGAAGTGGTAGAAAAGGGTTTAAAAGGGGAGGGGTTTTATCACTCTGTGTTGGCTCACTGCTGATGTGCCACATCTGAGATGATCTACTTTGAAATTCAGTCCAGACATTCTGACATATGAAGAATTGTCCCCATGTCACAGAACTAATTCCCCACGTGTGTGTGCACGTGAATTATGTACACACCATACACTCCCACAGACCCTGACTAACGTCACTGTTATGATCACCAACACTTCCTGTTTTAGCCAGTGTGGACTAATCCAGCCTTTTTAACGCGGATGATCAACTAGCGGTCACCGTTATCCTGCCGCAACCTTCAACAGCAGCCGTTGGTTTGGTAGCACCGTCACTTTTTGTTATTTTCAACATGAAGTACCTACTTTAGATTTGTATTATTTTTGCCTGATTTTTAGTCTTTCTATCCATGGGATTGGATGTTCATTTAGCCTTTATCTAGCCTACTTAAGTAATTTACTTTTTTTTTTTTTCATTTTTAGTAGTCCTACTTAGGTGATGCATTTTAGATTCTTCTCTTGGGTGGAGTATAAGAGTCATTTTTGTATTTAAGTGCCATCTGTAAATCGTTTTGATTTATTAAACCTGCCTGTTATATTTCTCTCAAGAGAATCTTGAAGTTTAGATTTCATTAGGATGCCCATTTAGCTGTTGCGCATGCAGCAGCTACTCTTCCTGGGGTCTACATGAAACTAAATATATGACCGAGTACAGAACCGTTGTAGACGAGAACAGAAGATAATGGTACTGATACTGGTTTCCCAGACCCAGAGAATCTCCATTGAATACTTTTTAGTCCAGGACTGGTCTTTAATCAGTGTTGGCAGACCGGTCCTCACAGGCAGCCTAATTCTGATGTTTTGGACAATTATTGTTAAAAGATCTGATCTGATTGGTCAAAAGACTAATTAGCGGCAAAAGATCAGAATTGGGCTTGCCTGAGTAAACGCCGTTTTAAGTACAGTAGGTTTCTATTGTCTCTGGTTATGACATGGCAAAGAGAAAGGCCTTATGTAACTTGTGTAGAGCTGCAAATACATGTTTGGGTCAAATGTACATTTTTGCAACGGGATGAAAGAATGACTATATATAATTGCCTTATTTAGGACGTGAGTCTAGTTGTAGACAGTAAAGGGATCAGATAAGCTAATGTTGGCTGAAAAATAATAATTGTGGTTTGTTTTATGTTTGGATTTCAATAAAGAATTCATTTAAATAAAGGAGAGTTGTGTAGTTAGTGTTTACATTTGATTTGACTTCCGCAGATCATAAAGGAGGGATTTCCTATCCGAGTTAAGCGTGTGTAAATGGAACGTAATTCTCTTTTTAACGAATTTTTCTCTACATTAACTCATTGAACTCAAAGCATGAGAATAGCACGAGATTCGTTTAGGGTGAGGATCAAATCAATTAAGGTGTCTACAGTTACACCATATTCTGACCTCAAATGATTAAAAAACAATTGTGTTTTCCTGGCTTCCACTGTGATTGGCCACGCACCGCTACTGCCTTTATGCGCGATGAATAAGGTCAAGCGACCTGTTGGTTCCGAGGTGAACATCTACTTTGTTTTTTTATGATATAAATTACACCGTTCTCCATGCACTTTAATTTTCAGCAGTGAAGTATCTTTTGTATACACACTGTCTTATCAATTTAGGTTATGCCATGGTAGTTACTGCTAAACTGGTACCTTCAGCAGAGTAAACATGTTTGTTCGTTCTATCTTTGACTAGCGTTAGCTAACGTAAATAAGTTAACATTAGCCAACAAGAGTAGCTCAATCTGGAAGCCATCTATATCACACCTTTGCCTGGACAACACTCCTTCACTAAAAAATTAAGTTTTAAAATAGCTAGCTAACGCACGCTCTGTTTGTGTGTTGGTAGCAATAATTATATTTTAGTCCTCATTTGGACTGGTCTTCCAAGAGTCCTTAAACGTTAAAATACAATTGATAATACAATCACATTTTCATATATAACACATTGTTACAAACGTAACACTTAATACACAAACATATTGACCAGATCAATACTCTTTAACAGTCTGAAATGATAGATTGATTCCTTCATCTACCATATTCCTGCACAACCTTCCAATTTATTATATTTAAATGGTTCTAATGTATTGTTTGAATTTATATATATTGAAAGGTTTCTGGTTTGATCAGGTAAATTATTAAATTTCTTTATTGCTCAATGTTCTTTTGCCTATTTTTGTATTCATGTTACCTGATGAAATTGCTATACAATATGATCTTGTTGCCATCTGATGCACATTCAAATGTCATTTAAAAAAATCAACACTGCAGAGCTCTCCCGGTCCTCCGCCATGCCCTGATTGTATTAATGCTGATGATATCTGGAAATGTGCATGTACGCCCTGGCCAATCTAATGTTGCTGGCCCCAATTCGGACTTGTGCTCTGATATCTGTTTCACTGATTTCTGCTCTCATAAAAGCCTGTGTTTTCTGCACGTTAACACTAGACACTTATGAACTAAAATGTATCAATAGAAAGTGTGGGTTCACAGCTCCAATCCAGATGTGTTGGTCATTACTGAGACGTGGTTCAGAAAGAGTGTTTTGAACACTGATGTTAACCTTTCTGGTTATACATTTTTTCATCAAGACAGATCTTCCAAAGGTGGTGGAGTGGCAATCATTACCAAGGATCACCTTCAGTGCTCAGTTGTCTCCAACAAGTCTGTCCCCAAACAATTTGATTTGCTGGTTTTAAGCATTAAACTTTCAAATAGCTCTTTGTTGACTGTTGCTGGTTGTTATTGTCCACCAGCAGCAGCAGCCTGTACCCTACCTGCCCTAAGCTCTCTCCTGACCCCTTACACTAAGTCTGAATGTGTCTTGCTTGGTGACCTAAACTGGGACATGCTTAAACCACCTGACCAAGTCCTAAAGCAATGGGACTCCCTAAATCTCTCTCAGAATATTACCAATCCCACAAGGTATGACTTCAAACACACAGAAAAGGCTACTCTCCTTGATGTTATCCTCACAAATAATCCTGATAGGTATCAGTCTGGTGTTTTCTGTAATGACCTTAGTGATCACTGTTTTACAGCCTGTGTTAGTGATGGCTGCTCAGTGAAACGACCTGTGCTTTTACACCTGCATTGTTTGCTGTTTGGGGTTTTAGGCTGGGTTTCTGTACAGCACTTTGAGATATCAGCTGATGTACGAAGGGCTATATAAATAAATTTGATTTGATTTGATTCTGATTTGTCATAGACGCTTGCTAAAAAACTTTAATGGGCAAGCCTTCCTTCATGACTTGGCCTCTTTAAATTGGTATAGAATCAGCTTGATTCACTCTGTAGAAGACACTTGGACCTTCTTTTTTGATATTTTCCGTGGTATTGTTAACAAACACGCCCCCATAAAGAAAATGAGAATTAAAAACAGGTTCAGCCCCTGGTTCGAACGTGAGCTGGCAGAGTTACTCCACCTCAAGAATACCATTTGACGAAAGGCTCGGCACACGCATACTCAGGCTGACTGGCTCTCGTTCAGGCAAATGAGAAATAAGTGCACTCAGGCTATCTGGAAGGCCAAAGTTAGTTACTTTAAGGCTCCGTTCTCTCTCTGTGGGTCCAACCCCAAGAAGTTCTGGAAAACAGTTAAAGACCTGGAGAATAAACCCTCCTCCTCACAGCTGCCCATGTCCCTTAATGTTGATGATGTGGTTGTTACTGACAAGAAGCACATGGCTGAGCTCTTTAATCACCACTTCATTAAGTCAGGATTCCTATTTGACTCAGCCATGCCTCATTGACCGTCCAACACTTCCTCATCTCCCACCCCTTCTAATGCGATTAGTTCTGCTGCTCCTCCCTCTTTTCCTCCTGCCCCGCTACAAAGTTTCTCCCTGCAAGAGGTCACAGCCTGAGGTGCTAAAGGAACTCCTTAAACTTGACCCCCAAAAAACATCTGGGTCAGATGGTTTAGACCCTTTCTTCTTTAAGGTCGCCGAGGCTGTCTCTCCTCTCTGGGGAGGTTCCCATTGCTTGGAAGGCAGCCACAGTACGTCCTTTATTTCAAGGGGGAGATCAAGCTGATCCGAACTGTTATAGGTCAAATTCTATTTTGCCCTTTTTATCAAAAGTGTTGGGGGGGGGAAAAAAATTATTGATGTCTATAGTATTCTCTCTGGTTTACAATCTGGTTTCCGCCCAGGTTATGGATGTGTCACTGCAACCTTAAAGGTCCTAAGTGATGTCACCATTGCTCTTGATTCTAAGCAATGTTGCGCTGCTATTTTTATTGACCTGGCCAAAGCTTTTGATACGGTAGACCATTAAATTCTTGTGGGACGGCTAAGGAGTATTGGTGTCTCTGAGGGGTCTTTGGCCTGGTTTGCTAACTACCTCTCTCAAAGAATGCAGTGTATCAGCCACTGCCTGTCACCAAGGAGTACCGCAAGGCTCAATACTAGGCCCCACGCTCTTCTCAATTTACATCAACAACATAGCTCAGGCAGTAGGAAGCTCTCTCATCCATTTTCTACAACAAAGCTTTCTTAGTGTAGAAAAGGCCCATGGAGTTGGTGGAATAATCCTTTAATTCATTGCCATTTACTCAGCTGGGCCAGGGGCGCTTTAATTAGGTCAGGTGGAAATGTCCGACAGCTCTCAACTCCATAAAAGGAGGAAATGGCCATCGCCTGATCTCGCTGCTTTCTCTTCCTTAAGTCCATCTGATCCAGAAGTTCTGTGCGTCCATGAATCCACGTAAGTCGACCGACTTTTACCTTTCATCTGAATTATCTGTGGTGATCGGGAGAGTGGGCCATTCAGTTACTGTTAATAGTTATTACCGCGGAGCGCGGCTTGGAGCGCAGCTTCAAACATATTGTGTAATGTGAATTGTCAATGATCACTGCCCTACGGATCCTCATAGGCCAATTATACAATCGATATGGTTCATGTGTATTGAAATTAATTATATGTACACATGAAGACAATTGAAAGAGTGAAATGAGAAACGTCATTGTTTGCTAACTGATTGACTTTGATCATGGGGATTATAGATTGTATAACCATTCACTGTTTGTATTCTTTCATGATTTATGATAAATAGTTATGAGCCTAAATTACTCGCGGATGATTACTTCTTAATGAACTGGACTGTTGAATTCCCTAACTTATGTTAATAATGACTGATATGATTTGATCTTTGATTATGAATTTGATTGGATACATGTTATTTGTTTCCTTTGTGATGCAGCACAGACTACTCAGTAAATATACCACTTTATGGTTAAAGGAATTCCTGCCTCAGTCTCATCCATTCCTCTGTCACCTGACCACCTGTTCACCTTCACTGTCAGTCATCCTACCTGTCCAACTACCCACACAGATTCCAATAATCTTTCACTTAGTATCCAACAAGCTTTCTCTGCCCTTAACCTTGTTCTGAACACCTCCAAAACAAAGGTCATGTGGTTTGGTAAGAACAATGCCCCTCTCCCCACCGGTGTGATTACTACCTCTGAGGGTTCAGAGCTTGAGGTAGTCACCTCATACAAGTACTTGGGAGTATGGCTAGACGGTACACTGTCCTTCTCTCAGCACATATCAAAGCTGCAGGGTACAGTTAAATCTAGACTTGGTTTCCTCTATCGCAATCGCTCCTCTTTCACCCCAGCTTCCAAACTAACCCCGATCCAGATGACCATCCTGCCCATGCTAGATTACAGAGACATAATTTATAGATCGGCAGGTCAGGGTGCTCTCGAGTGGCTAGATGTTCTTTACCATTCGGCCATCAGATTTGCCACCAATGCTCCTCATAGGACACATCACTGCACTCTATACTCCTCTGTAAACTGGTCATCTCCGTTTACCCGTCGCAAGACCCACTGGTTGTTTCTTATTTATTAAACCCTCATAGGCCTCATCCCCCCCTATCTGAGATATCTACTGCAGCCCTCTTAGGCCTCACTCCCCCCTATCTGAGATATCTACTGCAGCCCTCATAGGCCTCACTCCCCCCTATCTGAGATATCTACTGCAGCCCTCATAGGCCTCACTCCCCTATCTGAGATATCTACTGCAGCCCTCATAGGCCTCACTCCCCCTATCTGAGATATCTACTGCAGCCCTCATAGGCCTCACTCCCCCCTATCTGAGATATCTACTGCAGCCCTCATAGGCCTCACTCCCCCCTATCTGAGATATCTACTGCAGCCCTCATAGGCCTCACTCCCCCTATCTGAGATATCTACTGCAGCCCTCATAGGCCTCACTCCCCCTATCTGAGATATCTACTGCAGCCCTCATAGGCCTCACTCCCCCTATCTGAGATATCTACTGCAGCCCTCATAGGCCTCACTCCCCCTATCTGAGATATCTACTGCAGCCCTCATAGGCCTCACTCCCCCTATCTGAGATATCTACTGCAGCCCTCATAGGCCTCACTCCCCCTATCTGAGATATCTACTGCAGCCCTCTTAGGCCTCACTCCCCCTATCTGAGATATCTACTGCAGCCCTCTTAGGCCTCACTCCCCCCATCTGAGATATCTACTGCAGCCCTCATAGGCCTCACTCCCCCTATCTGAGATATCTACTGCAGCCCTCATAGGCCTCACTCCCCCTATCTGAGATATCTACTGCAGCCCTCTTAGGCCTCACTCCCCCATCTGAGATATCTACTGCAGCCCTCATAGGCCTCACTCCCCCTATCTGAGATATCTACTGCAGCCCTCATAGGCCTCACTCCCCCTATCTGAGATATCTACTGCAGCCCTCATAGGCCTCACTCCCCCTATCTGAGATATCTACTGCAGCCCTCTTAGGCCTCACTCCCCCCATCTGAGATATCTACTGCAGCCCTCATAGGCCTCACTCCCCCCTATCTGAGATATCTACTGCAGCCCTCATAGGCCTCACTCCCCCCTATCTGAGATATCTACTGCAGCCCTCATAGGCCTCACTCCCTCCTATCTGAGATATCTACTGCAGCCCTCATCCTCCACATACAACACCTGTTCACTCCCCCCTATCTGAGATATCTACTGCAGCCCTCATCCTCCACATACAACACCTGTTCACTCCCCCCTATCTGAGATATCTACTGCAGCCCTCATCCTCCACATACAACACCTGTTCACTCCCCCCTATCTGAGATATCTACTGCAGCCCTCATCCTCCACATACAACACCTGTTCACTCCCCCCTATCTGAGATATCTACTGCAGCCCTCATCCTCCACATACAACACCTGTTCTGTCAGTCACAATCTGTTAAAGGTCCCCAAAGGACACACATCCCCGGGTCGCTCCTCTTTTCAGTTCGCTGTAGCTAGTGACTGAAACGAGCTGCAAAAAAAACACTCAAAAAGGAACAGTTTTATCTCAATCTCTTCATTCAAAGACTCAATCATGGACAGACACTTACTGACAGTTGTTGCTGCTTTGTGTGATGGATTGTTGTCTCTACCTTCTTGCCCTTTGTGCTGTTGTCTGTGCCCAATAATGTTTGTACCATGTTGTTGTCATGTGTTGCTGCCATGCTATGTTATTGTCTTAGGTTTCTCTTTATGTAGTCTTGTGGTGTCTCTCTTGTCGTAATGTGTGTTTTGTCCTATATTTTTATTTTTAATCCCAGCCCATGTCCCTGCTGGAGGCCTTTTGGTAGGCTAGTTGCCTAGTTAAATAAAGGTTACATTTAAAAAAGTATATTTTCTGTCTGGATAACACATAGATGGTGGACAGTCTATTCCTAGTATTGACTGAATGTCTCTTAGCAACTGAATACTGTTGTGAGTGGAGTTTGGCCGCTTTAAATCGTGTACATTATGACATAAAATAAGCATGGTTTTTTTTCATGATCTTGTTGATGACCAACCAAGAGCATTGTGCATGACTACAACAGACGAACCATATCTCCAACCTTAAAAACAATCCTTACTGCTTTGTTCTGTCCAATCTGCAGCCTCCTAATTTAACTTGTTGTTTGTTGCTTTTCCCCAGACCACAGAACAGTAGTTCACTTGTCTCTCAATTAATGCTTGGGTTGTTTGCTTTAAGAATCTTTAACGAGTAAATATTTAGCTATCCTTCTGATCATGTATGCAGCTTAAATTATACTTTTTAAAATATTTTTTTTTACATAGATCAGTTATTTGAGACAACCATGATAAGCAGTTGTCTAGTAGTTTAGTTTCTGCGCCTTCCTCAATTTGTACCCCCCCCCATACTTAATTGAATCCCATGCTGTCTTTTCCTGGTGGAACAGACCAGCATAACCTTGGTTTTCTTCGTGTTCAAAACAAGTTTGTCCGGCATTCCCAGATCTACTTGTAGAGCTTGCTATACCTGTTGAACCGATTGTCCTCCTGTATAAATTGTAGTATCATCTGCAAATATAGTAGCTTGAGTTTCAGATAAGGCATAAGGAAGGTGGTTGGTATATATTAAAACCTCTTTGGGCTGAAATCCCGTTAACGGGGTCGATATGACAACAGCCAGTGAAAGTGCAGGGTGCCAAATTCAAAACAACAGAAATCTCAATCTTAATAAATTAGTTAATCACACCAGTGTCTGATTTCAAATAGGCTTTACAGCGAAAGCACCACAAACGATTATGTTAGGTCAGAGCCAAGTCACAAGAACACACACAGCCATTTTTCCAGCCAAAGAGTGGAGTCACAAAAATTATAAATAGAGATAGAATGAATCACTAACCTTTGATGATCTTCATTAGATGACACTCATAGGACTTCATGTTACACAATAGATGTATGTTTTGTTCGATAAAGTGAATATTTATATAAAAAAAATTCTCAGTATACATTGGGCGCGTTATGTTCAGTAGTTCCAGGTGATTTTGCAGAGAGCCACATCAATTTACAGAAATACTCATTATAAATGTTGATGGAAATACAAGTGTTATGCATGGAATTAAAGATATACTTCTCCTTAAGCGTTATGAAAAAAGCACACCATGCAATAATCAGGCAACAAATACATATATCCTTGATAGAGGAATTCTAAATTCCTTTATGTTTAATTGCCAAATCCAATTAAATTCACACTCATTTCTAATTCATGATAAGTTGTAAGTTTATCATTTGCATGAATTAGCACGAGACCAGTCTTAAAAACAAGTTCAGCATTTATTCTTGATGAGTACTGACCCAAAATACAAAGAACATTACATTTTAAAGGAAGTGAACATAAAATGACGTCATCAGTTACACCCTCTCTCTGATTCTCACAAGAGCCCATTGTTCATCAGGCCTGGAACGTCTCCCAGACATTTCTTATCTGTCGGACCGCCACAGCCTCGCTCCCACGTTAACTCTACATTCCAACCTGCCTAAAGGATAAACTCCTCTCCCCTAATGGAATCCAACCAAAACATTCTCATCAGTTTGAAAAACGATCTTATCCCTTTCCCAGGAGACACAGACACAATTCATTTCTGCTTACATTTTCAGTAACAGTACAATTAAGAACCCATACTTTTCAAATCATAACATAAGTATTAGCATGAATGGTTCTAATCATTAATGTATACATAATTGATTATCTAAACTATATTTTCCTCTATCAATCCTCCCTTTGATCAAATATTATACATTCAATTCTACATCTAGTTTTATTTAATCATAAAAAATGAAAGTATAAACAACTTAATTAACCTTTTTATAGAGGTTTATCAGATTATCATATGAATAGACAAATAATCAACAAATCAATTATAAATGTTTATCCAACTCTCCACATTTCATTAATCAATTCTAACCTTAACTCCAACTGTTTTTAAACCTGCATCAGAATCATAACTCCTCTTTCAGGATCTTTTTTCTTTTTACAATCTTTATTAAAAAACAGTTTAATCATTGAAACAAATTACAATCCAATTCCCCTACATCTCAACACTATTCTCATCAAACATAAATTCCCCACAAATGACAGATCCGGATTCGTCCACTTCCTCTGTAGACATGCCTTCAGTCCTCCATGGGTCAGAACCTGGAATCTGGAATCTGTAGTGTCATTGATCTCTCCAGAGTCCCGGAAACAATAACTTTCATACATACACGCAATCAACCACGTACGTACAAGACTAACACAGTCACACCGGTTAAAGTGGCCCATAACAGCACATTTTTCCATAAATACTGTCTACCCAATTTAGTTCAGAGAAGTATCCACCCCAGAGTTTCTGCCAATCTGTGAGCCAGGGTGGTCAAAACAGCTGAGGCTTCGGGCACTGATTCGTCCGGAGCTGTGCTACCTGGGATGTAAGACACGGTCCTGATTACCACGCCCACTTTCTCCTTTTATCTAATGCAAATTCTGTTCTGTCAGGTCTTCCAGCTGATTGCTTCAGTCTGTTCTACAAACCCTTTAATAACCCTTCTGGTAACTATAATTAATCCAGTCTACATTCTGATTGAGAGTAGACCACTCTAAAAATACTTGACTCTAATCCTGCTAGTATCTGATTTCTTGCCTTGAACTCATCCGGCACCTCTCGTGGAACCCCAATGTTATCAATATATACTCTGTCGTCAAAAGACCAAGATGGAGCATCTCTTTTCTCTCGTTTGGCTAACTTCATGTCTTGTTGTTGTATGAGTGTAAAATGCATTCCTAACCAGTCCAATCAGTCAAACTCATTCCCCCGCACAACCACCAGATGGCGACACTGGCCCATTTTACAACTGTCATTATCTGGCATTCCTGCTTTCATGAACAGCTTTACCATACATGCCATTCCCTTAGGGGAATTAATTCCGTTCAGTGGGATAGGGATAGTTGTTAACTGGGGTTTAGCGTTCGCACAGACATAACATTCTTCTTTAGCCACTGATCTGGCCGTATATTGAATCCATAAGTTGGACTCCCCAAACCCAGTCTCCACCTGGTCCCAAATTGAGTGTATGGGTTTACGTAGCCATCCCTTTCAGTGTGAGCTATGACCTGGCTCCACGACTTACACGGTGATTTACACAAATACTTCCCATAGAGTCCCATGGTTCTAGACTGCCAAGGGGTGAATGACCCCAATTGGTCTACACAAAATTCTACTGAGAGATCCTTGCCCAATTCCACCCTCACTTCCTTACTATTTTGTTTCAGTGACCTTCTGAGAATCTTAGGTAACATCCCATTTCCCTCATCTAGCACATGAGTCAAATTATCCTCTTTGGCACTTTCCGGGGGATCATGGTGAATCAGGAATATGGCCCCCACAATAAAACAGCTCAGGACGGTCAGTGCGCACGTGAAGCCCCACCCTCTCCCCGAGAACATATCAACAGCCAGAGGCCAAGCCATCACTTCACTTCTATGAACGCTCACAGCTGGGGAAAGGTCGGGTATAGGGAATCTTCAGAAGGAGTTTGACCCCCGTTCCATATGGGTCACGGTTCCTCTCCAACTCCTGTGATCGTCCGACAGTGCTAGTGTGACTCACCCTCTTACAATGTGTGATATGCACCCAGGTAGCTCTTTCGGCTAATCTCACAGCGAAGGCAGTCACCAGTAGTACTTGGAATGGTCCCTCCCACCGAGGCTGTTTCCAGTTTTTTCTCTTTAGCGATTGGACCCAGATCCAGTCTCCTGGTTGAATCTCGTGTGCCACCTCCCTCTGTAGTTCTCCTGCTGGGCATAAAACTTTTGACATACGTGTTTGATTAATGAACAACCTCATATGTGTTCCACCATACTGCTTTCTATTTCTACATTTGCTTCCTCCAATCGCCCTAATTGGGGCATTCTATAGGGTCTACCAAAAACCTTCTCAAATGGAGATAGCCCCTCCCTATCAGGGGTTATTCTAATAGTCATTAACACTATGGGCAGGCATTTTACCCAGTTCATTCCAGTACTTAGGTGTGTTTTCCTTAATCGACCTTTTACCGATCGATTCATGTTCTCGATAAGGCCAGCGCTTTGGGGGTGATAAGAACAACGTTTCTTCATATTTATATCCAATTTCTGACCTATATGATCAATTACTTGATTAGAAAAATGGGAACCATTGTCGCTATAAATAGTTTCTTATTCGTCAAACCAATTAACATTTTTTTATTTTTTATATTAGTTAATTATCCCGTAGGTCACATCCTATTCTAGAACACTATTTACCCATCCCCCTTTTGTTACCTGGCTCTGCCCAGGTAACAACCTTGCCTTATTCTTATACAATGACTTAGATAAGATTTAGTGAATTATCCTTATGTCTGAAATTCCATTTAGGAGTGTCCCTTTCATTTTCCACATGTCCAACTCTCACCCCTGTCTCCACCCAGCAACTCTATCCACCCATTATGCTATCTTTGCTCGTCCTGGCTTTGCTCGTCTCCCTGTAAAACTTCTCTGCTCTCCAACCTTCAAGGTCTCTGCAGTGCGGGGGATGGCTCCTCTGTCTGCCTAGCTATGTTACTCATGTCTCACTGTTTGGCTCCATCCAAACCCATGGACCCTCTTTTAGAGAAAAAAACATGTCTATGAGCTGCTTTTCTCCAAATTCCTTAATCCTAACAATAATCCTAACTCCTCATAGATGTCCTATATTCCTGCCAAATACAATACCATTTAAAAACTTATAATCTAATAAATGCTAACCATATTAAAAATCCTTCCTACACTAACAAGCCCTCTCCTTGGGGACCCTCATTATTCTATCTGACCATAACATGGATTTAATGTGTTGCAAAGTGTGGAATAAAACTTTGGTCCTGTAAAACAGAGTAAAGCAGAACAAAGCATTCTTATAACCCATCTGGTCCTCTCAGCTATTCTTATCCAGCACCAGGTGGGCACCATGCCACCCTTCACGACAGGGAGAACAAACATACATGGGTCATCCTCAGTCAGTCTTATCCTTCCCTCAAGGCATGCTTCACCTCAGCCTCTCCAACTGGAGCATCAAGCAAAGGTATCATGCCTGAAGCCTTCAACACATCTGTAACAGACTTCTAATAACACGGTATGATGCAAGCAGCACATGACATCAATAACAAATAATACAAGAATTAGGGTCAGAAATCCAGTAACCATCATATCAGTGTACTTACCAAACCAGGCCAAGAGAACAGACTCCTCCACCCCCCCCGTGGACCTCGTCTTAGCAGATAGTGCATCAAGCCCGCCTTAGATATCATCTGGACTGGTATTATTAGGAATATACGTGCAACATTGTTTACCGAACATCTTGCAAACGTCCCCCTGACTGGCAAGAAGCATATCCAAGGCAAATCTATTCTGTCTGGAAACCCCAAATGTGGCCCCAAGCTGTTCAGACATACTAGTGAGTGCATCACGGGAGTAATTCACAAAACGCTGTTGATTATAGTAGATATAATTAATCCATGCAGTCTGTCTAGCATCCACTATGGCTAGACCCATAGTAGGTAGTAAGTGCCAGAGTCCATCATTCCTATCCAAGGCCTGAAACTCATGAGGAATCCCCACTGGTACTCCCAACAGGTTAGTGTGTATGTCAACTACATCCTCTGTCCATGGAGCACTACATCTATGTGTCCCATGGGATGGAGTGTTTTCAGGTCCCCTGGATACAGAACCCAACAGCTGTTCAGCAGCAACATCAACAATGGTCAGTGGAATTATCAAACTGGTCAGACCACACGTACCTTGCCATTCTCCTCTAAGAATGGGTCTCAGCACTCTTTTGGCTCCACTCATCCACCTCACATCAGCCTGTAACTGGCCAAGTGGAATTAATGGTTATGTTACTACTGCAATCAGCTTCAGGCAATCTCCCATAATCAATGCCATTACCTGTACCCGTGATGCACTCGTAATTGCCCCCATATGCCTCAACACCCCAAGAGGCCCCAGCGAGGTACTGCAGGAAACACAGGGCTCAAAGAGGAACAGAGGGTTGAATTGGGCTTAACCTGGTAACAACTTCTCAGAATACACAACCACCCCTCTCATTCTCCTACAGCAAATGGGTGTGTAGCCAGAACAGGTCTAGCATGACTACAAATAATGCAGTCCTTTCTTCTACAACCACAAATTGTCCCTACCATCAAAACCAGTCTCAATGCCTAATTGATCAATAGCCGAATAGTCTCTAACATTAATTACCTGAATGGTATTTTTAACACAGTGGTGGTAGAGGAGTGTGTCCGGCTACCTCTGGTCTTGGCAGTACCTTAATAGAAAACACACCCATCATGTCTGTCCTCGTCCTTTGTAGTCCGGGGATGTAAGTGCCTGCATCAGAGAGATTAATAGTTTTGATGGTTAGTAGGATTTCATCACCTTTACAAAGTTCAACAGTACTCCCAGGTTTCCCCCATACCATGGAAAACCTATCCACCTTTGTGGGATTCCCTATGCCATAAGGATATCCTCTTCTCCAGTCCCAGAACTGTCCCAAATTGGTTATCATGTAATCCCCATACGGACACCCTCCCCCATTACACAGGTAATGTCCCCCATCTTTTGACACTCCTGTACACGGGTGTTAAAATCAAACAAAAATACCTCAATTTCTTCCCTGCCCTGTTGGCCCAGAATATGTTATCTTCCCCTATTTATTCTAAATGATGAATATGACTTTCTCTCTGTTACAAAACCAACTTCCTAATAGCCCATTCAAAAAAACTTCACAGCTAATGTTATAAGACAGAATCCTGAACCACTTTCTCATTTGCGGTTCAAACAGTAATTCTAAACCCTCAACCAAAACTGCTTCATTTCTAATGAATTTACCTTAACACTAGTAACTCAATATGACACCATTCATTATACAAATGACTCTCCCCTGGGGCTGATCAGACCCCAGAAGCCAGTCATGATAAGGTCAAAAGGTCATACCATATTAGACATAAAGATCCCTTTATCCTTACAATAGAAATAGTCACTTGTGTGATTCAAACCCATAAAAAAACATCTCATAAGGTTCCATATGTGAGCGTGCCTCTTTAAAATCTACTTGCACTAACATTCAATAATGCTACCTCGAATCAGAAACTCAATAAGTGAACTATAACTAAAACCTAATGATAATTCCCCTTTGACTCAAATCATTAATCATAAGTTTTGAACATCGTCTACGGATATGTTTGCTTAAATGGCCATGCTACCTTTAGATACAATTAACCCGATAACATTATTATCCAATGCATTACTTTTTCTCTCTGCCGCAAATGTCGTACATTTCGCAGTGTAAGGAATCCGTAATTTAATCCCCGATATTTAATAAATATGCATTTGCATTCCCTCATGGCTCTTTTAATTTATTTACTTATGGGTAACTTTCATCCGTTCCGGAACAAAGAGTTCTACCTAAACCCCGCCAGAACACACTGTTCAACTAAGTTAAATCAAACCCAAAAATTGACTATAACCAATAAACAAATAAACAAAACACTTTTATCTCAACTTCTGAAAGGTTACTCGAAGCCTCGATACACACACTAATAGCCATTACAGTTTGCTCCGTTATTCCCAGTCTCTGGTGACAAAAGTGTCGCGCTAGTGACGTCATCATCAAGCGCTCAACCTGCCAATTCGTAGCGACTTCAAATGGATTGTAAATAATTCTTGTTCGATTAACCAACCCTAATTTATCACATCTGTTCTAATCCTGAATTATAATTTACCACCCCAACCAACATTTCTAAATTCGCCAATTTTATAAAAGCTTTTCGATGGGCATAAATCATAATGGTCTCTTTGTTATCATTTAGAATCCATTTTGCTCTAAATACCTGTCTCGTCTTTGACTTAGTATTTTAATTACAACTCTATTCCCAATACGTTATTCACTTGTCTAATTACAACTCAGGCCAGCATTAGTGAGTGCTCGCCTTAAAAATGCCTTGTCTCTGGGAACAGGGAAATCCCCTTAACCCAAACATTTACTCCTACAACGACACCCAATAATTCTTATGATCCCTTCACGTCGTTCGTTTTAAATCTCTTGATGTTTCATGTAACTTATTTTTCTCTCTTTGAATTGTCGTCCCACAATATTTTTTCCCACTTGTCATACACTCAAACCACTGTGATTACCGTGCACTGTCCCTTTAAGATAAGACTTTTCATTTGTTCCCCGCAACGAGAACGGAAATCAGATCATTTTTAGAATACGTTACTTTTTGTTCAAATTCACTGTTGTTACCTTAACCAAAAATCAATAATCAGAAAAACAATCACAACTTCTTACGATTAAACTATTCTTACCTAATTTATAGTCCAAAGCGTTGCACTATATAGCCCCATTGAGTGTCTAGCAATTCCGTTGCTTGGCTATAGACACAAATCTGCCCGCCTTTGTAAAATATATATTCCCTATTCAGATTGAGTTCAGTTTTAAATTCTAATCATCAGAGTAAACCCAACCGAACTTCTCAATTTACTATACCCTAACGTTAAACGTACCATGTTTTTGTGTTAAACTTATCATGTCAATTGATTCATAATTAGCCGTAACGTCCAGGCAGGCTGGAACTGCATCGTATCTCCCCGTTATCCCCTCCATTCAACTCCAGACAACTCTCTCTCTTCTATGTTACATCTATTTAATTACGACTCCCATCTCAATACATTATTCCACCAGATCATTTTGGGCGAAATAGCGTTTTACATAGAAATTGTCTCGCCATTATTTTTAATGACTTCTTTTGTCAATTCTATCTAGAACACATAATATCCGTTCAGTTATATCTTTTGCAAACACTGGCGACCGTATTTTTCAGGCAAAACATGCAAATAGGTCAATTACGATCTAAAATCAATTTTAGTTAAACGGGAACCGAACCGTGGATTACCGTAGGTGAGACTGCCGCGCTCACCATTCCCCTACCAGCACAATGGAATTTGACTGAGACTCTCCGCAAATATACCCATTTTCACAGTTATCTGAAGTTGTTACTCCGACATCTAGACAACAGAAAATAACCCAAATTCAAACGCCCAACGTTTTCTCTCAGTTTAGGATTCTCATTCATCTAAAGTCTGACATTTAACTCACCCGTATACAGTAATCAGCTGTTCCGTTTCTTCCCACGGAACCTCAACCACACGATCACTTTTCACTATCAAGAACACTGACTACCAAGAACCGGGAAAGACCCCCCATACATACATCGCTCGATCTCCCGTCAGTTCTGGGGCTTCTTCCGAGGCCTTTCTCCCCATTCTTAATCCTTACCGTTACTAGTAGCTATGGTCTTTAAACACTTATCTATGCCTTTCTATATAATTTTAAATTCTATATGTGTGGCTTTCTACGAATTAACACTTTACCATTACTCAATTGCTTAGTTTTTCTGTCTGGCTATGTGTATTTTTATTTGGATATTTCAGTAGTATTAGTTCATTAGGAACGATGATCAATATTTTTACAAGATTACCGTCCTATTTCCCAGTACTTTATTTAATATCCCGTCTTAATCTCGGGCGGGTGCGTTTCTCACGATTAAATTTAGCTCTTTTATGGAAATCTTACCAATAGTTTTGACTTTTGAATCAGATTTTTAGGTCTAACCTAACAACTATAAGCCCAGGGTTTGTAAGGCCCTAGTTAAAATCTTACTTTCCGGTTGTGTAGGTAAAGAACTCTAATAATCGTTATCTCACTCCGCTAATTGTTAGATTTCCCTCTCGCCTGGAACTGTCATGTCTAAAGAATGGCTTTTATCTCATTTCTTTAGATTGAAGTTTCCCTCTCCTCCTCATTTGGATATTTTCAGTAGTATTAGTTGAATCGGGACAGTGATCAATACTGCCACTATTCACATGACCAATCCAGTTATCTTGCGCTTGCGGTCTCTCTACGCCCAGTATTTGTACAAGATCCCGTCCTATAATATCCCTTCTTAATCTCGGGCTGGTGTGCCACTCATGACTAAGTTTTAGTTTATTTACGGTAGTGCACATTACCACAGGTTATTTTCGAACCTGCTTCCGTCTATATCGGTTCTACAAAACCCATTGTATGATGATCATACACCCTTGTGGGGATAGCAAAGTTCTCACTATTGATGAATTCTCACAACATCAATTAAAAAACTCAATTCCCCCAAAATCAAGAATAAAAAATACTGACCTTATCGCCGACTGGGAAAGCAATGTTCGTTGTATCTAGTCACTCTCTCTGTCCTCTGTGGTAATACGCAGGCCTGTTTCAATTTTAACCTCAATTCAGAGGTCAGGTCTTTAGTAAAACGAGTCAAACTCGTCCGTGCACGATTTTCCAGCTTACTACCTCCAGGCACAGAGAGAGATGTTTAGATCCGGCTCGAAGGACCAAATTGATAGAGGAATTCTAAATTCCTTTATGTTTAATTGCCAAATCCAATTAAATTCACACAATTCACAATTCATACATTTTAAAGGAAGTGAACATAAAATGACGTCATCAGTTACACCCTCTCTCTGATTCTCACAAGAGCCCATTGTTCATCAGGCCTGGAACGTCTCCCAGACATTTCTTATCTGTCGGACCACCACAGCCTCGCTCCCACGTTAACTCTACATTCCAACCTGCCTAAAGGATAAACTCCTCTCCCCTAATGGAATCCAACCAAAACATTCTCATCAGTTTGAAAAACGATCTTATCCCTTTCCCAGGAGACACAGACACAATTCATTTCTGCTTACATTTTCAGTAACAGTACAATTAAGAACCCATACTTTTCAAATCATAACATAAGTATTAGCATGAATGGTTCTAATCATTAATGTATACATAATTGATTATCTAAACTATATTTTCCTCTATCAATCCTCCATGTTGGAGTCAACAGAAGTCAGAAATAGCATTATAAATATTCACTTACCTTTGATGATCTTCATCAGAATGCACTCCCAGGAATCCCAGTTCCACAATAAATGTTTGATAATGTCCATCATTTATGTCCAAATAGCTCCTTTTGTTAGCGCGTTTGGTAAACAAATCAAAACTCACGAAGCGCGTTCACTAGTTGCAGACGAAATGTCAAAAAGTTCTGTGACGGTCCGTAGAAACTTGTCAAACAATGTATGGAATCAATCTTTAGGATGTTTTTAACATAAATCTTCAATAATATTCCAATTCCTTTGTCTTCAGAAAAGCAAAGGAACGGGAGATACCTCTCATGTGAAATGCGCGTGACCAGTGCGTGACTGCTGCCATACCTCTGACTCATTCCCCTCTCATTCAGCCCCCCTTCATAGTAGAAGCGTCAAACACGTTTCTAAAGACGGTTGACATCTAGTGGAAGCCTTAGGAAGTGCAAGATGACAAATATCCCACTGTATCTTCTATAGGGGCGGAGTTGAAAATCGACCAACCTCAGATTTCCCACTTCCGGGTTGGATTTTTTTCTCAGGTTTTTGCCTGCCATATGAGTTCTGTTATACTGACAGACACCATTCAAACAGTTTTATTAACGGTTGTGTTTTCTATCCAAATCTACTAATAATATGCATATATTAGCAACTGGGACTGAGGAGCAGGCAGTTTACTTCTGGGCACCTTATTCATCCAAGCTACTCAATACTGCCCACCAGCCATAAGAAGTTTTAAGTAAAGAAGTGGCCCAAGGCAGCTGCCCTGCGCTATTCCACAGTTGAAAGCATGAGGGAAAGAAGACGACCCATTGATCTACAGTCGGAAGTTTACATACACTTAGGTTGGAGTCATTAAAACTCGTTTTTCAACCACTCCACAAATTTCTTGTTAACAAACTATAGTTTTGGCAAGTCTGTTAAGACATCTACTTTGTGCATGACACAAGTAATATTTCCAACAATTGTTTACAGACAGATTATTTCACTTATAATTCACCGTATCACAATTCCAGTGGGTCAGAAGTTTACATACACTAAGTTGACTGTGCCTTTAAACAGCTTGGAAAATTCCAGAAAATGATGTCATGGCTTTAGAAGCTTCTGATAGGCTAATTGACATCATTTGAGTCAATTGGAGATAGGCCTTGAAATACATCCACAGGTACATCTTCAAACTCAGTGCCTCTTTGCTTGACATCATGGGAAAATCTAAAGAAATCAGCCAAGACTTAAGAAAATAATTGGAGACCTCCACAAGTCTGGTTCATCCTTAGGAGCAATTTCCAAACGCGGAGGTACCATGTTCATCTGTACAAACATTAGTACGCAAATATAAACACCATGAGACCACAGAGCCGTCATACCGCTCAGGAAGGAGACGCGTTCTGCTCCTAGAGATGAACGTACTTTGGTGCAAATCAATCCCAGAACAACAGCAAAGGACCTTGTGAAGATGCTGGAGGAAACGGGTACAAAAATATCTATATCCACAGAAAAATGAGTCCTATATGAACATAACCTGAAAGGCCGCTCAGCAAGGAAGAAGCCACTGCTCCAAAACTGCCATACAAAAGCCAGACTACGGTTTGCAACTGCACATGGGGACAAAGATCGTACTTTTTGGAGAAATGTCCTCTGGTCTGATGAACCAAAAATAGAACTGTTTGGCCATAATGACCATCGTTATGTTTGGAGGAAAAAGGGGGAGGCTTGCAAGCCGAAGAACACCATCCCAACCGTGAAGTACGGGGGTGGCAGCAGGAGGGACTGGTGCACTTCATAAAATAGATGGCATCATGAGGTAGGAAAAAGTATGTGGATATATTAAAGCAACATCTCAAGACATCAGTCAGGAAGTTAAAGCTTGGTCACAAATGGGTGTTCCAAATGGACAATGACCCCAAGCATACATCTAAAGTTGTGGCAAAATGGCTTAAGGACAGCAAAGTCAAGGTATGAAATAAATAATTCTCTCTACTATTTTTCTGACATTTCACATTCTTAAAATAAAGTGGTGATTTTTCACTAGGATTAAATGTCAAGGAATTGTGAGAAAAAAAACTGAGTTTAAATGTATTTGGCTAAGGTGTATGTAAACTTCCGACTTCAACTGAAGGTGGACTGTTTCCTGTCAGCCTCCTCAAACCCATAATGCAACAATTTTGTCCAAATGATTTCATGATCCACTAAATCAAACACTAAAACCTGCCATTGAGCCACTGGTCAGTCATGTCAACCAATGCAGTGGCATTGTGGTATTTACGATAAGCACGATGAATGTGTATAAATCGTCTATGGTTGGTTAGTTGGTTCTCTGCCGGCTAGCAATCTTGTTGCCGATTCAGTGACGCTAGCTAACAGTAAGCTGACAGTATTGTCAGCTAAGCTAGCCAGTCTAATAGAGATCAATGTGGGGTGGTTAAATTGTGTATTGTTGTAGTTGGTACATAATCTGATTCCACCAGTATGTGTTTACAAGCGGACGGCTAAACTTGGCATAAACATGAATTGGATAGTGTTTATATGGGTTTGTGTTATGGGGTTCCAGGTGGTTAGATGTAGCCCGAGGACCACAGAGAACCTTCCAGAACATATCCCAGAACATATCATACATTTAGTCTACCCCTTTCTCTGGAGTCCACAAGCTCTGTCAGGTTGGATGGGGAGCGTCGCTGCACAGCAATTTTCAGGTCTCTCCAGAGATGTTTGATCGGGTTCAAGTCCGGGCTCTGGCTCGTCCACTCAAGGAAATTCAGACTTGTCCCGAAGCCACTCCTGCGTTGTCTTGGCTGTGTGCTTAGGGTTGTTGTCCTGTTTGAAGGTGAACCTTCGCCACAGTCTGAGAACCTGCTCCTAAACGCTCAGGACTTCTTCAAGGATCTCTCTGTACTTTGCTCCGTTCATCTTTCCCGACTAGTCTCCCAGTCCCTGCACTGAAAAACATCCCCACAGCATAATACTGCCACCACCATGCTTCACTGTAGGGATGGTGCCAGGTTTCCTCCAGACATGACGCTTGGCATTCAGGCCAAAGAGTTCAATCTTGGTTTCATCAGACCAGAGGATCTTGTTTCTCATGGCCTGAGATTCTTTAGGTGCCTTTTGGCAAATTCCAAGCGGGTTGTCATGTGGCTTTTACTGAGGAGCGGCTTCCGTCTGGCCACTCTACCATTAAAGCCTGATTGGTGGAGTGCTGCAGAGATTGTTGTCCTTCTGGAAGGTTCTCCCATCTCCACAGAGGAACTCTGGAGCAGCTCTGTCAGAGTGACCATCGGGTTCTAGGTCACCTCGCTGACCAAGGCCCTTCTCCCCCGATTGCTCAGTTTGGCAGGGTGGCCAGCTCTAGGACGAGTCTTGGTGGTTCCAAACTTCTTCCATTTAATAATGATGGAGGCCACTGTGTTCTTTTGGACCTTCAATGCTGCAGACATTTTTTGTTACTCTTCCCCAGATCTGTGCCTCGACACAATCCTGTCTCGGAGCTCTAAGGACAATTCCCTCAACCTCATGGCTTTGTTTTTGCTCTGACATGCACTGTCAACTTTTGGATCTTTTATAGACAGGTGTGTCCCTTTTCTAAATCATGTCCAATCAATTGAATTTACCACAGGTAGACTCCAATCAAGTTGTAGAAACATCTCAAGGATGATCAATGGAAACAGGATGCACCTGAGCTCAATTTCAAGTCTTATAGCGAAGGGTCTGAATACTTATCCAAATAAGGTATTTCAGTTTTTTAAAGTTTTTTTTATTTGCAAACATTTCTAAAAATATGTTTTCGATTTGACATTATGGGCTATTGTGATGTCATTATGGGCTATTGTGATGTCATTATGGGCTATTGTGATGTCATTATGGGCTATTGTGATGTCATTATGGGCTATTGGGTGTAGATTGCTGAGGATTTTTTATTTATTTAATCCATTTTAGAATGAGGCTGTAACGTAACAAAATGTGGAAAAAGTCAAGAGGTCTGAATAGTTTCCAAAGGCACTGTATATGAAATCAACAACTCAAGCACACCATTGTGTTAAAGTGGCATGTCTGAGGACTGGCAGCATTAGGTCAGTCTCCTGCATCAACATGGCGTTGGTGACACTCTGATGTTATTATAGCCACGTCCCATGAGAGTCCAGCAGTCCAGCCTGACTCCATCAACTCACTTAGGATGGAGATGTGTCGTCCACAATTTAGCGACAACTGCCTCAACATACCTGTTACAGTCAGGCTGCTGTGTTACTGTCAGGCCGCTGTGCTACTGTCAGGCCGCTGTGTTACTGTCAGGCCGCTGTGTTACTGTCAGGCCGCTGTGTTACTGTCAGGCCGCTGTGTTACTGTCAGGCCGCTGTGTTACTGTCAGGCCGCTGTGTTACAGTCTGGCCGCTGTGTTACAGTCTGGCCGCTGTGTTACAGTCTGGCCTATGTCCAGCTGGTTAAGGATGTTGTGAACTATGTCCAGCTGGGAAAGGATGTTGTGAACTATGTCCAGCTGGTTAAGGATGTTGTGACCTTTGTCCAGCTGGGAAAGAATGTTGTGACCTTTGTCCAGCTGGTTAAGGATGTTGTGACCTTTGTCCAGCTGGGAAAGGATGTTGTGAACTATGTCCAGCTGGGAAAGAATGTTGTGACCTTTGTCCAGCTGGGAAAGAATGTTGTGACCTTTGTCCAGCTGGTTAAGGATGTTGTGAACTATGTCCAGCTGGGAAAGAATGTTGTGACCTTTGTCCAGCTGGGAAAGAATGTTGTGACCTTTGTCCAGCTGGTTAAGGATGTTGTGACCTTTGTCCAGCTGGGAAAGGATGTTGTGAACTATGTCCAGCTGGGAAATAATGTTGTGACCTTTGTCCAGCTGGGAAAGAATGTTGTGACCTTTGTCCAGCTGGTTAAGGATGTTGTGACCTTTGTCCAGCTGGGAAAGGATGTTGTGAACTATGTCCAGCTGGGAAATAATGTTGTGACCTTTGTCCAGCTGGGAAAGAATGTTGTGACCTTTGTCCAGCTGGTTAAGGATGTTGTGAACTATGTCCAGCTGGGAAAGGATGTTGTGAACTATGTCCAGCTGGGAAATAATGTTGTGACCTTTGTCCAGCTGGGAAATAATGTTGTGACCTTTGTCCAGCTGGGAAAGAATGTTGTGACCTTTGTCCAGCTGGTTAAGGATGTTGTGAACTATGTCCAGCTGGGAAAGCAGTACAGCCCTCCAGGCTGAATCCACCACTATGTCTGGAGACCCAGCCTTGCTCCATGCTCTTTTAGTAGCCTTTGTCCTGTAAATCCTGGAATCCTTACTGTCCGTTAAGACAAGGCTTCCATTTGGCAGTTTTCTGAAGCAGGGCGCCATGTTTGCTGTGAAAATAAAAGGGATAAGTTTATATTTAATAAACATAAAATTAAATCCATTTTAAATCACAGTGAGCTGACTGGATTAAATCATATCCATTTTAAATCACAGTGAGCTGACTGGATTAAATCATATCCATTTTAAATCACAGTGAGCTGACTGGATTAAATCATATCCATTTTAAATCACAGTGAGTTGACTGGATTAAATCATATCCATTTTAAATCACAGTGAGCTGACTGGATTAAATCATATCCATTTTAAATCACAGTGAGCAGACTGGATTAAATCATATCCATTTTAAATCACAGTGAGCTGACTGGATTAAATCATATCCATTTTAAATCACAGTGAGCAGACTGGATTAAATCATATCCATTTTAAATCACAGTGAGCAGACTGGATTAAATCATATCCATTTTAAATCACAGTGAGCTGACTGGATTAAATCATATCCATTTTAAATCACAGTGAGCAGACTGGATTAAATCATATCCATTTTAAATCACAGTGAGCAGACTGGATTAAATCATATCCATTTTAAATCACAGTGAGCAGACTGGATTAAATCATATCCATTTTAAATCACAGTGAGCTGACTGGATTAAATCATATCCATTTTAAATCACAGTGAGCTGACTGGATTAAATCATATCCATTTTAAATCACAGTGAGCAGACTGGATTAAATCATATCCATTTTAAATCACAGTGAGCTGACTGGATTAAATCATATCCATTTTAAATCACAGTGAGCAGACTGGATTAAATCATATCCATTTTAAATCACAGTGAGCAGACTGGATTAAATCATATCCATTTTAAATCACAGTGAGCAGACTGGATTAAATCATATCCATTTTAAATCACAGTGAGCTGACTGGATTAAATCATATCCATTTTAAATCACAGTGAGCAGACTGGATTAAATCATATCCATTTTAAATCACAGTGAGCAGACTGGATTAAATCATATCCATTTTAAATCACAGTGAGCAGACTGGATTAAATCATATCCATTTTAAATCACAGTGAGCAGACTGGATTAAATCATATCCATTTTAAATCACAGTGAGCAGACTGGATTAAATCATATCCATTTTAAATCACAGTGAGCTGACTGGATTAAATCATATCCATTTTAAATCACAGTGAGCTGACTGGATTAAATCATATCCATTTTAAATCACAGTGAGCTGACTGGATTAAATCATATCCATTTTAAATCACAGTGAGCAGACTGGATTAAATCATATCCATTTTAAATCACAGTGAGCAGACTGGATTAAATCATATCCATTTTAAATCACAGTGAGCTGACTGGATTAAATCATATCCATTTTAAATCACAGTGAGCTGACTGGATTAAATCATATCCATTTTAAATCACAGTGAGCTGACTGGATTAAATCATATCCATTTTAAATCACAGTGAGCTGACTGGATTAAATCATATCCATTTTAAATCACAGTGAGCTGACTGGATTAAATCATATCCATTTTAAATCACAGTGAGCTGACTGGATTAAATCATATCCATTTTAAATCACAGTGAGCTGACTGGATTAAATCATATCCATTTTAAATCACAGTGAGCTGACTGGATTAAATCATATCCATTTTAAATCACAGTGAGCAGACTGGATTAAATCATATCCATTTTAAATCACAGTGAGCAGACTGGATTAAATCATATCCATTTTAAATCACAGTGAGCTGACTGGATTAAATCATATCCATTTTAAATCACAGTGAGCAGACTGGATTAAATCATATCCATTTTAAATCACAGTGAGCAGACTGGATTAAATCATATCCATTTTAAATCACAGTGAGCTGACTGGATTAAATCATATCCATTTTAAATCACAGTGAGCAGACTGGATTAAATCATATCCATTTTAAATCACAGTGAGCTGACTGGATTAAATCATATCCATTTTAAATCACAGTGAGCAGACTGGATTAAATCATATCCATTTTAAATCACAGTGAGCTGACTGGATTAAATCATATCCATTTTAAATCACAGTGAGCTGACTGGATTAAATCATATCCATTTTAAATCACAGTGAGCTGACTGGATTAAATCATATCCATTTTAAATCACAGTGAGCAGACTGGATTAAATCATATCCATTTTAAATCACAGTGAGCAGACTGGATTAAATCATATCCATTTTAAATCACAGTGAGCTGACTGGATTAAATCATATCCATTTTAAATCACAGTGAGCTGACTGGATTAAATCATATCCATTTTAAATCACAGTGAGCAGACTGGATTAAATCATATCCATTTTAAATCACAGTGAGCAGACTGGATTAAATCATATCCATTTTAAATCACAGTGAGCAGACTGGATTAAATCATATCCATTTTAAATCACAGTGAGCAGACTGGATTAAATCATATCCATTTTAAATCACAGTGAGCAGACTGGATTAAATCATATCCATTTTAAATCACAGTGAGCTGACTGGATTAAATCATATCCATTTTAAATCACAGTGAGCTGACTGGATTAAATCATATCCATTTTAAATCACAATGAGCAGACTGGATTAAATGATGGAACAATAAAATGAAGTGTATAAACTCCAGCTCCCTATGTTGTTACCTCTCGTTACTTACTGAAGCATATATTGACCACAAACCCACACACAAAGACACACCAACATAAGCAAGTGCAAAGGATATTGCTTGTGCGTTTTCATTCATAATTAACACAATGACCCTAGCCTATTTGTTATCAAGACAGTATTTTCCCTATTAACTTACCCTATAACTATGTCTAGTTCAATTAGGTACATGAATAAAACAAATATAAAAGGCCAAAAAAACTTCACGTAATATCCCCTTGAGGTCTGGTGAAAAAAAATGGTTGTTCCCTGACCGGGAATCGAACCCGGGCCGCGGCGGTGAGAGCGCCGAATCCTAACCACTAGACCACCAGGGAAACTGAAGGCTAGAGAAGCTGTAATTGTTTATAACTGTTGATAACTATACTGAATAACAATATAAACGCAATATATAACCATTTCAAAGTTTTTACTGAGTTACATTTCATAGAAGGAAATCAGTCAATTTAAATGAATTCATTAGGCCCTACCCTAATCTATGGATTACACATGACTGGGCAGTGGCGCAACCATGGGTGGGACTGGAAGGTCATAGGCCCACCCACTTGGGAGCTAAGCCTGAGAGCCAGGCCCAGCCAATTAAAAGGGCATTCTTATAGAGTGATTATAGAACTCCATGTACATGTACGTATTACCTTAATTACCTAGACTAACCGGTGCCCTGCATATTGACTCTGTAGCGGTACACCCTGATTATAGCCTCACCTTAATTACCTAGACCTAGACTGCCCTGCATATTGACTCTGTAGCGGTACATTATACCCTGATTATAGCCTCACACTTAATTACCTAGACTAACCGGTGCCCTGCATATTGACTCTGTAGCGGTACACCCTGATTATAGCCTCACCTTAATTACCTAGACAACCGGTGCCCTAGCTCTGTATATTTATAGCCTCACCTTAGACTAACCGGTGCCCTGCATATTGACTCTGTGTCTGATTAGACAGTGATTATAGCCTCACCTTAATTACCTAGACTAACCGGTGCCCTGCATATTGACTCTGTAGGTACACCCTGATTATAGCACCTTAATTACCTAGACTAAGGTGCCCTGCATATTGACTCTGTAGCGGTACACCCTGATTATAGCCTCACCTTAATTACCTAGAAAAACCGGTGCCCTGCATATTGACTCTGACCGGTACACCCTGATTATAGCCTCACCTTAATTACCTAGACTAACCGGTGCCCTGCATATTGACTCTGTAGCGCACCCTGATTATAGCCTCACCTTAATTACCTAGACTAACCGGTGCCCTGCATATTGACTCTGTAGCGGTACACCCTGATTATAGCCTCACCTTAATTACCTAGACTAACCCACCTTAATTACCTAGTGCCCTGCATATTGACTCTGTATAAACGCAACACCCTGATTAAAGCCTTTTTACTAGACTAACCGGTACCCTGCATATTGACTCTGTAGACACCCTGATTATAGCCTCACCTTAATTACCTCTAACCGTGCCCTGCATATTGACTCTGTAACACCCTGATTATAGCCTCACCTTAATTACCTAGACTAACCGGTGCCCTGCATATTGACTCTGTAGCGGTACACCCTGATTATAGCCTCACCTTAATTACCTAGACTAACCGGCCCTGCATATTGACTCTGTAGCGGTACACCCTGATTATAGCCTCACCTGGGTGCCCTGCATATTGACTCTGTAGCGGTACACCCTGATTATAGCCTCACCTTAATTACCTAGACTAACCGGTGCCCTGCATATTGACTCTGTAGCGGTACACCCTGATTATAGCCTCACCTTAATTACCTAGACTAACCCCTGGACTGCCATTGATTATAGCTTATTACCTAGAGTGATATTGAACTCTGTCCCAGCGGTACACCCTGATTATAGCCTACCTTAATTACCTAGACTAACCGGTGCCCTGCATATTGACTCTGTAGCGGTACACCCTGATTATAGCCTCACCTTAATTACCTAGACTAACCGGTGCCCTGCATATTGACTCTGTAGCGGTACACCCTGATTATAGCCTCACCTTAATTACCTAGACTAACCGGTGCCCTGCATATTGACTCTGTAGCGGTACACCCTGATTATAGCCTCACCTTAATTACCTAGACTAACCGGTGCCCTGCATATTGACTCTGTAGCGGTACACCCTGATTATAGCCTCACCTTAATTACCTAGACTAACCGGTGCCCTGCATATTGACTCTGTAGCGGTACACCCTGATTATAGCCTCACCTTAATTACCTAGACTAACCGGTGCCCTGCATATTGACTCTGTAGCGGTACACCCTGATTATAGCCTCACCTTAATTACCTAGACTAACCGGTGCCCTGCATATTGACTCTGTAGCGGTACACCCTGATTATAGCCTCACCTTAATTACCTAGACTAACCGGTGCCCTGCATATTGACTCTGTAGCGGTACACCCTGATTATAGCCTCACCTTAATTACCTAGACTAACCGGTGCCCTGCATATTGACTCTGTAGCGGTACACCCTGATTATAGCCTCACCTTAATTACCTAGACTAACCGGTGCCCTGCATATTGACTCTGTAGCGGTACACCCTGATTATAGCCTCACCTTAATTACCTAGACTAACCGGTGCCCTGCATATTGACTCTGTAGCGGTACACCCTGATTATAGCCTCACCTTAATTACCTAGACTAACCGGTGCCCTGCATATTGACTCTGTAGCGGTACACCCCTGATTATAGCCTCACCTGTAATTACCCCTGGAGCCTCACTAACCGGTGCCCTGCATATTGACTCTGTAGCGGTACACCCTGATTATAGCCTCACCTTAATTACCTAGACTAACCGGTGCCCCTGCATATTGACTCTGTAGCGGTACACCCTGATTATAGCCTCACCTTAATTACCTAGACTAACCGGTGCCCTGCATATTGACTCTGTAGCGGTACACCCTGATTATAGCCTCACCTTAATTACCTAGACTAACCGGTGCCCTGCATATTGACTCTGTAGCGGTACACCCTGATTATAGCCTCACCTTAATTACCTAGACTAACCGGTGCCCTGCATATTGACTCTGTAGCGGTACACCCTGATTATAGCCTCACCTTAATTACCTAGACTAACCGGTGCCCTGCATATTGACTCTGTAGCGGTACACCCTGATTATAGCCTCACCTTAATTACCTAGACTAACCGGTGCCCTGCATATTGACTCTGTAGCGGTACACCCTGATTATAGCCTCACCTTAATTACCTAGACTAACCGGTGCCCTGCATATTGACTCTGTAGCGGTACACCCTGATTATAGCCTCACCTTAATTACCTAGACTAACCGGTGCCCTGCATATTGACTCTGTAGCGGTACACCCTGATTATAGCCTCACCTTAATTACCTAGACTAACCGGTGCCCTGCATATTGACTCTGTAGCGGTACACCCTGATTATAGCCTCACCTTAATTACCTAGACTAACCGGTGCCCTGCATATTGACTCTGTAGCGGTACACCCTGATTATAGCCTCACCTTAATTACCTAGACTAACCGGTGCCCTGCATATTGACTCTGTAGCGGTACACCCTGATTATAGCCTCACCTTAATTACCTAGACTAACCGGTGCCCTGCATATTGACTCTGTAGCGGTACACCCTGATTATAGCCTCACCTTAATTACCTAGACTAACCGGTGCCCTGCATATTGACTCTGTAGCGGTACACCCTGATTATAGCCTCACTATTGTTATTATTATTTTACGGCTGTTGTTTAATTATTTCGTTACTTTTATTTTCATGTATTTTTTACTTAGCACTTATTTTTTGAAACCAATTTTCACCTAAAATAACATACCCAAATCTAACTGCCTGTAGCTCAGGACCTGAAGCAAGTATTCTTGTTACCATTTGAAAGGAAACACTTTGAAGTTTGTTCAAATGTGAAATGAATGTAGAATAATATAACTCATTAGATCTGGTAAAAGATAATAAAAAAGAAAAAATGTGGAGGTCCTGGGCTGGCGTGGTTACCTGTGGTCTGTGGAGGTGGAGGTCCTGGGTTGGCGTGGTTACCTGTGGTCTGTGGAGGTGGAGGTCCTGGGCTGGCGTGGTTACCTGTGGTCTGTGGAGGTGGAGGTCCTGGGTTGGCGTGGTTGTGGAGGTCCTGTGGTCCCTGGGCGTGGTTACCTGTGGTCTGTGGAGGTGGAGGTCCTGGGTTGGCGTGGTTACCTGTGGTCTGTGGAGGTGGAGGTCCTGGGTTGGTGGTCTGTGGACCTGTGGAGGTGGGCTTGGCGTGGTTAGGGTCTGTGGAGGTGGAGGTCCTGGGTTGGCGTGGTTACCTGTGGTGGTAGGTGGAGGTCCTGGGTTGGCGTGGTTACCTGTGGTCTGTGGAGGTGGAGGTCCTGGGCTGGCGTGGTTACCTGTGGTCTGTGGAGGTGGAGGTCCTGGGTTGGCGTGGTTACCTGTGGTCTGTGGAGGTGGAGGTCCTGGGCTGGCGTGGTTACCTGTGGTCTGTGGAGGTGGAGGTCCTGGGCTGGCGTGGTTACCTGTGGTCTGTGGAGGTCCTGGGTTGGCGTGGTTACCTGTGGTCTGTGGAGGTGGAGGTCCTGGGTTGGCGTGGTTACCTGTGGTCTGTGGAGGTGGAGGTCCTGGGTTGGCGTGGTTACCTGTGGTCTGTGGAGGTGGAGGTCCTGGGTTGGCGTGGTTACCTGTGGTCTGTGGACCTGGGCTGGTCCTGTGGAGGTGGAGGTCCTGGGTTGGCGTGGTTACCTGTGGTCTGTGGAGGGCGTCCCTGGGCTGGCGTGGTTACCTGTGGTCTGTGGAGGTGGAGGTCCTGGGCTGGCGTGGTTACCTGTGGTCTGTGGAGGTGGAGGTCCTGGGTTGGCGTGGTTACCTGTGGTCTGTGGAGGTGGAGGTCCTGGGTTGGCGTGGTTACCTGTGGTCTGTGGAGGTGGAGGTCCTGGGCTGGCGTGGTTACCTGTGGTCTGTGGAGGTGGAGGTCCTGGGTTGGCGTGGTTACCTGTGGTCTGTGGAGGTGGAGGTCCTGGGCTGGCGTGGTTACCTGTGGTCTGTGGAGGTGGAGGTCCTGGGCTGGCGTGGTTACCTGTGGTCTGTGGAGGTGGAGGTCCTGGGCTGGCGTGGTTACCTGAAACCTGTGGTCTGTGGAGGTGGAACCTGTGGTCTGTGGAGGTGGAGGTCCTGGGTGGCGTGGTTACCTGTGGTCTGTGGAGGTGGAGGTCCTGGGTTGGCGTGGTTACAGGTGGAGGTCCTGGGCTGGCGTGGTTACCTGTGGTCTGTGGAGGTGGAGGTCCTGGGCTGGCGTGGTTACCTGTGGTTCCTGGTTACCTGGTCTGTGGAGGTCCTGGGTTGGCGTGGTTACCTGTGGTCTGTGGAGGTGGAGGTCCTGGGTTGGCTGGTTACCTGTGGTCTGTGGAGGTGGAGGTCCTGGGTTGGCGTGGTTACCTGTGGTCTGTGGAGGTGGACCTGGTCCTGGGCGTGGTTACGTGGTCTGTGGAGGTCCTGGGTGGTCTGTGGAGGTGGAGGTCCTGGGCTGGCGTGGTTACCTGTGGTCTGTGGAGGTGGAGGTCCTGGGCTGGCGTGGTTACCTGTGGTCTGTGGAGGTGGAGGTCCTGGGCTGGCGTGGTTACCTGTGGTCTGTGGAGGTGGAGGTCCTGGGCTGGCGTGGTTACCTGTGGTCTGTGGAGGTGGAGGTCCTGGGCTGGTCTGTGGAGGTGGAGGTCCTGGGCGTGGTTACCTGTGGTCTGTGGAGGTGGAGGTCCTGGGCTGGCGTGGTTACCTGTGGTCTGTGGAGGTGGAGGTCCTGGGCTGGCGTGGTTACCTGTGGTCTGTGGAGGTGGAGGTCCTGGGTTGGCGTGGTTACCTGTGGTCTGTGGAGGTGGAGGTCCTGGGCTGGCGTGGTTACACGTGGTCTGTGGAGGTGGAGGTCCTGGGCTGGCGTGGTTACCTGTGGTCTGTGGAGGTGGAGGTCCTGGGCTGGCGTGGTTACACGTGGTCTGCGGATGTGAGACCGGTACTGACAAATTCTCTAAAACAATGTTGGACGCAGCATACCGTAGAGAAATGAACATTCAATTCTCTTGCAACAGCTCTGTTGGACATTCCTGCAGTCAGCATGCCAATTCCACGCTCCCTCAACTTAAGACATCTGTGGCATTGTACTGTGTGACAAAACAGCGTCGTGAAGAAGGCGCAGCAGCGCCTCTTCAACCTCAGGAGGCTGAAGAAATTCGGCTTGTCACCAAAAGCACTCACAAACTTCTACAGATGCACAATCGAGAGCATCCTGGCGGGCTGTATCACCGCCTGGTACGGCAACTGCTCCGCCCTCAACCGTAAGGCTCTCCAGAGGGTAGTGAGGTCTGCACAACGCATCACCGGGGGCAAACTACCTGCCCTCCAGGACACCTACACCACCCGATGTTACAGGAAGGCCATAAAGATCATTTACATTTACATTTAAGTCATTTAGCAGACGCTCTTATCCAGAGCGAAGGACATCAACCACCCGAACCACTGCCTGTTCACCCCGCTATCATCCAGAAGGCGAGGTCAGTACAGGTGCATCAAAGCTGGGACCGAGAGACTGAAAAACAGCTTCTATCTCAAGGCCATCAGACTGTTAAACAGCCACCACTAACATTGAGTGGCTGCTGCCAACACACTGATTGACACTGACAACTCCAGCCACTTTAATAATGGGAATTGATGGGAAATGATGTAAATATATCACTAGCCACTTTAAACAATGCTACCTTATATAATGTTACTTACCCTACATTATTCATCTCATACGCATACGTATATACTGTACTCTACATCATCGACTGCATCCTTATGTAATACATGTATCCCTAGCCACTTTAACTATGCCACTTTGTTTACTTTGTCTACATACTCATCTCATATGTATATACTGTACTCGATACCATCTACTGTATGCTGCTCTGTACCATCACTCATTCATATATCCTTATGTACATATTCTTTATCCCCTTACACTGTGTATAAGACAGTAGTTTTGGAATTGTTAGTTAGATTACTTGTTGGTTATCACTGCATTGTCGGAACTAGAAGCACAAGCATTTCGCTACACTCGCATTAACATCTGCTAACCATGTGTATGTGACAAATAAAATTTGATTTGATTTGAACTGCACATGTTAGTGACCTTTTATTGTCCCCAACACAAGGTGCACCTGTGTAATAATCGTGCTGTTTAATCAGCCTCTTGATATGTCACACATGTCAAGTGGTTGGATTATCTTGGCAAAGGAGAAATGTTAAATTACAGGGATGGAAATCAATTTGTGCTGACAATTTGAGATAAATAAAAAAATTTGTGCATGTGAAACATTTCTTTTATTTCAGCCCATGAAAACATGTGACCAACACTTTACATATTGTGTTTATAGTTTTGTTCAGTATAGTTATATATATATATATTTTTTAATACTTTCGTCCTAGAGAATGCTGTATTGCTTTGGCAATATAAACATATGTATCCCATGCCAATAAAGCCTTTAAATTGAATTGAAAATTGTATTGGATTTGCTGTTCACTTCTTTTTCTCCAGACAACTCAGCCAACCCCACTGTGCGTTACCTAAGTTCAAGCCCCTCCTTGTCTCTTCAACTGTCGGTCGCCTCGTAGTATAAAAAGTCCTCGCCACCCTTCATTCAGGCAAGACATTTACTGCAGATATATCGTTGGAGGTTTTTTTATTTTTTTATTTACCCAAAAAGGTATTTTCAAATGGGCCCCGTCGCCTAGCGTTTACTCTCCTAAGCCTCGCCGATTGAGTTGGGTGCTGTTAAACGTCAGCACGGCTGGGTAACAAAAAGGTGAGATTTGATTGAAAACGGATGTTTGATAAGAGACTAAAACGATGTTAGTTACTATAATGCTAGAAGAAGAAAAAGATGCCCGGTTATGTTTTAGGACCTTTTTGTATATGGAAACGTCACGAAGTCCTCCTGATTTCAGCCTATTTCTTTTATTTTCTTCTGTAACTAATTCGTTTGTTGCTACGCTCAATTTTCATGTTATTGTGTGCCAATACTGCCAGGCAAGATTTTTTATATATTTTTTATATAGGTGTTTCGTCCCTTTTCACCAACGAATGCCATCGACAGATCAAAGGTTTAGCGTAATTAACGTTAGTCGAGCTAGCTTTGTTTTCTTCAGCATACACAGACCAACACATTTTTATGTTTTGTTGTTCAAAACCCGTGTTCCTCTTTTTTTTCTTTCAACCAAATTCCCAAGAATGAGAACCGTTGTCATTGTTAGCAAAACATGGATAACTAGGCGCCGTATCTAACGTAACGTAACGTAGTGTATCTAACGTAACGTAGTGTATCTAACGTAACGTAGTGTACCGCAGCGAATGACTGCGGTTTTAAATCATGGGATTGCTGTAGGTCGAATGGCCCTGCATTCCCTGGGTTAAGCAACCCCGGATGTGAGGGATACATTGTCATATGGGAAACAATTAAACTAGTGTATTATGTGTTCGGTAGTAACGTTATTGGATGCCTAAACGTCACAGACCAGATATCGGGCAACCACTAACATTTTGAGGCAGCATTGCCATTGATGATTGCGTAAATATATTTTAAGTCAGTTAAGCCATCATTGTAAAATAAGAATTTGTTCTAAGTGTGAGAAGTAACCGTTTACTATTTGACTTATTACTTACTGTTTGTACTTAGCCACCCATGTATGCTGAGGCGCAATATCATTACAAAAACGTGTGCAGTAATGTCTTATGGCGCTATTTCAGTACTTGAATTGTATATATTTGAATTGAATGTTTTTCAGTTGTAATGCACACGTTGAATGATTGTATTAATACATTCAACTTGTAGTTAATTACTTAACATTGACTGAATATTCCATTCTGTTAATTCATAATTAAACGCAATTCATATATTCAGTTTCAATATGGTAGATGTTGCATTTGTTTCACGTTTACAAACCATTTTAAGTTAATCATTGTTTCATATATTAACCTTCTCCGATGCATTCAGTTTTTAAATTCAAACTCAAAACCAGAGACATCCTTACACTTTGCCTGCCAGGAAAGTTAAGAGAACAGAGAATCAAACGCTTTGACTATGACCACATTCTTGGAAACTCTCTGCAACATGGATGTGTTTCCTGGGCCCCATCTATTGTGCTCATAGGCCGCCTTAGAAGGGAGTGTCCCGCAAAAAAAACAAAATAGTTGAATAGCCCTTCTAAGGATAACTTTATCACTCCCTATTTTAATGTTGCTCGTGTGACTAACTGGGTTCGAACCAGGTCTCCGGCATTTCACAACTGTTTGCACACTTGGCACACTTCCTGAACCCATAGGGATGAGTTCAGGAAGCTATCAAGACTTAGTCTCCAGCAAGGTTACTCATCAAGGGTGTGGTTCAACGAAGATACATTTCACCTCCTACACAGATCAGTACCTCTATAACTGACTGTTTGAAAGCAGGTGTATTGCACCGCACTGTGTGGCAAGCAGGAGGGGTCTGTGCACCCCACTTAATGGGGGGGAGGGGGGGGGGTTGTGATTACCAGACTGGCTACCGCATATAGCGAACATTCATGTAAACTTGCGAGGCTAAGACGTGTGTGTTTGACTGATGGGGTTCTAACCCAGGTCTCTTGTGTACCAGACCATGCAACTTTTCAGGGCTCCGATAAGTTAGTTATCATAGGAGCGTGGTCACCGACCCAACTTGTTACACTTTACCCCCCCCCCTGACCTCCTTGAAAAGACCCATCCAAGACAAAGGACCAATGAGGCTTTAGCTCAACAGGCTAAAGAAATCTGACTGCAATCATCAAACTAAATATTCAGTTTAATAAAATCATAAAATGCTACATCATTTTTATGAATTCAATGAGTCAATTTCTACATTTACGTACTTTAAAAAATATATATAATAATCCTAATGTAAAATGATGGTATTCAAATACATCATTGGCACAGAAATTGTTTGATAGTCTTATGTACCAATGTGTCTGACTCAAACGTCCTTCCTTCCAGGGTTTCTAACGCATGATTCAACAAGTTCGTGAGAATGGCAGCGATCAACGCAGGCGGTTCTCTTGTGGCAACCCATGACTACCACCGAAGTGAGTAGCTCTTGGGCAGGGTCATATTCTTTACAGACTTAGCCCTCAGGCCCTAAATCAATCAAGCTGTGTGATTTTTAAAAAATCCTTTTGTCTTCAGAAAGATTTTATAAGTTCTGATGTTCTGCCTTCGACAGTAGTGTGTTCTCAAGCCCTCTCATATCCCCTGAACTTAGCCCAACTGTCCCAGAACTGTTTGCGCTATCTTGCCAACCGTGATGTCACTGTTACACCAAACATGACAAGGAGTTGACATGTCCGCACAAACAGATATGTGTAACTCATGCTAGTCGTCTCTCTTGCCTGTACCTTGTCAGGATTTCCCAAACTCCGCCCCCCCTCGGTACACATTTTGTTTTCTGCCCTGTGACTACAGCTGATTCAGATAATCAAAGCTGGATGAGTTGGTCATCTGGGGCAAATTCCAAAACGTGGCCCCAGGAACGAGTTTGAGGAAATCCTGCCTTATGTGACGGACAGGACTGGTTTCTCTTGTATTAGGTGGTGTGTGGGGGAGGGGGGGGCTTGTTTTGCCCTGTCTAACCCTAGACTATGACTGAGTGGTTTCTCTTGTATTAGGGGAGGGGGGGGCTTGTTATGCCCTGGCTAACCCTAGACTATGACTGAGTGGTTTCTGTGTATTAGGTGGGTGGGGGCTTGTTTTGCCCTGTCTAACCCTAGACTATGACAGAGTGGTTTCTCTTTTATTTTTTATTTTATTTAACCAGGTAGGCTAGTTGAGAAGAAGTTCTCATTTGCAACTGCGACCTGGCCAAGATAAAGCATAGCAGTGTGAACAGACAACACAGAGTTACACATGGAGTAAACAATTAACAAGTCAATAACACAGTAGGAAAAAAAGTCTATATACATTGTGTGCAAAAGGCATGAGGAGGTAGGCGAATAATTACAATTTTGCACTGGAGTGATAAATGATCAGATGGTCATGTACAGGTAGAGATATTGGTGTGCAAAAGAGTAGAAAAGTAAATAAATAAAAACAGTATGGGGATGAGGTAGGTAAAAATGGGTGGGCTATTTACCGATAGACTATGTACAGCTGCAGCGATCGGTTAGCTGCTCAGATAGCAGATGTTTGAAGTTAGTGAGGGAGATATAAGTCTCCAGCTTCAGCAATTTTTTAATTTTTATTTTTTTTATTTTTTTGCAATTCGTTCTGGTCACAGGCAGCAGAGAACTGGAACGAAAGGCGGCCAAATGAGGTGTTTGCTTTAGGGATGATCAGTGAGATACACCTGCTGGAGCGCGTGCTACGGGTGGGTGTTGCCATCGTGACCAGTGAACTGAGATAAGGCGGAGCTTTACCTAGCATGGACTTGTAGATGACCTGGAGCCAGTGGGTCTGGCGACGAATATGTAGCGAGGGCCAGGATTCTTGTATTAGGTGGTGGGGTGTGGTTTTGTTTTGCCCTGTCTAACCCTAGACTATGACAGAGTGGTTTCTCTTGTATTAGGGGGAGGGGTGGGTTTGTTTTGCCCTGTCTAACCCTAGACTATGACAGAGTGGTTTCTCTTGTATTAGGGGGAGGGGTGGGTTTGTTTTGCCCTGTCTAACCCTAGACTATGACAGAGTGGTTTCTCTTGTATTAGGGGGAGGGGTGGGTTTGTTTTGCCCTGTCTAACCCTAGACTATGACAGAGTGGTTTCTCTTGTATTAGGGGGAGGGGTGGGTTTGTTTTGCCCTGTCTAACCCTAGACTATGACAGAGTGGTTTCTGTGTATTAGGTGGGGTGGGGGGGGGGCTTGTTTTGCCCTGGATTCTCTTGAGACAACAGTATGAAGTTTTTGGGATCTCACCTCTTGGTCATGAATGGGTTGCATTCTATTGTCCTATCCTGATACGGTGACGAGATTATGGATGGATTCTGTGACTTAATATCCCGGAAAAGAGCTTGTGAGGGTGTTGTATTTGTATAGCGTTGTCCTCTCGCCTAACCTTCACATTACTATTGTGTTTGTTTTTCCAGGGCGCATCGGCTCCACCTCCAGCAGCAGCAGCTCCTGTGGCAGCTCAGAGTACAGCGGGGAAATCATTCCACATCATCATCCAGGTACACAATCAAGTGCAAAATGTCAAATTTTTAGGGCAGGAGTATTGCCACAAGAAATATGCTGCAACAAAAAATGGTTTTGATCAAGGATATACAGTTTACTTTCCAGCTCGCCTGCAAGGTGACAGCAAGCAACACTTTACTAGCATAGACCTACTGGTCTTTTGGTATGTCAAAATGGCTTGACCGTTATAATTGACTCACGAAGCTTGTGTTTTAGGAATTTGTTCAAATGATAAGTGGTGAGGACTCAACCTAAGCTTCTACACCTGCGTTGCTTGTTTTAAGCTGGGTTTTCTGTACAGCACTTTGTGACATCAAAATCATCCTGTTCGTACATTTGGATATTTAAAAAAAAAATGTGGTCACCCTAGCGCAGTCAGTTGACTTGTGATCTACTAGCTAAAGTGATGAACTGCAATTGTTTTTAATGTGACATGGCATTTTGAGCAATGACCTGTTGAAACCTGGGAACAATTTACTGTACATTCAGTCATTACTCCAGAACTCCTGTTCTGTGCAGTAAACCCTCTGAGGTGAGACCTTTTTGTAGTGTTTTGACCTTGTCCTAATCTGTTCCTAGGTCTGCCAAAACAAGACTCGGGACATTGGTGGTCCAGCTTCTTCTTTGGGAAGCAGAACCAGCCAGGAATGACCACTCTGACGGAGGAGGCCCAGCAGAAGTAAGTAGACTAGGGGAGAAGTGTGGTGTTTGAACTGGCTGTCATGGAGAGAAACAGGCTGACCAGCAACTGGTTGTCATGGAGAGAAACAGGCCGGCCAGAAACTGGCTGTCGTAGTGGGAGAGAAACAGGCTGACCATCAACTGGTTGTCATGGGGAGAAACAGGCTGACCAGCAACTGGTTGTCATGGGGAGAAACAGGCTGACCAGCAACTGGTTGTCATGGGGAGAAACAGGCCGACCAGCAACTGGCTGTCGTAGTGGGAGAGAAACAGGCTGACCAGCAACTGGTTGTCATGGGGAGAAACAGGCTGACCAGCAACTGGCTGTCGTAGTGGGAGAGAAACAGGCTGACCAGCAACTGGCTGTCGTAGTGGGAGAGAAACAGGCTGACCAGCAACTGGCTGTCGTAGTGGGAGAGAAACAGGCTGACCAGCAACTGGCTGTCGTAGTGGGAGAGAAACAGGCTGACCAGCAACTGGTTGTCATGGGGAGAAACAGGCTGACCAGCAACTGGTTGTCATGGGGAGAAACAGGCTGACCAGCAACTGGTTGTCATGAGGAGAAACAGGCTGACCAGCAACTGGTTGTCATGGGGAGAAACAGGCTACCCAACTTCACTCTAGAAGCAGTAAGGATACGTTCTGTCACCTCCATTTGACAATCCCAAAGAACCAGTTCTTTTTTATAAAGTGTTGCAAAACTTTTTTCAACGGTCGTACAGGGTGAACTCTCTGTAGCCTTATTAGGGCGTTGTCTTGCTTCCTGAATACTACCTCCCTACAACAGACATTCCTTTCTGGCACAGAGTAAGAAGTAATCATGACATTTTTTGTTTTTGTAACACTAAGCAAGTTGCACCCTGTTGAATACGACCCTGGATCTTTTTTATTTTTTTTCTCTCTCTCAACCTCTCCTTCTCTTTTCCAGGACGGCGGCCATGACTCTGACCAACGGCCAGGTGACCTGCGTTGCCAGGGAGATGGTGATGAAGAGGCAGGTCAGCGACGTCGAGAGGTCCGAGTCGGCGAGTCCACCCCCCTCCTGAGGCGAGAAGGGACCAACGCTAGGAGACGGGAGGCTGCTTTCCACCCCCCCCCCCCCCCCACTAAACCCTTTAATTCTGTTCAATCCTCCACACTACATAGAAAGTATGAAACAATGTATCAGGAATACAATGTAGTATGCTAGCGTAGGTATTGGAACAGACCCCCCCCCCCCCCCCTTTAACCATACACTATGGCTGCATCGCAAATAGCATTCTGTGCACTACTATTGACCGAAGCCCATTTGGGTTATGGTCAAAAGTAATTCATTAGATCGGGTGCTGTTTAGGCTGTAACAACGTTCCCAACATCCACGTTAGCAAACTACGTAGAATGAATATCAGTCACTTTGCTACTCGCTAAGCATTATGGGTATTGGAACAATTATTTGTTTGTCTTAGTAAGACAGGCTGCCAATGTAACTTTTTGTATCCTATTTTTTTTTTTTTTTTTTTTTGTATGACTAAAAATAAAATGAGGAACTATATATATATATATATATATATGTTTTTTGTACTTGGAGCACTCATACAACTTCTGTTATCTTGTCCATTTGGTCACGCTGTGACTTCCAGATGTCCAGTATAGGTAGTCAAGCAGCTTGACTTTGTTACTGTCAATGGTCTGTGTATGACGAGCGCAACGTCAATTTTAACACGGCACTCAATGGCCTACTCTTTCCTGCTGAAATACCGACTGGGCCGTCACTATGCAGTCTGCTACCGACCGGGCCGTCACTATGCAGTCTGCTACCGACCGGGCCGTCACTATGCAGTCTGCTACCGACCGGGCCGTCACTATGCAGTCTGCTACCGACCGGGCTGTTACTATGCAGTCTGCTACCGACCGGGCCGTCACTATGCAGTCTGCTACCGACCGGGCCGTCACTATGCAGTCTGCTACCGACCGGGCCGTTACTATGCAGTCTGCTACCGACCGGGCCGTCACTATGCAGTCTGCTACCGACCGGGCCGTCACTATGCAGTCTGCTACCGACCGGGCCGTCACTATGCAGTCTGCTACCGACCGGGCCCTGCTACCGACCGGGCCGTCACTATGCAGTCTGCTACCGACCGGGCCGTCACTATGCAGTCTGCTACCGACCGGGCCGTCACTATGCAGTCTGCAACCGACCGGGCCGTCACTATGCAGTCCGCTACCGACCGGGCCGTCACTATGCAGTCCGCTACCGACCGGGCCGTTGTGGATCTGAAATACTACAAATGGACCTTCTGCTAAATGACTTAAATGTACAGAATAAACACACACAATGGTGCCTCGTAGTCCATTCCTGCCATGCTGCAGCCTTTTTGGACGTTCCCTTAATAAGTAGCCTGACGTCCTTGGACCGTACAGCCAATCGCTATGTGAGACTTTACCACTAATGAGAATTGTACCTTGTGAGGTGACTGCGTAGAGCCAGCACAGCAGCTGTGTAACGGGCAGTTACCTTGAGTTAGCTAAGTGCATGAATCGTCCACCTGAGGATTGGTCATTTTTCAGCCGTCTATTTCCTGTGTTTTGAGGAGTGCAAAATCCACTTGTCATTATGCATGCCACTAAACAATACATTAATTGCACTATAACGGTTCCCACAAACTGTTAGGGCCTACATTAAGCTGTCCCAACACTATAACGGTTCCCACAAACTGTTAGGGCCTACATTAAGCCGTCCCAACACTATAACGGTTCCCACAAACTGTTAGGGCCTACATTAAGCCGTCCCAACACTATAACGGTTCCCACAAACTGTTAGGGCCTACATTAAGCCGTCCCAACACTATAACGGTTCCCACAAACTGTTAGGGCCTAAATTAAGCCGTCCCAACACTATAACGGTTCCCACAAACTGTTAGGGCCTACATTAAGCCGTCCCAACACTATAACGGTTCCCACAAACTGTTAGGGCCTACATAAAGCTGTCCCAGCAGCAAGGGTTTCCTTTCAGCTTCGTGGCGTGAATCCTCACCTGGCTATCAGCTGAGCCTTGTCTGGCAGCGAAACAGTTTATTCAGCCTCGTTTACTGACTAATTTAAAATAAAGTTAATATTTCAGACTTACTTAAACAAATGTGGTTTCTAACAATTTTAAGCTGTACATGTAACAGTTTCGCTTCCTTCCCTACCTGGGCTCGAACCAGGGACCCTCTGCACACATCGACAACAGCCACCTTCGAAGCATCGCTCCACAAAAGCCACGGCCCTTGCAGAGCAAGGGGAACAACTACTTCAAGGTCTCAGAGCGAGTGACGTCACCCGATTGAAATGCTATTAGCGCGCACCACCGCTAACTAGCTAGCCATTTCACACCAGTTACATGCATACTCTGGCATAAGGAAACAACTACTTCAGAGCGAGTGACGTCACTCGATTGAAATGCTATTAGCGCGCACCACCGCTAACTAGCTAGCCATTTCACACCAGTTACATGCATACTCTGGCATAAGGAAACAACTACTTCAGAGCGAGTGACGTCACCCGATTGAAACGCTATTAGCGCGCACCCCGCTAACTAGCTAGCCATTTCACACCAGTTACATGCATACTCTGGCATAAGGAAACAACTACTTCAGAGCGAGTGACGTCACCCGATTGAAACGCTATTAGCGCGCACCACCGCTAACTAGCTAGCCATTTCACACCAGTTACATGCATACTCTGGCATAAGGAAACAACTACTTCAGAGCGAGTGACGTCACCCGATTGAAACGCTATTAGCGCGCACCACCGCTAACTAGCTAGCCATTTCACACCAGTTACATGCATAGTCTGGCATAAGGAAACAATGATGAGGAAATCTGTCATTTTTATTACTACAATGAGCGAGCTAAAATGGATGTAGTCAACTATCTGTTCAGCCCTTTTTAAATGCACAGTGACAGAATTCAGAACATGGGCCATTCTTAGTGTTCTCCCTGTACACCAAGTCAGAACCATAGGATAAATTAAGGGAGAATTTAAGGAGACCAATGAAAGCTCTTACAATTGTCAATGATTTACGTTTCTCTAAACAGGCTGTAGGCTAAATGTGCACCACCAAATCAAAACAGTAGGCTATGTTATGAAGGAGAAAGGGACCAAATTATTAGAGGCACATGGGCAACTACACAACATACACTTATTACTTAGCTACAGTATACATACAGTTGAAGTCAGAAGTTTACATAGACCTTAGCCAAATACATTTAAACTGAGTTTTTCACAATTCCTGACATTTAATCCTAATAAAAATTCCCTGTCTTAGGTCAGTTAGGATCACCACTGTTTTAAGAATGTGAAATTTCAGAATAATAGTGATTTATTTCAGCTTTTATTTCTTTCATCACATTCCCAGTGGTTCAGAAGTTTACATACACTCAATTAGTATTTGGTAGCATTGCCTTTAAGTTGTTTCACTTGGGTCAAATGTTACGGGTAGCTTCCCACAATAAGTTGGGTGAATTTTGGCCCATTCCTCCTGACAGAGCTGGTAGAACTGAGTCAGCTGTGCAGGCCTCCTTGCTCACACACGCTTTTTCAGTTCTGCCCACAGATTTTCTATAGGATTGAGGTCAGGGCGTTGTGATGGCCACTCCCAATACCTCGACTTTGTTGTCCTTAAGCCATTTTGCCACAACTTTAGAAATACGCTTGGGGTCATTGTCCATTTGGAAGACATTTGTGACCAAGCTTTAACTTCCTGACTGATGTCTTGAGATGTTGCTTCAATATATCCACATAATTCTCCTACCTCATGATGGCATCTATTTTGTGAAGTGCACCAGTCCCTCCTGCAGCAAAGCACCCCCACAACATGATGCTTCCACCCCTGTGCTTCATGGTTGGGATGATGTTCTTTGGCTTGCAAGCCTCTCCTTTTTCCTCCAAACATAACGATGGTCATTATGGCCAAACAGTTCTATTTTTGTTTCATGTCAGAGGACATTTCTCCAAAAAGTACGATATTTGTCCCCATGTGCAGTTGCAAACCGTAGTCTGGCTTTTTATGGCGGTTTTGGAGCAGTGGCTTCTTCCTTGCTGAGCGGCCCTTCAGGTTATGTCAATATAGGACTCGTTTTACTGTGGATATAGATACTTTTGTTCCTGTTTCCTCCAGCATCTTCACAAGGTCCTTTGCTGTTCTGGGATTGACTTTTCGCACCACGTTCATCTCTAGGAGACAGAACGTGTCTCCTTCCTGAGCGGTATGGCGGCTGCGTGGTCCCATGGTGTTTATATTTGCGTACTATTGTTTGTACAGATGAACGTGGTACCTTCAGGCGTTTGGAAATTGCTCCCAAGGATGAGCCAAACTTGTGGAGGTCATCAATTGTTTTTCTGAGGTCTTGGCAGATTTCTTTTGATTTTCCCATGATGTCAAGCAAAGAGGCACTGAGTTTGAAGGTAGGCCTTGAAATACATTACAGGTACACCTCCAATTGATTCAAATGATGTCAATTAGCCTATCAGGAGCTTCTAAAGCCATGACATAATTTTCTGTAATTTTCCAAGCTGTTTAAAGGCACAGTCAACTTAGTGTATGTAAACTTCTGACCCACTGGAATTGTGATGCAGTGAATTATAAGTGAAATAATCTGCCTGTAAACGATAGTTGGAAAAATTACTTGTGTCATGCACCAAGTAGATGTCCTAACCGACTTGACAAAACTATAGTTTGTAAACAAGAAATTTGTGGAGGGGTTGAAAAACAAGTTTTAATGACTTCAACGTAAGTGTATGTGTAAACTTCCGACTTAGACTGTATATTGATTCGATAGGTTCTATAGATTCCATAGGTTATACATATATATATATATATACTGCTCAAAAAAATTAAGGGAACACTTAAACAACACAATGTAACTCCAAGTCAATCACACTTCTGTGAAATCAAACTTTCCACTTAGGAAGCAACACTGATTGACAATACATTTCACATGCTGTTGTGCAAATGGAATAGACAACAGGTGGAAATTATAGGCAATTAGCAAGACACCCCCAATAAAGGAGTGGTTCTGCAGGTCATAACCACAGACCACTTCTCAGTTCCTATGCTTCCTGGCTGATGTTTTGGTCACTTTTGAATGCTGGCGGTGCTTTCACTCTAGTGGTAGCATGAGACGGAGTCTACAACCCACACAAGTGGCTCAGGCAGTGCAGCTCAGGATGGCACATCAATGCGAGTTGTGGCAAGAAGGTTTGCTGTGTCTGTCATCGTAGTGTCCAGAGCATGGAGGCGCTACCAGGAGACAGGCCAGTACATCAGGAGATGTGGTGGAGGCCGTACGAGGGCAACAACCCAGCAGCAGGACCGATACCTCTGCCTTTGTGCAAGGAGGAGCAGGAGGAGCACTGCCAGAGCCCTGCAAAATGACCTCCAGCAGGCCACAAATGTGCATGTGTCTGCTCAAACGGTCAGAAACAGACTCCATGAGGGTGGTATGAGGGCCCGACGTCCACAGGTGGGGGTTGTTCTTATAGCCCAACACCGTGCAGGACGTTTGGCATTTGCCAGAGAACACCAAGATCAGTGTATTCTAGATCAGTGTATTCTAGAACCTGTTGGTTATAGATCAGTGTATTCTAGAACCTGTTGGTTATAGATCAGTGTATTCTAGAACCTGTTGGTTATAGATCAGTGTATCCTAGAGCCTGTTGTTTATATATCAGTGTATTCTAGAGCCTGTTGGTTATAGATCAGTGTATTCTAGAGCCTGTTGATTATAGATCAGTTTATTCTAGAGCCTGTTGGTTATTCCATTTATTCTAGAGCCTGTTGGTTATAGATCAGTGTATTCTAGAACCTGTTGGTTATAGATCAGTGTATCCAAGAGCCTGTTTATTATAGATCAGTGTATTCTAGAGCCTGTTGGTTATATATCTGTTTATTCTAGAGCCTGTGGCCAGGTGGAGAGGAGGACAGGCTATGGCCAAGTGGAGAGGAGGACAGGCTGTGGCCAAGTGGAGAGGAGGACAGGCTGTGGCCAGGTGGAGAGGAGGACAGGCTGTGGCCAGGTGGAGAGGAGGACAGGCTGTGGCCAGGTGGAGAGGAGGACAGGCTGTGGCCAGGTGGAGAGGAGGAGGACAGGCTGTGGCCAGGTGGAGAGGAGGACAGGCTGTGGCCAAGTGGAGAGGAGGACAGGCTGTGGCCAAGTGGAGAGGAGGACAGGCTGTGGCCAGGTGGAGAGGAGGACAGGCTGTGGCCAGGTGGAGAGGAGGACAGGCTGTGGCCGGCCAAGTGGAGAGGAGGACAGGCTGTGGCCAGGTGGAGAGGAGGACAGGCTGTGGCCAGGTGGAGAGGAGGACAGGCTGTGGTCAAGTGGAGAGGAGGACAGGCTGTGGCCGGCCAAGTGGAGAGGAGGACAGGCTGTGGCCGGCCAAGTGGAGAGGAGGACAGGCTGTGGCCAGGTGGAGAGGAGGACAGGCTGTGGCCAAGTGAAGAGGAGGACAGGCTGTGGCCAGGTGGAGAGGAGGACAGGCTGTGGCCAAGTAGAGAGAAGGACAGGCTGTGGCCAAGTAGAGAGGAGGACAGGCTGTGGCCAAGTAGAGAGGAGGACAGGCTGTGGCCAAGTGGAGAGGACAGGCTGTGGCCAGGAGGAGAGGAGGACAGGCTGTGGCCAGGTGGAGAGGAGGACAGGCTGTGGCCCAGTTATGAAAAGAAGGGAGGAGGAAATTCAAAAGTGAAGGGAGGAGGGAGGGAGAGGGGTGAAGGGAGGAGGGAGGGAGAGGGGTTAGGGGAAGAGAGGGAGTGAGGGAGGGAGAGGGGGAAGAGAGGAGAGGGTTGAAAAGAGAAGGGAGGGAGAGGGGTTGGGGGAAGAGAGGGGTTCGGGGAAGAGAGGGAGTGAGGGAGGGAGAGGGGTTAGGGGAAGAGTGGGAGGGAGGGAGAGGGGTTGGGGGAAGAGAGCGGTTCGGGGAAGAGAGGGAGTGAGGGAGGGAGAGGGGTTCCTGCAGGAGGCCTTTTGCCTATTTGTAGGCCATCATTGTAAATAAGAATTTGTTCTTAACTGACTTGCCTAGTTAAATAAAGGTTAAATAAATACAAGAAAAGAAGGGAGGTGGCGGAGGGGGTGTAACTGGGCAGTGTGTGATGGTGTTGAATAATACAGTCTGTTTTAGAGAGAGCTCACAGAAATGTCTTCTCTTTCTAGCCCTTCTTTCTGTCTCCTAAAACAGGAGTAGAGACCAGAGCAATATAGAAGAAATGTTCAACACTGACTGGCTTGATCAAGTCCATATTTCTGTGCTGAGAGGACAGAACAGAGAGGAAGATGTCTTTCTCCCTCGTCTTCCTCTGTGTGTTTCAACCTGCTGATTGGTGACGGTGTGTCTCTACTTGACAGCTCTGTAGGCCGGGCTGGGGCGCTTGATGTGGGCCGTACGGGGTGTTGAGCTCCCCAAAACCACACTGACCCGCCATCCTCTCGATATCCCCCCGGCTCCTGGGAATCCTGGAGATATGAAGGGGTGGGGAGGAAGGTTAAAGAAGGTTGCATTATATATACCTGCAGGCTCTAAAGTCAAGTGTTACCACAGGTTGCATTATATAGGTATACCTGCAGGCTCTAAAGTCAAGTGTTACCACAGGTTGCATTACATTTGCGTGATGTCAGTGCTTGAAGTGGAATGTTAATTAGGGACAGGCGTCCTGTCACCGGGACAGTTGTAAATCATGCAGCGCGTTATGTCAAAGATCGCAGATTTTTAGAGAAACAACAAATGTCGGTACATATAGTGTCTTATATCGGCTGAAAGATTAAATTATTGTTAATCTAACTGCGCTGTCCAATTTACAGTAGCCATTACTGTGACAAAATGCCATGCTGTTGTTTGAGGAGAGCTAACAACAACAACAAACTTTTTTCATCGTGACAGCTTTGATACATTCACCTCTATCGCTGAAATGTGTACTTACATTCTGAAATCTTGCTCTGATTTATCATCCCAAGGGTCCCAGAGATAACATGAAGTGTCGTTTTGTTATAGAAAATCCCCTTTTCATATCCTAAAAAGGTCCATATAGCACGCACAATCGATTTTGTATTTCCACTCGTTCAATTTGCAAAGAAAGAAACCCTAGGCGTTGTTTCAACCAGTCAAATCACCTTTGTATTTATTCCTCATAGAACGTAACCAGACTTCACTCTATCATTAGGGGTGTAGTATATCCTATAGGACACCATATCAGAGATCCTAGAACGTAACCAGACTTCACTACATCATTAGGGGTGTAGTATATCCTATAGGACACCATATCAGAGATCCTAGAACGTAACCAGACTTCACTCTATCATTAGGGGTGTAGTATATCCTATAGGACTCCATATCAGAGATCCTAGAACGTAACCAGACTTCACTCTATCATTAGGGGTGTAGTATATCCTATAGGACACCATATCAGAGATCCTAGAACGTAACCAGACTTCACTCTATCATTAGGGGTGTAGTATATCCTATAGGACTCCATATCAGAGATCCTAGAACGTAACCAGACTTCACTCTATCATTAGGGGTGTAGTATATCCTATAGGACACCATATCAGAGATCCTAGAACGTAACCAGACTTCACTACATCATTAGGGGTGTAGTATATCCTATAGGACACCATATCAGAGATCCTAGAACATAACCAGACTTCACTACATCATTAGGGGTGTAGTATATCCTATAGGACACCAAATTTGGTCAGAGAGCGGCACCTTCATTGCACGCCGATGACACGGGCGGTCTTCACTTGATTGACTGTAACTTTGTCAAATAAGCACCAATAGGGGTCAAATGAAGCTAGCTAGATAGCCAATGAGCTGGGCTTCACGGCAATTTTGCTGCTAACCTTGTGCGCAACAAGCCTTTAACTTTTGGACAGAAATTGCGAGAATATGGCGGAGCGCGTTGCGCACTTCTGTGAGTTATGAAGTTATGAAAACTGGGTGTTATGCAAATGTTGAACTTACAATATGGATACTAATACTGGAAAATCTCAATCAAAGTCCAAGTATACAGATTTAATGATATTCTTGCAGAAAAATGTAAATGTACATTTGGTCAAATCGTGAAGGACACCTGGGTGACTTCACACTAAATGTCATTCATGTTATCAGTCTGAAACTTTGGACATACACTGCCGCCATCTCGTGGACACCACCGGAATTACAACCAGAGTGATTATTTATTTATTTTACCTTTATTTAACTAGGCAAGTCAGTTAAGAACAAATTCTTATTTTCAATGACGGCCTAGGAACAGTGGGTTAACTGCCTTGTTCAGGGGTCAGACCTTGTCAGCTCGGGGATTCGATCTTGCAACCTTCCGGTTACTAGTCCGACGCTCTAACCACTAGGCTACCCTGCCGTCCCATGGCTAGATGGCTTTGGACATACACTGCTGCCCTCTTGTGGACACCATCGGAATTACAACCAGAGTGATGGCTAGAAGTGGGACCTTTCTGTTGCATTTCAAAGATGGGGATAGATTGTAATGTTACGGTGTACTGTTACTAATTGGAATGTTACGATACTGTTACTAATTGTAATGTTACAGTACTGTTACTAATTGTAATGTTACAGTACTGTTACTAATTGTAATGTTACGGTGTACTGTTACTAATTGTAATGTTACTAATTGTACTGTTACTAATTGTAATGTTACTAATTGTACTGTTACTAATTGTAATGTTACGGTACTGTTACTAATTGTACTGTTACTAATTGTACTGTTACTAATTGTAATGTTACTAATTGTACTGTTACTAATTGTAATGTTACGGTGCTGTTACTAATTGTAATGTTACGATACTGTTACTAATTGTAGTGTTACTAATTGTAATGTTACGGTGTACTGTTACTAATTGTAATGTTACTGTACTATTACTAATTTTACTGTTACTAATTGTACTGTTACTAATTGTAATGTTACTAATTGTAATGTTATGGTGTACTGTTACTAATTGTAATGTTACGATACTGTTACTAATTGTAATGTTACTAATTGTACTGTTACTAATTGTAATGTTACGGTACTGTTACTAATTGTAATGTTACTAATTGTACTGTTACTAATTGTAATGTTACGGTGTACTGTTACTAATTGTAATGTTACGGTGTAATGTTACTAATTGTAATGTTACTAATTGTAATGTTACGATACTGTTACTAATTGTACTGTTACTAATTGTACTGTTACTAATTGTACTGTTACTAATTGTAATGTTACGGTGTACTGTTACTAATTGTAATGTTACTAATTGTAATGTTACGATACTGTTACTAATTGTACTGTTACTAATTGTAATGTTATGGTGTACTGTTACTAATTGTACTGTTACTAATTGTAATGTTACTAATTGTACTGTTACTAATTGTAATGTTACGATACTGTTACTAATTGTAATGTTACTAATTGTAATGTTACTAATTGTAATGTTATGGTGTACTGTTACTAATTGTAATGTTATGGTACTGTTACTAATTGTAATGTTATGGTACTGTTACTAATTGTAATGTTACGATACTGTTACTAATTGTACTGTTACTAATTGTAATGTTATGGTGTACTGTTACTAATTGTACTGTTACTAATTGTAATGTTACTAATTGTACTGTTACTAATTGTAATGTTATGGTACTGTTACTAATTGTAATGTTATGGTACTGTTACTAATTGTAATGTTACGATACTGTTACTAATTGTACTGTTACTAATTGTAATGTTATGGTGTACTGTTACTAATTGTACTGTTATGGTGTACTGTTACTAATTGTAATGTTACTAATTGTACTGTTACTAATTGTAATGTTACGGTACTGTTACTAATTGTAATGTTATGGTACTGTTACTAATTGTAATGTTACGATACTGTTACTAATTGTAATGTTACTAATTGTAATGTTACGGTACTGTTACTAATTGTAATATTACGGTGTACTGTTACTAATTGTACTGTTACTAATTGTACTGTTACTAATTGTAATGTTACTAATTGTAATGTTACTAATTGTACTGTTACTAATTGTAATGTTACTAATTGTAATGTTACTAATTGTAATGTTACGATACTGTTACTAATTGTAATGTTACAGTACTGTTACTAATTGTACTGTTACTAATTGTAATGTTACTAATTGTAATGTTACGGTACTGTTACTAATTGTAATGTTACGGTGTACTGTTACTAATTGTACTGTTACTAATTGTACTGTTACTAATTGTAATGTTACTAATTGTAATGTTACTAATTGTACTGTTACTAATTGTAATGTTACGGTGTACTGTTACTAATTGTAATGTTACGATACTGTTACTAATTGTAATGTTACAGTACTGTTACTAATTGTAATGTTACTAATTGTAATGTTACGGTACTGTTACTAATTGTAATGTTACGGTACTGTTACTAATTGTAATGTTACGGTGTACTGTTACTAATTGTACTGTTACTAATTGTAATGTTATGGTACTGTTACTAATTGTAATGTTATGGTACTGTTACTAATTGTAATGTTATGATACTGTTACTAATTGTAATGTTACGGTGTACTGTTACTAATTGTACTGTTACTAATTGTACTGTTACTAATTGTACTGTTACTAATTGTAATGTTACTAATTGTACTGTTACTAATTGTAATGTTACTAATTGTACTGTTACGGTGTACTGTTACTAATTGTACTGTTACTAATTGTAATGTTACGGTGTACTGTTACTAATTGTAATGTTACGATACTGTTACTAATTGTAATGTTACAGTACTGTTACTAATTGTAATGTTACTAATTGTAATGTTACGGTACTGTTACTAATTGTAATGTTACGGTACTGTTACTAATTGTAATGTTACGGTGTACTGTTACTAATTGTACTGTTACTAATTGTAATGTTATGGTACTGTTACTAATTGTAATGTTATGGTACTGTTACTAATTGTAATGTTATGATACTGTTACTAATTGTAATGTTACGGTGTACTGTTACTAATTGTACTGTTACTAATTGTAATGTTACTAATTGTAATGTTACTAATTGTACTGTTACTAATTGTACTGTTACTAATTGTACTGTTACTAATTGTAATGTTACTAATTGTACTGTTACTAATTGTAATGTTACTAATTGTACTGTTACGGTGTACTGTTACTAATTGTACTGTTACTAATTGTAATGTTACTAATTGTACTGTTACTAATTGTAATGTTACGGTACTGTTACTAATTGTAATGTTACTAATTGTACTGTTACTAATTGTAATGTTACTAATTGTAATGTTACGGTGTACTGTTACTAATTGTAATGTTACTAATTGTACTGTTACTAATTGTAATGTTACTAATTGTACTGTTACTAATTGTAATGTTACTAATTGTAATGTTACTAATTGTACTGTTACTAATTGTACTGTTACTAATTGTAATGTTACTAATTGTAATGTTACTAATTGTACTGTTACTAATTGTACTGTTACTAATTGTAATGTTACTAATTGTACTGTTACTAATTGTAATGTTATGGTGTACTGTTACTAATTGTAATGTTACTAATTGTACTGTTACTAATTGTACTGTTACTAATTGTAATGTTACGGTACTTCTACAAGACGGTGCCGGTGCTCAAGAAGCAGAACATTTGAGGTGCCAATACTCTGTACGGGACAGTACCAGTCCAATACTCTGTACGGGACAGTACCAGTCCAATACTCTGTACGGGACAGTACCAGTCCAATACTCTGTACGGGACAGTACCAGTCCAATTGAACCGCTGGGGGTGTTCATTTCATTCGTTCAAGTCATTCCTTTTTAAAAGTTTATTTTTTAAATCAAATGAACCCAACATCATCATCACCATTTAAAGGATAAGTATGGAGAATAGAATGATCCAGTCACCTGGCTGTGTGGATTTGGACATCCACACAGTTACATGTCTTTGTGTGGGTGCTATCGTCGACCAATCGGAGAGGCTGTAGACTGTAGTAGGTGTTGTACTGTCTGCAGGGCTTCTTGTGTCTATGGAGGAGAGGAGAGAGAAATAAAACCAGGTATTTTATCACATTGTTTTGGGGGCTGCCAATGCTAAGTCTATCTGCACGTGAGGGACTGTCACTAAACCAGTCTTGTTCTCATTGAGACTGACGTGTCTGATTTGAAATCTGTAGTGAATCCTTTCAGGCTGGCGTGATTGGCTCATAGCACAGATTCCAGCCTCATACACACCAAAATGTTTCGGTGCTTCTATGAAGGCAAAACCCGTGGCAGGTTTTTATTTCTGTACAAAGCCTGTTAAGAATTTATTCCATACGTCCTCATGGTTCATTACCTTCAGTTTACAGCAGAAACGTTGTTGTTTGGCGTTCATATGTACTGTAGGCCGAGGTTGGATGGATGGGATTAGGATGAACTGTAGACCGAGGTTGAATGGATGGGATTAGGATGTACTGTAGACCGAGGTTGGATGGATGGGATTAGGATGTACTGTAGGCCGAGGTTGGATGGATGGGATTAGGATGTACTGTAGACCGAGGTTGGATGGATGGGATTAGGATGTACTGTAGACCGAGGTTGGATGGATGGGATTAGGATGTACTGTAGACCGAGGCTGACTGGATGGGATTAGGATGTACTGTAGACAGAAGGCTGGATGGATGGGATTAGGATGTACTGTAGACCGAGGTTGGATGGATGGGATTAGGATGTACTGTAGACCGAGGCTGGATGGATGGGATTAGGATGTACTGTAGACCGAGGCTGAATGGATGGGATTAGGATGTACTGTAGACCGAGGCTGGATGGATGGGATTAGGATGTACTGTAGACCGAGGCTGGATGGATGGGATTAGGATGTACTGTAGGCCGAGGCTGAATGGATGGGATTAGGATGTACTGTAGACCGAGGCTGGATGGATGGGATTAGGATGTACTGTAGACCGAGGCTGAATGCATGGGATTAGGATGTCCTGTAGGCCGAAGGCTGGATGGATGGGATTAGGATGTACTGTAGACAGAAGGCTGGATGGATGGGATTAGGATGTACTGTAGACCGAGGCTGGATGGATGGGATTAGGATGTACAGTAGACCGAAGGCTGGCTGTTCATACTTGGGGTGAATTTGAATGTTGTTTACATCATCGAATGATTACTTGTCTTCTTTGCTGTTTTTTTACATAAACTAAGGAGGTATTCTGACCTCAGTGGGACAACCTGGTACAAAAAGGTTGAGATCATCTCCAACTCTGAAACTGTTTCTGTTTTTTGAAGTTCATCCTCTGAATCAGAGGTTACTGTTAAAAAATACAGACTAGAGTCAATAAAAAGATGAGTCATGTATTCATTTGACCAGGTGTTGACAGCATGGCTCCAACGTGAGGGTTCCTTTCTTTAAAAAACACCCCCTATTCTAAGTATTTGGCACTATGGTCCAGAAGTGTAGAGGTTGACAGTACTTCTCCATGAAGTTAACACGTGTCCTACTGTTATTTTTCACATCAACTATCACCCAGACGCCAATCCAGTTGTCCGTCCAAATACAATATTTACTGTTGGACGAGACAAAGTTACAAAGTCAAGGTTTAAAAATAGAGTTTCTTCTTACTTCTATAGAACTGGTTGCGAGCCAGGACGCAGGCGGGGGAGTTAACACTGGTCATGGTGCTTCTGGTCGGCCAGTCCACGCTTCAGTTACACAGACAGACAGACAGACAGAGAGAGAGACAGACAGACAGACAGACAGACAGACAGACAGACAGACAGACAGACAGACAGACAGACAGACAGACAGACAGACAGACAGACAGACAGACAGACAGACAGACAGGAGACAGGGAGACAGGGAGAGAGACAGACAGGGAGAGAGACAGACAGACAGACAGGGAGAGAGACAGGGAGAGAGACAGGGAGAGAGACAGGGAGAGAGACAGACAGACAGGGAGACAGGGAGAGAGACAGGCAGACAGACAGACAGACAGGGAGACAGGGAGAGAGACAGGCAGACAGACAGACAGGGAGACAGACAGACATACAGACAGACAGACAGACAGGGAGAGAGACAGACAGACAGACAGACAGACAGACAGACAGGGAGAGAGACAGACAGACAGGCAGACAGGCAGACAGACAGACAGACAGACAGACAGACAGACAGACAGACAGACAGGACAGACAGGGAGACAGGGACAGACAGACAGACAGGGAGACAGACAGACAGACAGACAGACAGAGACAGACAGACAGGGAGAGAGACAGACAGACAGACAGGAGACAGACAGACAGACAGACAGGGAGACAGGGACAGGGAGAGACAGGCAGACAGGGAGACAGGCAGACAGACAGACAGACAGACAGACAGACAGACAGACAGACAGACAGACAGGGAGACAGACAGACAGGGAGACAGACAGACAGGAGACAGACAGACAGGCAGACAGACAGACAGACAGACAGACAGACAGACAGACAGACAGACAGACAGACAGACAGACAGACAGACAGACAGACAGACAGACAGACAGAGAGGTGTGATCAGGCTGGTTAGACATGGACAAACAGAGAATCATGTCTCTAATCAGCCTGAACTCTGGAACGGTTTGTTGACCCTACAGCATCTGCCGCTATTTTGAGCTGTTTATTTTTCAGTATATTACAGGTCATTTATCAGATGCTCTTCTCCAAGTTTACGATCAGAAAACTGAGCTACAGTATGATGATAGTGAGAATACTGTGGGTTATATTCATGTTATGACACTGATACACATAAAGTGCATTCGGAAAGTATTCAGACCCCTTCCCTTTTTACACATTTTGTTACGTTACAGCCTTATTCTAAAATGGATTCAATACATTTCCCTCATCAATCTACATACAATACCCCATAATGACATCACAATACCCCATAATGACCTCACAATACCCCATAATGACATCACAAAAGTATTAAACATTTTAAACAGAAATACCTTATTTACATAAGTATTCAGACCCTTTGCTATGAGACTCAAAATTGACCTCAGGTGCATCCTGTTTCCATTGATCATCCTTGAGCTGTTTCTAGAACTTGATTGGACTCCACCTGTGGCCTCCATCATTCTTAAATGGGAAGAAGTTTGGAACCACCAAGACTCTTCCTAGAGCTGGCCGCCCGGCCAAACTGAGCAATTGGGGGAGAAGGGCCTTGGTCAAGAACCAAGAGCTCCAGAATTCCTCTGTGGCGATGGGAGAACCGTCCTGAAGGACAACCTGGCACCATCCCTACAGTGAAGCATGGTGGTGGCAGCATCATGCTGTAGGGATATTTTTCAGCGGCAGGGACTGGGAGACTAGTCAGGATCGAGGGAAAGATGAATGGAGCAAAGTACAGAGAGATCCTTGATGAAAACCTGTGTGCTCTCCGACTGGGGCGACCTTCCAACAGAACAACGACCTAAGCACAGAGACTAGACAACGCAGGAGTGGCTTGGGGACAAGTCTCTGAATGTACTTGAGTGGCCCAGCCAGAGACTGGACTTGGACCCGATCAACCAACTCTGGAGAGACCTGAAAATAGCTGTGCAGCAACACTCCCCATCCAACCTGACAGAGATTGAGAGGATCTGCAGAGAAGAATGGGAGAAACTCCCCAAATACAGGTGTGCCAAGCTTGTAGCGTCATACCCAAGAAGACTCGAGGCTGTAATCGCTGCCAAAGGTGCTTCAACAAAGTACTGAGTAAATGGTCTGAATTCTTATGTGAATGTGATATTTCAAATTTGCAAACATTTCTAATACACTGTTTTTGCAATGTTATTATGGGGTATTGTGATGTCATTATGGGGCATTGTGATGTCATTATGGGGCATTGTGATGTCATTATGGGGCATTGTGATGTCATTATGGGGTATTGTGATGTCATTATGGGGCATTGTGATGTCATTATGGGGTATTGTGTAATCCATTTTTTAATAAGGCTGTATCATAACAAAATGTGGAAAAAGTCAAGGGGTCTGAATACCTTCCAAATGCGCTGTACATAGACTCATATTGTGTGTCTGTCCCAGTTCCCAGTAACTACACTCCTTTAGTCACTGAGGAAATCAAGTATAAATCTGTCTAGTGTACGAACAGATTGTCGTCTCAGCAGTAAAACGAATCGCTCCACTGAAATTGAATAAAGTTTGACATAAAATAGTTTGGCTTGATTCACGAATAAAATAGTCAATAGATTGGCCTGATTCACTAATAAAAAGGTCAATAGTTTGGCTTGATTCAATAATAAAATAGTCAATAGTTTGGCCTGATTCACTAATAAAATGGTCAATAGTTTGGCTTGATTCACTAATAAAATAGTCAATAGATTGGCCTGATTCACTAATAAAATAGCCAATAGTTTGGCTTGATTCACTAATAAAATAGCCAATAGTTTGGCTTGATTCACTAATAAAATAGTCAATAGTTTGGCCTGATTCACTAATAAAATAGTCAGTAGTTTGGCTTGATTCACTAATAAAATAGCCAATAGTTTGGCTTGATTCACTAATAAAATAGCCAATAGTTTGGCTTGATTCACTAATAAAATAGCCAATAGTTTGGCTTGATTCACTAATAAAATAGCCAATAGTTTGGCTTGATTCACTAATAAAATAGTCAATAGTTTGGCCTGATTCACTAATAAAATAGTCAGTAGTTTGGCTTGATTCACTAATAAAATAGCCAATAGTTTGGCTTGATTCACTAATAAAATAGCCAATAGTTTGGCTTGATTCACTAATAAAATAGCCAATAGTTTGGCTTGATTCACTAATAAAATAGTCTGTGTCCTCACCTTGTTTTATAACTCACTTGACTCATGCAAGGTCTTTTGTGATGATGAAATAGAACAGAGAGGAAAATCAAAGACACACCTCGTGTTTATTAGGCGTGACACGCTAAAACGTGTCGCAGTGTTCCATTGAACGCACCACCCTAATAATAAAGCCATTTTCATACAATGAAGAACATTCTAGGAGGAAGTTACTGTCTGTGTTAGTGGTTGAAGGTGTACTAGAAACATGTAGTAGGTGCAGTGGTCCGTCTCGGGTCATTGTAGTTGATGAAGCGTTGGAAAAATCTGTTTTTTTGTGTGGTTTTTTTCTGTCTTGGTGTGTTGTTGTTGTTGACACTGGTTGTGTAAAATGACACGATGGGTCCTAAGTCTGGAGTCAACCAGCTGCCCTCTGGCAACACATGTCTGGAGTCAACCAGCTGCCCTCTGGCAACACATGTCTGGAGTCAACCAGCTGCCCTCTGGCAACACATGTCTGGAGTCAACCAGCTGCCCTCTGGCAACACATGTCTGGAGTCAACCAGCTGCCCTCTGGCAACACATGTCTGGAGTCAACCAGCTGCCCTCTGGCAACACATTTTTTTTTTTTTTAAAGCGGAACATTGTTTACTCTAGATAACAGTGGTTCTGTGTATCCTCATGTGTCCTTTCAAAATATTAGTTTTCTGTCGGATGCTCAGATAAACAGGCACTACCTGGCAATGTCTTCTTCCTGTTGCTCAATAGTGTCTGGCCTGCACAAGTTGTGGCAACGTTGTATAATTTTTTTTTTTAACTAAGACTGTAGACGAAAACCAAGACGGCCGAGTTGTTCTGCGGAGTTCTTCAAAGAAAGAAAGAGAGGAAGGCTCTCTCACTCGTATCTTGCCTCGTTATTTTCAGATGATCTCCTTTTGGTCTTTCGTATGCTTTAGCAACCATGTGTGTGTTTTCTACACATGTTCGTCCCCTCTCTCTGTAGGCTTTACAGACGCTCCCCACCCATTGGTTGCAAACCCTTCTAATTTAGTGTAACCTGCGCGTGCACAACCCCACGTGGAATTCCTGGTCTCTGTTAGTGTTTGGTACTGCCGATCAGTGGTCAAGAACGCCCGAGTTCATCTCAGCCTATGCTGCCCTTCTGACCCTTGACCTTTTGGCCCCGACGGAAACATGGATCACCCCAGAGAACACTGCTAGTCCAGCTTCTCTTTCTTCATCTAACTACATTTTCTCTTATAGTCCGAGAGTATCTGGTCGTCGCGGTGATGGCAACAGGTCTACTCATTTCTCCTAAGTGGATATTTTCTCTTTTCTCTCTCTCTCTCACCTGTCCCTCCTCATTTGAATTCCGTCCTGTCGTTGTCACTTGTTTCTTTCAAGCTTAACATTATTGTCATCTATCGCCCACCAGGTGCTCTTGAAGAGTTCCTCAATGAGCTTGACACCTCGATAAACTCATTTCCTGACGATGGCTCACCGCTCTTTGTACTGGGCGACTTCAACCTCCTGACGTACTGTCTGCCTTCGATTAATTTATTTTCCAACTCTGTCTTTCCCCTCCTTTTCTCTTTTGACCTCATCCTTTCCTAGTCCCCTCCAACTCACAAGGTAGGCAATACGCTTAACCTCATCCTTTCCTAGTCCCCTCCAACTCACAAGGTAGGCAATACGCTTGACCTCATCCTTTCCTAGTCCCCTCCAACTCACAAGGTAGGCAATACGCTTGACCTCATCCTTTCCTAGTCCCCTCCAACTCACAAGGTAGGCAATACGCTTGACCTCATCCTTTCCTAGTCCCCTCCAACTCACAAGGTAGGCAATACGCTTGACCTCATCCTTTCCTAGTCCCCTCCAACTCACAAGGTAGGCAATACGGGATTAGGATGTACTGTAGGCTTAATAGATGGGATTAGGATGTACTGTAGACCGAGGCTGAATGGATGGGATTAGGATGTACTGTAGGCTGAATGGATGGGATTAGGATGTACTGTAGACCGAGGCTGGATGGGATTAGGATGTACTGTAGACCGAGGCTGAATGGGATTAGGATGTACTGTAGGCTTAATAGATGGGATTAGGATGTACTGTAGACCGAGGCTGGATGGGATTAGGATGTACTGTAGACCGAGGCTGGATGGGATTAGGATGTACTGTAGGCTTAATAGATGGGATTAGGATGTACTGTAGACCGAGTCTGAATGGATGGGATTAGGATGTACTGTAGGCCGAGGCTGAATGGATGGGATTAGGATGTACTGTAGGCCGAGGCTGAATGGATGGGATTAGGATGTACTGTAGACCGAGGCTGGATGGGATTAGGATGTACTGTAGGCTTAATAGATGGGATTAGGATGTACTGTAGACCGAGGCTGAATGGATGGGATTAGGATGTACTGTAGACCGAGGCTGAATGGATGGGATTAGGATGTACTGTAGGCCGAGGGTGAATGGATGGGATTAGGATGTACTGTAGACCGAGGCTGAATGGGATTAGGATGTACTGTAGGCTTAATAGATGGGATTAGGATGTACTGTAGACCGAGGCTGGATGGGATTAGGATGTACTGTAGACCCGAGGCTGGATGGGATTAGGATGTACTGTAGACCGAGGCTGAATGGATGGGATTAGGATGTACTGTAGACCGAGGCTGAATGGATGGGATTAGGATGTACTGTAGACCGAGGCTGAATGGATGGGATTAGGATGTACTGTAGACCGAGGCTGAATGGATGGGATTAGGATGTACTGTAGACCGAGGCTGAATGGATGGGATTAGGATGTACTGTAGACCGAAGGCTGGCTGTTAATACTTTGAATTTGAATGTTGTTTACATCATGAAATGATTACTTGTCTTCTTTGCTGTTTTTTTACATAAACTAAGGAGGTATTTTGACCTCAGTGGGACAACCTGGTACAAAAAGGTTGAGATCATCTCCAACTCTGAAACTGTTTCTGTTTTTTGAAGTTCATCCTCAGAATCAGAGGTTACTGTTAAAAAATACAGACTAGAGTCAATAAAAAGATGAGTCATGTATTCATTTGACCAGGTGTTGACAGCATGGCTCCAACGTGAGGGTTCCTTTCTTTAAAAAACACCCCCTATTCTAAGTATTTGGCACTATGGTCCAGAAGTGTAGAGGTTGACAGTACTTCTCCATGAAGTTAACACGTGTCCTACTGTTATTTTTCACATCAACTATCACCCAGACGCCAATCCAGCTGTCCGTCCAAATACAATATTTACTGTTGGACGAGACAAAGTTACAAAGTCAAGGTTTAAAAATAGAGTTTCTCCTTACTTCTATAGAACTGGTTGCGAGCCAGGACGCAGGCGGGGGAGTTAACACTGGTCATGGTGCTTCTGGTCGGCCAGTCCACGCTTCAGTTACACAGACAGACAGACAGAGAGAGAGACAGACAGACAGGGAGACAGACAGACAGACAGGGAGAGAGACACAGACAGACAGACAGGGAGAGAGACAGACAGACAGACAGACAGACAGACAGACAGACAGACAGACAGACAGACAGACAGACAGACAGACAGACAGACAGACAGACAGACAGACAGAGAGAGACAGACAGACAGACAGACAGACAGACAGACAGACAGACAGACAGACAGACAGACAGACAGACAGACAGACAGACAGACAGACAGACAGGGAGAGAGACAGACAGACAGACAGACAGGGAGACAGACAGACAGACAGGGAGAGAGATAGGGAGAGAGACAGGGAGAGAGACAGGGAGAGAGACAGACAGACAGGGAGACAGGGAGAGAGACAGGCAGACAGGGAGACAGGGAGACAGACAGACAGACAGACAGACAGACAGACAGACAGACAGACAGACAGACAGACAGACAGACAGGGAGACAGGGAGACAGGGAGACAGACAGACAGACAGACAGGGAGACAGGGAGACAGACAGACAGGGAGAGAGACAGACAGACAGACAGACAGACAGACAGACAGACAGACAGAGACAGACAGACAGGGAGACAGACAGGGAGACAGACAGACAGGGAGACAGACAGACAGACAGACAGAGACAGACAGACAGACAGACAGGCAGACAGACAGACAGACAGACAGACAGACAGACAGACAGACAGACAGACAGACAGACAGACAGACAGACAGACAGACAGACAGACAGACAGACAGACAGAGAGGTGTGATCAGGCTGGTTAGACATGGACAAACAGAGAATCATGTCTCTAATCAGCCTGAACTCTGGAACGGTTTGTTGACCCTACAGCATCTGCCGCTATTTTGAGCTGTTTATTTTTCAGTATATTACAGGTCATTTATCAGATGCTCTTCTCCAAGTTTACGATCAGAAAACTGAGCTACAGTATGATGATAGTGAGAATACTGTGGGTTATATTCATGTTATGACACTGATACACATAAAGTGCATTCGGAAAGTATTCAGACCCCTTCCTTTTTACACATTTTGTTACGTTACAGCCTTATTCTAAAATGGATTCAATACATTTCCCTCATCAATCTACATACAATACCCCATAATGACATCACAATACCCCATAATGACCTCACAATACCCCATAATGACATCACAAAAGTATTAAACATTTTAAACAGAAATACCTTATTTACATAAGTATTCAGACCCTTTGCTATGAGACTCAAAATTGACCTCAGGTGCATCCTGTTTCCATTGATCATCCTTGAGCTGTTTCTAGAACTTGATTGGACTCCACCTGTGGCCTCCATCATTCTTAAATGGGAAGAAGTTTGGAACCACCAAGACTCTTCCTAGAGCTGGCCGCCCGGCCAAACTGAGCAATTGGGGGAGAAGGGCCTTGGTCAAGAACCAAGAGCTCCAGAATTCCTCTGTGGCGATGGGAGAACCGTCCTGAAGGACAACCTGGCACCATCCCTACAGTGAAGCATGGTGGTGGCAGCATCATGCTGTAGGGATATTTTTCAGCGGCAGGGACTGGGAGACTAGTCAGGATCGAGGGAAAGATGAATGGAGCAAAGTACAGAGAGATCCTTGATGAAAACCTGTGTGCTCTCCGACTGGGGCGACCTTCCAACAGAACAACGACCCTAAGCACAGAGACTAGACAACGCAGGAGTGGCTTGGGGACAAGTCTCTGAATGTACTTGAGTGGCCCAGCCAGAGACTGGACTTGGACCCGATCAACCAACTCTGGAGAGACCTGAAAATAGCTGTGCAGCAACACTCCCCATCCAACCTGACAGAGATTGAGAGGATCTGCAGAGAAGAATGGGAGAAACTCCCCAAATACAGGTGTGCCAAGCTTGTAGCGTCATACCCAAGAAGACTCGAGGCTGTAATCGCTGCCAAAGGTGCTTCAACAAAGTACTGAGTAAATGGTCTGAATTCTTATGTGAATGTGATATTTCAAATTTGCAAACATTTCTAATACACTGTTTTTGCAATGTTATTATGGGGTATTGTGATGTCATTATGGGGCATTGTGATGTCATTATGGGGCATTGTGATGTCATTATGGGGCATTGTGATGTCATTATGGGGTATTGTGATGTCATTATGGGGCATTGTGATGTCATTATGGGGTATTGTGTAATCCATTTTTTAATAAGGCTGTATCATAACAAAATGTGGAAAAAGTCAAGGGGTCTGAATACCTTCCAAATGCGCTGTACATAGACTCATATTGTGTGTCTGTCCCAGTTCCCAGTAACTACACTCCTTTAGTCACTGAGGAAATCAAGTATAAATCTGTCTAGTGTACGAACAGATTGTCGTCTCAGCAGTAAAACGAATCGCTCCACTGAAATTGAATAAAGTTTGACATAAAATAGTTTGGCTTGATTCACTAATAAAATAGTCAATAGTTTGGCTTGATTCACGAATAAAATAGTCAATAGTTTGGCTTGATTCACTAATAAAATAGCCAATAGTTTGGCTTGATTCACTAATAAAATAGTCAATAGTTTGGCTTGATTCACTAATAAAATAGTCAATAGTTTGGCTTGATTCACTAATAAAATAGCCAATAGTTTGGCTTGATTCACTAATAAAATAGCCAATAGTTTGGCTTGATTCACTAATAAAATAGTCAGTAGTTTGGCTTGATTCACTAATAAAATAGTCAATAGTTTGGCTTGATTCACTAATAAAATAGCCAATAGTTTGGCTTGATTCACTAATAAAATAGTCTGTGTCCTCACCTTGTTTTATAACTCACTTGACTCATGCAAGGTCTTTTGTGATGATGAAATAGAACAGAGAGGAAAATCAAAGACACACCTCGTGTTTATTAGGCGTGACACGCTAAAACGTGTCGCAGTGTTCCATTGAACGCACCACCCTAATAATAAAGCCATTTTCATACAATGAAGAACATTCTAGGAGGAAGTTACTGTCTGTGTTAGTGTCTGGCCTGCACAAGTTGTGGCAACGTTGTATAAACATTTTTTTTTAACTAAGACCGTCGACGAAAACCAAGACGGCCGAGTTGTTCTGCGGAGTTCTTCGAGGAAAGAAAGAGAGGAAGGCTCTCTCACTCGAGTATCTTGCCTCGTTATTTTCAGATGATCTCCTTTTGGTCTTTCGTATGCTTTGGCAACCATGTGTGTGTTTTCGACACATGTTCGTCCCCTCTCTCTGTAGGCTTTACAGACGCTCCCCACCCATTGGTTGCAACCCTTTTAATTTAGTGTAACCTGCATGTACACAACCCCACGTGGACTTCCTGGTCTCTGTTAGTGTTTGGTACTGCCGATCAGTGGTCAAGAACGCCGAGTTCATCTCAGCCTATGCTGCCCTTCTGACCCTTGACCTTTTGGCCCCAACGGAAACATGGATCACCCCAGAGAACACTGCTAGTCCAGCTTCTCTTTCTTCATCTAACTACATTTTCTCTTATAGTCCGAGAGTATCTGCGGTGATGGCAACAGGTCTACTCATTTCTCCTAAGTGGATATTTTCTCTTTTCTCTCTCTCTCTCACCTGTCCCTCACCTGTCCCTCCTCATTTGAATTCCGTCCCGTCATTGTCACTTGTTTCTTTCAAGCTTAACATTATTGTCATCTATCGCCCACCAGGTGCTCTTGAAGAGTTCCTCAATGAGCTTGACACCTCGATAAACTCATTTCCTGACGATGGCTCACCGCTCTTTGTACTGGGCGACTTCAACCTCCTGACGTACTGTCTGCCTTCGATTAATTTATTTTCCAACTCTGTCTTTCCCCTCCTTTTCTCTTTTGACCTCATCCTTTCCTAGTCCCCTCCAACTCACAAGGTAGGCAATACGCTTGACCTCATCCTTTCCTAGTCCCCTCCAACTCACAAGGTAGGCAATACGCTTGACCTCATCCTTTCCAACTAGTCCCCTCCTTTCCTAACTCACAAGGTAGGCAATACATCCTTTCCTAGCTTGACCTCATCCTTTCCTAGTCCCCTCCAACTCACAAGGTAGGCAATACGCTTGACCTCATCCTTTCCTACCTCATCCTTTCCTTTCCTAGTCCCCTCCAACTCACAAGGTAGGCAATACGCTTGACCTCATCCTTTCCTAGTCCCCTCCAACTCACAAGGCAATAAAGCTTGACCTCATCCTTTCCTAGTCCTCCAACTCACAAGGTAGGCAATAGGCAACTCACGCTTGACCTCATCCTTTCCTAGTCCCCTCCAACTCACAAGGTAGGCAATACGCTCACAAGGTGATCTCATCCTTTCCTAGTCCCCTCCAACTCACAAGGTAGGCAATACGCTTGACCTCATCCTTTCCTAGTCCTCCAACTCACAAGGTAGGCAATACGCTGACCTCATCCTTTCCTAGTCCCCTCCAACTCACAAGGTAGGCAACTCACAAGCTTGACCTCATCCTTTCCTAGTCCCCTCCAACTCACAAGGTAGGCAATACGCTTGACCTCATCCTTTCCTAGTCCCCTCCAACTCACAAGGTAGGCAATACGCTTGACCTTATCCTTTCCTAGTCCCCTCCAACTCACAAGGTAGGCAATACGCTTGACCTCATCTTTACTAGTTTGTTTCCTTTCCTTTCTCCCTTTCCTCCAACCTTAACCACTCAGCCCCTACCCAGATTGTCATGCGTCGGCGCAATCTTCGCAATCTTCGCACTCCCTCTCCAACTACTCTTTCCTCTTCTATCCTATCATCTCTCCCTTCTGCTAAATCTTTATCACTCCTGTCTCCTGATTCTGCCTCTACTCTCCTCCTTTTCCTGAACCTATGACTTGCACTGTCCCCTTTCCTCCTGGTTGGCTCGGCCCTCCCCTCGTGCTCCGTGGATGAGTAACTCATTGCGAGCTTACAGAACAGGGCTGCTGGCAGCTGAGAGAAAATGGATTAAAAAACTAAACTTCCGGAGGACCTATCATCCTTTCACTCCCTCCTCTCTACCTTCTCTTCCTCTGTATCTGCTACTAAAGCCACGTTATATCACTAAGCTTCTGGAGGACCTATCATCCTTTCAATCCCTCCTCTCTACCTTCTCTTCCTCTGTATCTGCTACTAAAGCCACGTTATATCACTAAGCTTCTGGAGGACCTATCATCCTTTCACTCCCTCCTCTCTACCTTCTCTTCCTCTGTATCTGCTACTAAAGCCACGTTATATCACTAAGCTTCTGGAGGACCTATCATCCTTTCACTCCCTCCTCTCTACCTTCTCTTCCTCTGTATCTGCTGCCAAAGCCACTTGCTACCTAAATGTCAAGCTTCTGCCTCTAACCCTAGGAAACACTTTTCCACCTTCTCCTCCCTCCTTAATCTTCCACCCCCCTCCCTCCTCCCTCTCTGCGGATGACTTTGTCAACCGCTTTGAAAAGAAGGTTGACGATATCCGCTACTCATTCACTCAGCCTATTGAGTCCACTGGTCTCACTCATTCACTCAGCCTATTGAGTCCACTGGTCCCACTCATTCACTCAACCTATTGAGTCCACTGGTCCCACTCATTCACTCAACCTATTGAGTCCACTGGTCCCCCTCATTCACTCAGCCTATCGAGTCCAATGGTCCCACTCATTCACTCAACCTATTGAGTCCACTGGTCTCACTCACACAGAACTATGCTACACCTTGATCTCTTTCTCCCCTCTCTCTCTCCAGATGATATCTTGTATGTAGTGAGGTATGGATGCCCGACAACCTGACCACTCAACCCCATCCTCTCCTCCCTTCTCCTTGACTTCAAAATGGCCTGAGTCGCTCCCTTCCCTCAAGAAACCAACACTTGACTCATCTGACATCAAAAACTATAGACCAGTATCCCTTCTTTCTTTTCTTTCCAAAACACTTGAGCGTGCTGTCTCTGATCAACTTTTTCGTTATCTCTCTCAGAATGATCTTCTTGACCCTATAACCAGTCAGGCTTCAAGACGAGTCACTCAACCAAGACTGCTCTCCTCTGTGTCACAGAGGCTCTCCGCACAGCCAAAGCTGACTCTCTCTCCTCTATTCTCATCCTCCTACATCTATCCGCTACCTTCAACATCGTGAACCATCAGATCCTCCTCTCCACCCTCTCAGGGCTGGGCGTCTCAGGCTCTGCACACTCTTGGATTGCATCCTACTTGGCAGGCCGCTCCTACAAGGTGGCGTGGAGAGGATCTGTGTCTGCACCACATACTTTCACTACTGGTGTCCCCCAGGGCTTGCTTCTAGGCCCACTCTTCTCTCGATACACCAAGTCACTCGGCTCCGTCATATCCTCACGTGGTCTCTCCTATCATTGCTATGCGGATGACACTTAACTACTTTTCTCCTTCCCCACTTCAGACACCCAGGTGGCGACACACATCTCAGATATCTCAGCTTGGACGTCGGCCCACCACCTCAAGCTCAACCTGGACAAGACAGAGCTGCTCTTCCTCCCGGGGAAGACAGGCCCGCTCAAAGACCTCTCCATCACGGGTTGACAACTCCACAGTGTTGCCCCCCCAAAGTGCAAAGAACCTTGGCTTGACCCTGGACAACATCCTGTCGTTCTCTGCGAACATCAAAGCAGTGACTCGCTCCTGCAGGTTCATGCTCTACACCATCCGTGGAATTACGACCCTACCTCACACAGGAAGTGGCACAGGTCCTAATCCAGGCACTTGTCATCTCCTGTCTGGACTACTGCAACTCACTTCAGTCTAAGCTCTTCTCTGGCCTGGCACCACAATGGTGGAACAGGCTTCCCCCTGAAGCTAGAACAGCAGAGTCCCTTACCCATCTTCAGAAAACCCCTGAAACCTTATTCAAACAGTATCTTAAGTAATCTTATCCTCCCCTCGACCCCCCAATGTATTATTATTATTATTGTTGTTGTTTTTTAAACAAACAAAACCTGAACCAGCATTTGGGTCAGAGACACAGTGACACTTTCATTAATCTCCCATCTCTCTCACTCAGTGGTTCTCTTTGCATCCCTGTCACGTACAGCTTCTACACCCCTGAATGTCACAGAGTCCCTCTGGGTTGCTGTAACCCACACAGAGACAGAGTGACCCGAGACATTACACTTCACTTGTGTGAGCTAATGTTTTCAGGATATGTAGGGGATAGGTCACACACGGCAGACAGCCCACTCCCTTCCTGCCAACACTGAGGACATGGGACAGGCTTCTGCTTTACAGCTCGCTAGGCTCTACTACGGTAGTACCAGAAATGTTGTTCGCTGTCTGAATTCTAAACATCGAACATTGTCAGGTGTGAGACTCTCACACTATATAGTGTCGGGGCAGCAGGTAACCTAGTGGTTAGCACGTTTGGTTAGTAACCGAAAGGTTGCTGGATCAAATCCCCCGAGCTGACAAGGTAAAAAATCTGTCGTTCTGCTCCTGAACAAGGCAGTTAACCCCACGGTTCCTCAGTAGGCCGTCCATGTAAATAAGGAGTTTGTTCTTAACTGGCTTGCCAAGTTAAATTTAGTGACCTCGTGTTTTTTTGCAGTACTGCACTCTCAAGTCAAGACAGCGATTGTGTGACTAGTACTTGGGACATTTGACGGCTACTTCCTTTTAGCTACTGAGTGGCACCCACATTCTACCACCCCAGTCACCCACATTCTACCACCCCAGTCACCCATATTCTACCACCCCAGTCACCCATATTCTACCACCCCAGTCACCCATATTCTACCACCCCAGTCACCCATATTCTACCACTGTTAGTGGAATTCTAAATTCCTATATGTTTTATAGCCTTGTTAGAGAAGTGCTCCCGCTGTGGGGATCAAATCAGCAGAAATGCTCAAGAGCGCCACCATAGAGGTTGATAAACCTCAAACTTTCATTAAAATTGACATACAATATACTGAATTAAAGCTACACTCGTTGTGAATATATCGACCAAGTCAGATTTGTAAAATGCTTTTCGGGGAACGCATGAGAAGCTATTATCTGATAGCATGTAACACCACAAAAGACCCGCAGGGGACGTAAACAAAATAATTAGCATATTCGGCGCTACACAAACCGCACAATAAAATAGAAAACATTCATTACCTTTCACCATCTTCTTTGTTGGCACTCCTAGATGTCCCATAATCACTATTGGGTCTTTTTTTCGATTAAATCGGTCCATATATAGCCTAGATATCGTTATATGTAGACTGTGTGATCAACGGAAAAAAAACTGCGTTTCATAACGTAACGTCATTTTTTAAAATTCAAAAAGTCGACGATAAACTTTCACAAAACACTTCGAAATACTTTTGTAATGCAACTTTAGGTATTAGTACACGTTAATAAGCGATAAAAATCCTCAAGAGGCGATGTGAAAAGATTAGCTTGCCTGTGGAAAAATTGCTGTCTTGAAAAAGTCTAACCAAAATCTGGGCGGCGACAGTAGGAAAGGAGTTCCTTTGTTTCGGTTAGACCAAGAATGAATTGCGCAACAAATGACGTGACTCTAGACAAGCTGGGGAAGCTGTAGCCAATGAAAACTCGGCTCTATGTAATTCTGTTCGCTTTTAACAAATGCCTGTCGTAGCGGAAAGAATATATTTTTCCATTTTCAGTGAACAGATTTTCATGCACTATTTGACAAAACGCACGTTCTGTAAATGGCACAGGCGTGATTTAAACAGTTTTGGAAACGTCTGAGTGTTTCCTATCCACACACACTAATCATATGCATGTACTATATTCCTGGCATGAATAGCAGGGCGCTGAAATGTTGCGCGATTTTTAACAAAAAGCTAAGAAAATTCGCAACATCCTTAAAAGGATTTATAGCCAAAATCAAATTCGCACTCTCTCTAGTTCATTAATGAGTTGTAAATTCATTAATTATGCATGAAGTAGATCGAGACCAGTCTTAAAAGCCAGGTAACAGCGTTTATTGCAAGAGAGTACTCCCACATACACATATTTCCACAGGTTATAAACTGAAAATGACGTCAGCGTTTTCTAAACGTTCTATCTATTTCACCAGTAGAGAGGCCCTATAGCTCTCGAGCCTTCGCTCCACGCCTGAAGTCAAGGTCAGTCAGTATAAATCAGCATTCTAGACAGTCTGGAGATAGTCCATTCCTGCCACCTGGAGATTGTACAAATGAATGAACTAAGGAACAGACCTTCATTGTTACTAAACTCCTGACTACATTATATAGAATTGGGAATGGGAGCAAGAGAGAAAATTCATATGTACAGTACATTATAGCATTTGGACTAGTCAGTTCTGATTGGAATGTATACATAATTAGTCATTTCAACCATAATTTCCTCTAACAACCAGCCCAGTCACCCACATTCTACCACCCCAGTCACCCATATTCTACCACCCCAGTCACCCACATTCTACCACCCCAGTCACCCACATTCTACCACCCCAGTCACCCATATTCTACCACCCCAGTCACCCAAATTCTACCACCCCAGTCACCCATATTCTACCACCCCAGTCACCCATATTCTACCACCCCAGTCACCCATATTCTACCACCCCAGTCACCCATATTCTACCACCCCAGTCACCCATATTCTACCACCCCAGTCACCCACATTCTACCACCCCAGTCACCCACATTCTACCACCCCAGTTACCCATATTCTACCACCCCAGTCACCCACAGTCTACCACCCCAGTCACCCATATTCTACCACCCCAGTCACCCACATTCTACCACCCCAGTCACCCACATTCTACCACCCCAGTCACCCACATTCTACCACCCCAGTCACCCACATTCTACCACCCCAGTCACCCATATTCTGCCACCCCAGTCACCCATATTCTACCACCCCAGTCACCCATATTCTACCACCCCAGTCACCCATATTCTGCCACCCCAGTCACCCATATTCTGCCACCCCAGTCACCCACATTCTACCACCCCAGTCACCCATATTCTGACACCCCAGTCACCCATATTCTACCACCCCAGTCACCCATATTCTACCACCCCAGTCACCCATATTCTGACACCCCAGTCACCCACATTCTACCACCCCAGTCACCCACATTCTGACACCCCAGTCACCCATATTCTACCACCCCAGTCACCCATATTCTACCACCCCAGTCACCCATATTCTACCACCCCAGTCACCCATATTCTGACACCCCAGTCACCCACATTCTACCACCCCAGTCACCCATATTCTACCACCCCAGTCACCCACATTCTACCACCCCAGTCACCCACATTCTACCACCCCAGTCACCCACATTCTACCACCCCAGTCACCCACATTCTACCACCCCAGTCACCCATATTCTGCCACCCCAGTCACCCATATTCTACCACCCCAGTCACCCATATTCTACCACCCCAGTCACCCATATTCTGCCACCCCAGTCACCCACATTCTACCACCCCAGTCACCCATATTCTGCCACCCCAGTCACCCATATTCTACCACCCCAGTCACCCATATTCTACCACCCCAGTCACCCATATTCTGCCACCCCAGTCACCCATATTCTGCCACCCCAGTCACCCACATTCTACCACCCCAGTCACCCATATTCTGACACCCCAGTCACCCATATTCTACCACCCCAGTCACCCATATTCTACCACCCCAGTCACCCATATTCTGACACCCCAGTCACCCACATTCTACCACCCCAGTCACCCACATTCTGACACCACAGTCACCCATATTCTACCACCCCAGTCACCCATATTCTACCACCCCAGTCACCCATATTCTACCACCCCAGTCACCCATATTCTGACACCCCAGTCACCCACATTCTACCACCCCAGTCACCCATATTCTGACACCCCAGTCACCCATATTCTACCACCCCAGTCACCCATATTCTACCACCCCAGTCACCCATATTCTACCACCCCAGTCACCCATATTCTGACACCCCAGTCACCCACATTCTACCAACCCAGTCACCCATATTCTACCAACCCAGTCACCCACATTCTACCACCCCAGTCACCCATATTCTGACACCCCAGTCACCCATATTCTACCACCCCAGTCACCCATATTCTACCACCCCAGTCACCCATATTCTACCACCCCAGTCACCCATATTCTACCACCCCAGTCACCTACTTGCTTTGACCTACTCCTGTTTCCAATAAATATCACACACACACACACACACACACACACACACACACACACACACACACACACACAAGGCCCTTACACTCTCTCTACCCTCCTTCTCATGTTTTTTTTCTGACCAAGATGTTTAATCCCGACTGTGCTGTTTCTGATTTTGAGTTCACGGGACTTATTTATTATTTATTTCCCTAACAATAAGGATTAGGACTGAGCTGCTAGTCAATGACATGCTGCTGAACCTCGACTACTAAACTGGCTAATTAACACCAGCTTGTCATAACAGTTAATAACAGGTCTCCTGGTGTTGCTTTATTGGGGCTGGTCCACCAGACTCTGAAGGCCGTCTTTCACCCACCATAATGACCCCTGACCTCTCTTTCACCCACCATAATGACTCCAGACCTCTCTCTCACCCACCATAATGACTCCTGACCTCCCTCTCTCTTTCACCCACCATAATGACCCCTGACCTCTCTTTCACCCACCATAATGACCCCTGACCCCCTCTCTCTCTCACCCACCGTAGTGACCCCTGACCTCCCTCTCTCTCACCCACCATAATGTCCCCTGACCTCTCTCTCACCCACCATAATGACCCCTGACCTCTTTCTTTCACCCACCATAGTGACCCCTGACCTCCCTCTCTCTCACCCACCATAGTGACCCCTGACCTCCCTCTCTCTCACCCACCATAATGACCCCTGACCTCTCTTACCCACCATAATGACCCCTGACCTCTCTCTCACCCACCATATTGACCCCTCACCTCTCTCTCTCTCACCCACCATAATGACCCCTGACGTCCCTTTCTCTCACCCACCGTAGTGACCCCTGACTTCCCTCTCTCTCACCCACCGTAGTGACCCCTGACCTCCCTCTCTCTCACCCACCGTGGTGACCCCTGACCTCCCTCTCACCCACCGTAGTGACCCTGACCTCCCTCTCTCTCACCCACCGTGGTGACCCCTGACTTCCCTCTCTCTCACCCACTGTAGTGACCCCGACCTCCCTCTCTCTCACCCACCGTAGTGACCCCTGACCTCCCTCTCTCTTACCCACCGTAGTGACCCCTGACCTCCCTCTCTTTCACCCACCGTGGTGACCCCTGACCTCCCTCTCTCTCACCCACCGTGGTGACCCCTGACCTCCCTCTCTCTCACCCACCGTGGTGACCCCTGACTTCCCTCTCTCTCACCCACCGTAGTGACCCCTGACCTCCCTCTCTCTCACCCACCGTAGTGACCCCTGACCTCCCTCTCTCTCACCCACCGTAGTGACCCCTGACCTCCCTCTCTCTTACCCACCGTAGTGACCCCTGACCTCCCTCTCTCTTACCCACCGTAGTGACCCCTGACCTCCCTCTCTCTCACCCACCGTGGTGACCCCTGACCTCCCTCTCTCTCACCCACCGTAGTGACCCCTGACCTCCCTCTCTCTTACCTACCGTAGTGACCCCCTGACCTCCCTCTCTCTCACCCACCGTAGTGACCCCTGACCTCCCTCTCTCTCACCCACCGTAGTGACCCCTGACCTCCCTCTCTCTCACCCACCGTAGTGACCCCTGACCTCCCCGTCTCTCCTGGTTAACACTGAGTGGATAGAAGGCAGGACTCCTCTTCTGTTCCCAGTTCTGTTTGGCCTGACGACGACCAACACAAGCAGATCTGGATCCAGGTAGTGCTACACCTTACCTGAGCTCTCCCTCAGTCCAAAGCCACGCTAACAGGTCATAGGTCAACAATCAGGACCCTATGAACCAGCACTTGGTTCGACTGCTTTGAAGGCATGCTACAGGATTTGTATACCTTTTTTGTGTGTAAATAATTTGTAGAAAATAATACGTATATAAATTATACGTTGAAGCAGACACTCTTATCCAGAGTGACTTACCGTACGTAGTGAGTGCGTACATTTTCATGTTTATTCATACTGATCTCCCGTGGGAATCGAACCTACAACTACGGCGTTGCTAGTGCCACGTTCTACCAACTGAGCCACACGGTACCACGGGACTCTTACCTTCCGAGTCTTTTCTAACCTTCTTTCAAACACTTTATATCCGTCTTTAAAAGTGTCCTCTGTTCGGTTGAGATGCGAGTGCTTCATTAGATCAGTCAGATATCTCAGGAACCTGAACCAGGAACAAAAAAATGTCAGTTTAGCGTAGCATAGCACAGTACCATGCAGGAAGGTAGCGGATGGTGGAGCAGAGAGGAAACCCACACACACAGTTAACTCTCCAGACAGACTACAACTTTATATTATCAACATAGCAACACCGAGACACCCGATTCCCGCTCTCCATTGGCTGAGGCCGCCCAGTCATCTCCACCTTCCTCACCCCCTTCCTCTTTCTTGACCTTTTGGTAGGGCTTCTTTGCTTGCTCTCTCTGAGGAGGGGGAGTACACCCCTGCTGAAGTATGATTACAGATATCCCTCCCTCTATCTGTAACAACAATAAACAGCTGACTCTCCCTCTACCTCTACCTCTCGCTCTCCCTCTCACTCTACCTCTCTCCCTCTCCCTCTCCCTCTCGCTCTCCATCTGTCTGTCTGTCTGTCTCTCTCTCCCTCTCGCTCTACCTCTCGCTCTACCTCTCGCTCTCCCTCTCACTCTACCTCTCTCGCTCTCCCTCTCCCTCTCGCTCTCCATCTGTCTGTCTCTCTGTCTGTCTGTCTGTCTGTCTCTCGCTCTCCCTCTCGCTCTACCTCTCTCGCTCTCCCTCTCCCTCTCGCTCTACCTCTCTCGCTCTCCCTCTCTCTCTCGCTCTACCTCTCTCGCTCTCCCTCTCGCGCTCTCCCTCTCCCTCTTGCTCTCCCTCTCCCTCTCGCTCTCGCTCTTCCTCTCGCTCTCCCTCTCGCGCTCTCCCTCTCCCTCTCGCTCTCCCTCTCGCTCTTCCTCTCGCTCTCCCTCTCGCTCTTCCTCTCGCTCTCCCTCCCGGCTCCTTCTGCTGTTCCCAGGCTCCAGGCATAGGTTCCAGGCCTGAATGAATTAATGGATGAATGCCTGAAAGAAGCCCCCGTGGGCAGGTTGGTTGCTTCCTACTGGAGTTAATAAACAGTATCTAGACTTTCTATTCAAGCTGGATATTAAGAATTCCCTCTGTAATATCTTTGTATTGTCTGTTGATGCCTCCCAAACCTGCCAATTCCTGTCTCTTGATGATTCCCAAACCTGCCAATTCCTGTCTCTTGATGATTCCCAAACCTGTTCATTCTTGTCTCTTGATTTTTCCCAACACCTGTCAATACTTGACTCTTAATGCTTTCCAAACCCCCAATTGTAGTGTGTATCTGCATGAGCTGCTGATGGAAAAATTTAAGCCAGCCTGGCCTGGGAGAGCTTGAGGCACTCGGTAGACATTTTGATTCAGGCTTCACTGGCCTTGAGATGATATGATACAACAACAAAAAATGTACGTTACAGCCTTATTTTAAAATGTAAATATATTCCTCATCAATCTACACACAATACCCCATAATGACAAAGCGAAAACAGGTTTTTAGATGTTTTTGCAAATGTGTTAAAAATGAAAAAAACATAAATACCTTATTCACATAAGTATTCAGACCCTTCGCTATGAGACTCGAAATTGAGGTGTATTCAGGTGCATCCTGTTTCCATTGATCATCCTTGAGATGTTTCTACAACTTGATTGGAGTCCACCTGTGGTAAATTCAACTGATTGGACATGATTTAGAAAAGGGACACACCTGTCTATATAAGGTCTCACAGTTGACAGTGTATGTCAGAGTAAAACCCAAGCCATGAGGTCGAAGGAATTATCCGTAGAGCTCCGAGACAGGATTGCGTCGAGGAACAGATCTGGGGAAGGATACCTAAAACATTCTGCAGCAATGAAGGTCTCCAAGAACACAGTTGTCTCCATCATTCTTAAATGGAAGAAGTTTGGAACCACCAAGACTGTTCCTAGAGCTGGTCTCCCGGCCAAACTGAGCAATCAGGGAAGAAGGGCCTTGGTCAGGGACCTGACCAAGAACCTGATGGTCACTCTGACAGAGATCCAGAGTTCCTCTGTGGAGATGGGAGAACCTTCCAGAAGAACAACCTGACACCAACCCTACGGCGAAGCATGGTGGTGGCAGCATCATGCTATGGGGATGTTTTTCAGCGGCAGGGACTGGGAGACTAATCAGGATCCAGGGAAAGAATGAACGAGAGATCCTTGATGAAAACCTGCCCCAGAAGGCTTAGTGTCTGAATGACCTTGAATGGCCCAGCCAGAGCCCGGATGATCGAACATCTCTGGAAAGACCTGAAAATAGCTGTGCAGCGACGCTCCCAATCCAACCCAAATACAGGTGTGCAAGCTTGTTTTTATTTTTTATTTCACCTTTATTTAACCAGGTAGGCCAGTTGAGAACAAGTTCTCATTTACAACTGCCAAGATAAAGCAAAGCGGTGCAACAAACAACAACAGAGATACACATGGAATAAACAAAGGTACCCAGCATCACACCCAAGAAAACTCGGAGCTGCAATAATGTCAAAAAAACTGTTTTTGTTTTGTAATTATGGGCTATTTTGTGTAGATTGATGAGGGATTTTTTACATTTTATTATTATTCTTTTTTAAACAATTTTGGAATAAGGCTGTAAAGCAACAAAATACAAAAAATTCAAGGGATTTGAATACTTTCCGAATGCACTGTATTTTAAAGGTGTTGGAATGAATCCCCCAGACACTTGGTTACCACAGCAACAGAGGGAGAGGGACTGTCCCCCAGACACTTGGTTACCACAGCAACAGAGGGAGAGGGACTGTCCCCCAGACACTTGGTTACCACAGCAACAGAGGGAGAGGGACTGTCCCCCAGACACTTGGTTACCACAGCAACAGAGGGAGAGGGACTGTCTTCCAGACACTTGGCCTTGGTTACCACAGCAACAGAGGGAGAGGGACTGTCTTCCAGACACTTGGCCTTGGTTACCACAGCAACAGAGGGACTGTCTTCCAGACACTTGGCCTTGGTTACCACAGCAACAGAGGGACTGTCTTCCAGACACTTGGCCTTGGTTACCACAGCAACATAGGGAGAGGGACTGTCTTCCAGACACTTGGCCTTGGTTACCACAGCAACAGAGGGAGAGGGACTGTCTTCCAGACACTTGGCCTTGGTTACCACAGCAACAGAGGGAGAGGGACTGTCTTCCAGACACTGGGCCTTGGTCACCACAGCAACAGAGGGAGAGGGACTGTCTTCCAGACACTGGGCCTTGGTTACCATAGCTACCGTCTTAGGCCACTCCCCCTTATCTGAGATATCGACTGCAGCCCTCATCCTCCACATACAACACCCGTTCTGCCAGTCACATTCGGTTAAAGGTCCCCAAAGCACACACATCTCTGGGTCGCTGGTCTTTTCAGTTCGCTGTAGCTAGCGACTGGAACGAGCTGCAATACACACTCAAACTGGGCAGTTTAATCTCAATCATTCAAAGACTCAATCATGGACACTCTTACTGACAGTTGTGGCTGCTTCGTGTGATGTATTGTTGTCTCTACCTTCTTGCCCTTTGTGCTGTTGTCTGTGCCCAATAATGTTTGTGTAACAGTATAACTTTAGACCGTCACCTCGCCCATACCCGGGCGCGAACCAGGGACCCTCTGCACACATCAATAACAGTCACCCACGAAGCATCGTTACCCATCGCTCCACAAAAGCCACGGCCCTTGCAGAGCAAGGGGGAACCACTACTTCAAGGTCTCAGAGCAAGTGACGTCAACGATTGAAATGCTATTTAGTGCGCACCACCGCTAACTAAGCTAGCCGTTTCACATCCGTTACATTTGTACCATGTTTTCTGCTGCTACCATGTTGTGTTGCTACCATGTTTTGTTGCTACCATGTAGTTGTCATGTTGTGTTGCTACCATGTTGTGTTGCTACCATGTAGTTGTCATGTTGTGTTGCTACCATGTTGTGTTGCTACCATGTTGTGTTGCTACCATGTAGTTGTCATGTTGTGTTGCTACCATGTTGTGTTGTCACCATGCTGTGTTGTTGTCTTAGGTCTCTCTTTATGTAGTGTTGTGTTGTCTCTCTTTATGTAGTGTTGTGTTGTCTCTCTTTATGTGGTGTTGTCTCTCTTGTCGTGATGTGTGTTTTGTCCTATATACATTTTTTATTAAAAATATATTTCTAATCCAAGCCCCCCGTCCCCACAGGAGAGGCCTTCCATTTAGAACCCTTCTGCCCAACAGATTCTGGGCCACCAACACCACAGCAGAGGGACTGAGATGGGCTTCTCGTCTTCCCATACCAGAGATGCCCCGTTCCTCTCCAGTGTCACCTTGATTAAAAAAGCATGGCTAACTATATCTTCAATTCATCAACCCCTACAGCGAAAGCCATGAGTGACACAACATGCTCAAACACATGTGCAATGTATGCAAGCCAGCACTCACTCCCCCCAAGACACACATGCACATACGCCATACACCATGCACATACACCATACACCATGCACCATGCACATACACCATAAACCATGCACATGCGCCATGCACCATGCACATACACCATGCACATACACCATGCACCATGCACATACACCATACACCATGCACATACACCATGCACCATGCACATACACCATGCACATACACCATGCACATACACCATGCACATACACCATACACCATGCACATACACCATGCACATACACCATGCACCATGCACATACACCATACGCCATGCACATACACCATGCACCATGCACATACACCATGCACATACACCATGCACCATGCACATACACCATGCACATACACCATGCACATACACATGGGAACCACTGGCTACTGGCTATCACAAATACCTATGGACACCTCCTACACATTGACAGATACCCCCCCCCCTTCCATCTCTCTCCCATCAGGTATCCTGACAGATACCCCCCTTCCATCTCTCTCCATCAGATCTCCTGACAGACCCCCTTCCATCAGATCTCCTGACAGACCCCCCTTCCATCTCTCTCCCATCAGATCTCCTGACAGACCCCCCTTCCATCTCTCTCCCATCAGATCTCCTGACAGACCCCCCCTTCCATCTCTCTCCCATCAGATCTCCTGACAGACCCCCCCCCTTCCATCTCTCTCCCATCAGATCTCCTGCTTCCTTCCTCTGATCACGTATTTAAAGGGACGTGGCAGAGTACCAGGTAATGGCAGTTTCAGGATCTCCAGTGTCCTGGGTCAGATAAGACATCACTAATTTCCTTGGCTATTACACACACTCGCCCACATCACAATATCTGCCCGCCACAGGTGGCAGTGACTCAGTGACTCAGTGACTCAGAGACTCAGAGACTCAGAGACTCAGTGACTCAGAGACTCAGTGACCCAGAGACTCAGTGACTCAGTGACTCAGACTCAGAGACTCAGTGACTCAGCGACCCAGAGACTCAGAGACTCGGTGACTCGGTGACTCGGAGACTCGGTGACTCGGTGACTCAGAGCTGTGTATGTGTGTGTCATGCTGAGGAGTAACGGGACCGGGCAGACCTGAGGAGGGTAGCTCCTAAAAATGCTGCGTCATCAGGTGGGAGGGAGGTGACGAGAGACAGTTAGCGATGAAGGGAAAGACAAGACAAGACATGCAGAACATACCCTTTTTCATTCAGCTGCCAGACAGTATAGGGAGCACTTGACCCTAAACTCTTAGAAAAAAAGGGTTCCAAAAGGGTTCTTCGGCTTCGGGTTCCATTTCGGAACCCTCTCTGGAAAGGGTTCTACATCGAACCCAAAACAGTTCTACTTGGAACCAACAAGGGTTCTACCAGGAACCAACAAGGGTTCTACCAGGAACCTACCTGGAACCAACAAGGGTTCTACCTGGAACCAACAAGGGTTCTCCAATGGGAACAGCCGAAGAAAGAACCCTCTGAGGTTCTAGATAGCACCTTTTTTTCTAAGAGTGTAGTTATCCACAGTATTTTATTTATTTTGTTTTTATTGAACCTTTATTTAACGTGGCAAGTCAGTTAAGAACACATTATTATTAACAACCCAGGCCAAACCCTCCCCTAACCCGGACTACGCTGGGGCCAATTGTGCGCCGCCCTATGGGACTCCCAATCACGTCCGGTTGTGATAAACGCCTGGAATCAAACCAGGGTCTGTAGTGACGCCTCTAGCACTGAGATGCAGTGCCTTAGACCGCTGCGCCACTCGAGGAGCCCAGTAGACTGGGCGTACATCCTATTCTCTATGGGCCCGATTCAGACTTAGGAAATGTATGCTTTTCCTATGCATGCCTTTCCTACACTCTTCTCAGTAGTCGGTACTCAGAGGTACCTTAGGCAGAAGCATAATAGGCCTTGCAGGCATGGTTCCCTTGCACACGCTGAATACATTTAATTGAGCCGCAGAAAAGCCTCCCGCTAGCTGGCCAACATGATTTCTCATAGAGTTTTCATTCAATAGGGGTTTTCAGTACATTTATCTAAAGCCATCCCTTTAAATTAGGTGTGCCTTTAATTAGAATTTTCTCAACAGACACTAGACTATGTAGAGAAGAGTTCAGAATATCAGGGATCAATGAAATAATGTCATTAATACACACATATTCATCTCCTGTTCAGCACCAACTGGTAGATTTAAAAAAATACTCTGATCTAATTTATTATTTAGGGTTAGGAAAGTATTTCTGAATAAAACATTTTTTTTAAATGGTTTGGAGAGCCTGTACACACTAAATATATTGGTGAATCAAAAAATACAGTGATTTGATTCATCCTGAGTTTCCATATTCAGTTGTTCAATCTATGAAATATTGGAAGGTGAGAAAAGTCTACAATAGGGGTTGAACAGTAGTCCTATAAATCTACCAATCCTCATGAATCATGGGACTGTAATAGAGGTTGAACAGTCGTCCTATAAATCTACCAATCCTCATGAATCATGGGACTGTAATAGGGGTTGAACAGTAGTTCTATAAATCTACCAATCCTCATGAATCATGGGACTGTAATAGGGGGAATCATGGGACTGTAATAGTTGAACAGTAATCATGGGACTGTTCTATAAATCTACCAATCCTCATGAATCATGGGACTGTAATAGGGGTTGAACAGTAGTTCTATAAATCTACCAATCCTCATGAATCATGGGACTGTAATAGGGGTTGAACAGTAGTCCTATAAATCTACCAATCCTCATGAATCATGGGACTGTAATAGGGGTTGAACAGTAGTCCTATAAATCTACCAATCCTCATGAATCATGGGACTGTAATAGGAATCATGGGACTTGAACAGTCGTCCTATAAATCTACCAATCCTCATGAATCATGGGACTGTAATAGGGTTGAACTGTAATCATGGGACTGTAATAGGGTTGAACAGTCGGGGAATCATGGGACTGTAATAGGGGTTGAACAGTCGTCCTATAAATCTACCAATCCTCATGAATCATGGGACTGTAATAGGGGTTGAACAGTCGTCCTATAAATCTACCAATCCTCATGAATCATGGGACTGTAATAGGGTTGAACAGTAGTCCTATAAATCTACCAATCCTCAATCATGAATCAGTGGACTGTAATAGGGGTTGAAAATCTAGAATCATGGGACTGTAATAGGGTTGAACAGTATAAAATCTACCAATCCTCATGAATCATGGGACTGTAATAGAGGTGAATCATAAATCTACTGTAATAGGGGTTGAACAGTCGTCCTATAAATCTACCAATCCTCATGAATCATGGGACTGAATAATAGGGGTTGAACAGTAGTCCTATAAATCTACCAATCCTCATGAATCATGGGACTGTAATAGGAACTGTAAAATCTACCAATCCTCATGAATCATGGTTGAACAGTAGTCCTATAAATCTACCAATCCTCATGAATCATGGGACTGTAATAGGGGTTGAACAGTAGTCCTATAAATCTACCAATCCTCATGAATCATGGGACTGTAATAGGGGTTGAACAGTAGTCCTATAAATCTACCAATCCTCATGAATCATGGGACTGTAATAGGGGTTGAACAGTAGTCCTATAAATCTACCAATCCTCATGAATCATGGGACTGTAATAGGGGTTGAACAGTAGTCCTATAAATCTACCAATCCTCATGAATCATGGGACTGTAATAGGGGTTGAACAGTAGTCCTAAATAAATCTACCAATCCTCATGAATCATGGGACTGTAATAGGGGTTGAACAGTCGTCCTATAAATCTACCAATCCTCATGAATCATGGGACTGTAATAGGGGTTGAACAGTAGTCCTATAAATCTACCAATCCTCATGAATCATGGGACTGTAATAGGGGTTGAACAGTAGTCCTATAAATCTACCAATCCTCATGAATCATGGGACTGTAATAGGGGTTGAACAGTCGTCCTATAAATCTACCAATCCTCATGAATCATGGGACTGTAATGAATCATGGAATCATGGGACTGTAATATAAACAGTCTACCCTACTGAATCAATGTAATAGGGGTTGAACAGTCGTCCTATAAATCTACCAATCCTCATGAATCATGGGACTGTAATAGGGGTTGAACAGTCGTCCTAATAAATCTGAACAGTCGTCAATCCTCATGAATCATGGGACTGTAATATGGGTTGAACAGTCGTCCTATAAATCTACCAATCCTCATGAATCATGGGACTGTAATAGGGGTTGAACAATCCTCATGTCATGTCCTATAAATCTACCAATCCTCATGAATCATGGGACTGTAATAGGGTTGAACAGTAGTCCTATAAATCTACTATAAATCTGGGACTGTAATAGGGGTTGAACAATCCTCATGAATCATGGGACTGTAATAGGGTCGTCCTATAAATCTACCAATTGAACAGTAGTCCTATAAATCTACCAATCCTCATGAATCATGGGACTGTAATAGGGGTTGAACAGTCGTCCTATAAATCTACCAATCCTCATGAATCATGGGACTGTAATAGGGTTGAACAGTCGTCCTATAAATCTACCAATCCTCATGAATCATGGGACTGTAATAGGGGTTGAACAGTAGTCCTATAAATCTACCAATCCTCATGAATCATGGGACTGTAATAGAATCATGGGACTGTTGAACAGTCGTCCTATAAATCTACCAATCCTCATGAATCATGGGACTGTAATAGAATCATGGGACTGTAATTGAACAGTCGTCCTATAAATCTACCAATCCTCATGAATCATGGGACTGTAATAGGGTTGAACAGTAGTCCTATAAATCTACCAATCCTCATGAATCATGGGACTGTAATAGGGGTTGAACAGTAGTCCTATAAATCTACCAATCCTCATGAATCATGGGACTGTAATAGGGGTTGAACAGTAGTCCTATAAATCATACCTATCAGTAGTCCTATAAATCTACCAATCCTCATGAATCATGGGACTGTAATAGGGGTTGAACAGTAGTCCTATAAATCTACCAATCCTCATGAATCATGGGACTGTAATAGGGAATCATGGGACTGTTGAACAGTAGTCCTATAAATCTACCAATCCTCATGAATCATGGGACTGTAATAGGGGTTGAACAGTAGTCCTATAAATCTACCAATCCTCATGAATCATGGGACTGTAATAGGGGAACAGTAGTCCTATTGAACAGTAGTCCTATAAATCTACCAATCCTCATGAATCATGGGACTGTAATAGGGGTTGAACAGTCGTCCTATAAATCTACCAATCCTCATGAATCATGGGACTGTAATAGGGGTTGAACAGTCGTCCTATAAATCTACCAATCCTCATGAATCATGGGACTGTAATAGGGGTTGAACAGTAGTCCTATAAATCTACCAATCCTCATGAATCATGGGACTGTAATAGAGGTTGAACAGTCGTCCTATAAATCTACCAATCCTCATGAATCATGGGACTGTAATAGGGGTTGAACAGTAGTCCTATAAATCTACCAATCCTCATGAATCATGGGACTGTAATAGGGGTTGAACAGTCGTCCTATAAATCTACCAATCCTCATGAATCATGGGACTGTAATAGGGGTTGAACAGTCGTCCTATAAATCTACCAATCCTCATGAATCATGGGACTGTAATAGGGGTTGAACAGTAGTCCTATAAATCTACCAATCCTCATGAATCATGGGACTGTAATAGGGGTTGAACAGTCGTTGAAATCAGTGAATCATGGGACTGTAATAGGGGTTGAACAGTCTCCTATAAATCTACCAATCCTCATGAATCATGGGACTGTAATAGGGTTGAACAGTCGTCCTATAAATCTACCAATCCTCATGAATCATGGGACTGTAATAGAGGTTGAACAGTCGTCCTATAAATCTACCAATCCTCATGAATCATGGGACTGTAATAGGGTTGAACAGTCGTCCTATAAATCTACCAATCCTCATGAATCATGGGACTGTAATAGGGGAACAGTTGAACAGGGACTCAGTCCCTATAAATCTACCAATCCTCATGAATCATGGGACTGTAATAGGGGTTGAACAGTAGTCCTATAAATCTACCAATCCTCATGAATCATGGGACTGTAATAGAGGTTGAACAGTCGTCCTATAAATCTACCAATCCTCATGAATCATGGGACTGTAATAGGGGTTGAACAGTCGTCCTATAAATCTACCAATCCTCATGAATCATGGGACTGTAATAGGGTTGAACAGTAGTCCTATAAATCTACCAATCCTCATGAATCATGGGACTGTAATAGGGGGACTTGAACAGTAGTCCTATAAATCTACCAATCCTCATGAATCATGGGACTGTAATAGGGGTTGAACAGTCGTCCTATAAATCTACCAATCCTCATGAATCATGGGACTGTAATAGGGAATCATGTTGAACAGTAGTCCTATAAATCTACCAATCCTCATGAATCATGGGACTGTAATAGGGGTTGAACAGTAGTCCTATAAATCTACCAATCCTCATGAATCATGGGACTGTAATAGGGGTTGAACAGTAGTCCTATAAATCTACCAATCCTCATGAATCATGGGACTGTAATAGGGGTTGAACAGTAGTCCTATAAATCTACCAATCCTCATGAATCATGGGACTGTAATAGGGGTTGAACAGTAGTCCTATAAATCTACCAATCCTCATGAATCATGGGACTGTAATAGGAACAGTAGTTGAATCAGTAGTCCTATAAATCTACCAATCCTCATGAATCATGGGACTGTAATAGGGGTTGAACAGTCGTCCTATAAATCTACCAATCCTCATGAATCATGGGACTGTAATAGGGGTTGAACAGTCGTCCTATAAATCTACCAATCCTCATGAATCATGGGACTGTAATAGGGTTGAACAGTCGTCCTATAAATCTACCAATCCTCATGAATCATGGGACTGTAATAGAGGTTGAACAGTCATGGGACTCAGTCTATAAATCTACCAATCCTCATGAATCATGGGACTGTAATAGGGGTTGAACAGTCGTCCTATAAATCTACCAATCCTCATGAATCATGGGACTGTAATAGAGGTTGAACAGTAGTTCTATAAATCTACCAATCCTCATGAATCATGGGACTGTAATAGGGGTTGAACAGTAGTCCTATAAATCTACCAATCCTCATGAATCATAAATCTACCAATCCTCATGAATCATGGACTGTAATAGGGGTTGAACAGTCGTCCTATAAATCTACAGTCGTCAATCCTCATGAATCATGGGACTGTAATAGGGTTGAACAGTCGTCCTCATGGGACTGTAAATCTACCAATCCTCATGAATCATGGGACTGTAATAGGGGTTGAACAGTCGTCCTATAAATCTACCAATCCTCATGAATCATGGGACTGTAATAGGGGTTGAACAGTAGTCCTATAAATCTAATCATGGGACAATCAGTCTCATAAATCATGGAATCATGACTGTAATAGGGGTTGAACAGTCCTCATGAATCATGGGACTGTAAATCAGTAGTCCTATAAATCTACCAATCCTCATGAATCATGGGACTGTAATAGGGGTTGAACAGTAGTCCTATAAATCTACCAATCCTCATGAATCATGGGACTGTAATAGGGGTTGAACAGTAGTCCTATAAATCTACCAATCCTCATGAATCATGGGACTGTAATAGGGGTTGAACAGTCGTCCTATAAATCTACCAATCCTCATGAATCATGGGACTGTAATAGGGGTTGAACAGTCGTCCTATAAATCTACCAATCCTCATGAATCATGGGACTGTAATAGGGGTTGAACAGTAGTCCTATAAATCTACCAATCCTCATGAATCATGGGACTGTAATAGAGGTTGAACAGTCGTCCTATAAATCTACCAATCCTCATGAATCATGGGACTGTAATAGGGGTTGAACAGTCGTCCTATAAATCTACCAATCCTCATGAATCATGGGACTGTAATAGAGGTTGAACAGTAGTTCTATAAATCTACCAATCCTCATGAATCATGGGACTGTAATAGGGGTTGAACAGTAGTCCTATAAATCTACCAATCCTCATGAATCATGGGACTGTAATAGGGGTTGAACAGTCGTCCTATAAATCTACCAATCCTCATGAATCATGGGACTGTAATAGAGGTTGAACAGTCGTCCTATAAATCTACCAATCCTCATGAATCATGGGACTGTAGTAGGGGTTGAACAGTCGTCCTATAAATCTACCAATCCTCATGAATCATGGGACTGTAATAGAGGTTGAACAGTAGTTCTATAAATCTACCAATCCTCATGAATCATGGGATGGGACTGTAAATAGAATCATGGGACTTGAAACAGTAGTCCTATAAATCTACCAATCCTCATGAATCATGGGACTGTAATAGGGGTTGAACAGTAGTTCTATAAATCTACCAATCCTCATGAATTATGGGACAGTAATAGGGGTTGAACAGTAGTCCTATAAATCTACCAATCCTCATGAATCATGGGACTGTAATGAATCCTGAATCATGGGACTGTGTGAACAGTAGTCCTATAAATCTACGCATGGGACCAGGCTCCAGGTTTAAACTGCTACATATGATCTGTGTTCCATAATGATTCCTATAGGCTACATGTCCTAAATGAAACGTGTAATACGTTAGCCTCATATGACCCACTATAACTAGTGATCCTCAGGAACAACCACACCAACAGGACAGAGGGAATAAAGGTCAACTAACACTAAAGTGACAGTTATAAATGTGAGGAAACACTACCAAATGAATCATGGGACTGACAGTTATAAATGAATCATGGGAAACAGTCGTCCTATAAATCTACCAATCCTCATGAATCATGACAGTTAAAGTAGTCCTATAAATCTTAAACACTAAAGGTCAGTTATAAATCTACCAATCCTCATGAATCATGAGGAAACACTAAAGTGACAGTTATAAATGTGAGGAAACTAGTTATAAATACACTAAAGTGACAGTTATAAATGTGGGAGGAAACACTAAAGTGACAGTTATAAATGTAGAGGAAACTAACACTAAAGTGACAGTTATAAATGTGAGGAAACTAACAATAAAGTGACAGTTATAAATCTATATGAAACACTAAAGTGACAGTTATAAATGTGACAGTAAAATAGGAAACTAACACTAAAGAATGACAATAACCTGTTATAAAATCTGTAATGGAAACTAACACTAAAGTGAACACAGTTATAAATGTGAGGAAACATTAAAGTGACAGTTATAAATGTGAGGAAACACTAAAGTGACAGTTATAAATGTGAGGAAACTAACACTAAAGTGACAGTTATAAATGTGAGGAAACACTAAAGTGACAGTTATAAATGTGAGGAAACTAACACTAAAGTGACAGTTATAAATGTGAGGAAACTAACACTAAAGTTATAAATGTGAGGAAACTAACACTAAAGTGACAGTTATAAATGTGAGGAAACTAACACTAAAGTGACAGTTATAAATGTGAGGAAACTAACACTAAAGTGACAGTTATAAATGTGAGGAAACACTAAAGTGACAGTTATAAATGTGAGGAAACTAACAATAAAGTGACAGTTATAAATGTGAGGAAACTAACACTAAAGTGACAGTTATAAATGTGAGGAAACACTAAAGTGACAGTTATAAATGTGAGGAAACTAACACTAAAGTGACAGTTATAAATGTGAGGAAACACTAAAGTGACAGTTATAAATGTGAGGAAACTAACACTAAAGTGAGGAAACACTAAAGTGACAGTTATAAATGTGAGGAAACTAACACTAAAGTTATAAATGTGAGGAAACTAACACTAAAGTGACAGTTATAAATGTGAGGAAACACTAAAGTGACAGTTATAAATGTGAGGAAACTAACAATAAAGTGACAGTTATAAATATAAGGAAACACTAAAGTGACAGCTATAAATGTGAGGAAACTAACACTAAAGTGACAGTTATAAATGTAAGGAAACTAACACTAAAGTGACAGTTATAAATGTGAGGAAACATTAAAGTGACAGTTATAAATGTGAGGAAATACTAAAGTGACAGTTATAAATGTGAGGAAACTAACACTAAAGTGACAGTTATAAATATAAGGAAACACTAAAGTGACAGCTATAAATGTGAGGAAACTAACACTAAAGTGACAGTTATAAATGTGAGGAAACATTAAAGTGACAGTTATAAATGTGAGGAAACACTAAAGTGACAGTTATAAATGTGAGGAAACATTAAAGTGACAGTTATAAATGTGAGGAAACATTAAAGTGACAGTTATAAATGTGAGGAAACACTAAAGTGACAGTTATAAATGTGAGGAAACTAACAATAAAGTGACAGTTATAAATATAAGGAAACACTAAAGTGACAGCTATAAATGTGAGGAAACTAACACTAAAGTGACAGTTATAAATATAAGGAAACACTAAAGTGACAGTTATAAATGTGAGGAAACTAACACTAAAGTGACAGTTATAAATGTGAGGAAACACTAAAGTGACAGTTATAAATGTGAGGAAACTAACAATAAAGTGACAGTTATAAATATAAGGAAACACTAAAGTGACAGCTATAAATGTGAGGAAACTAACACTAAAGTGACAGTTATAAATGTAAGGAAACTAACACTAAAGTGACAGTTATAAATGTGAGGAAACATTAAAGTGACAGTTATAAATGTGAGGAAACACTAAAGTGACAGTTATAAATGTGAGGAAACATTAAAGTGACAGTTATAAATGTGAGGAAACATTAAAGTGACAGTTATAAATGTGAGGAAACACTAAAGTGACAGTTATAAATGTGAGGAAACTAACAATAAAGTGACAGTTATAAATATAAGGAAACACTAAAGTGACAGCTATAAATGTGAGGAAACTAACACTAATGTGACAGTTATAAATGTGAGGAAACTAACACTAAAGTGACAGTTATAAATGTGAGGAAACATTAAAGTGACAGTTATAAATGTGAGGAAACACTAAAGTGACAGCTATAAATGTGAGGAAACTAACACTAATGTGTCAGTTATAAATGTGAGGAAACTAACACTAAAGTGACAGTTATAAATGTAAGGAAACTAACACTAAAGTGACAGTTATAAATGTGAGGAAACATTAAAGTGACAGTTATAAATGTGAGGAAACACTAAAGTGACAGTTATAAATGTGAGGAAACTAACACTAAAGTGACAGTTATAAATGTGAGGAAACATTAAAGTGACAGTTATAAATGTGAGGAAACACTAAAGTGACAGTTATAAATGTGAGGAAACTAACACTAAAGTGACAGTTATAAATGTGAGGAAACACTAAAGTGACAGTTATAAATGTGAGGAAACACTGAAGTGACAGTTATAAATGTAAGGAAACACGAAAGTGACAGTTATAAATGTGAGGAAACTAACACTAAAGTGACAGTTATAAATGTGAGGAAACTAACACTGAAGTGACAGTTATAAATGTAAGGAAACACGAAAGTGACAGTTATAAATGTGAGGAAACTAACACTAAAGTGACAGTTATAAATGTAAGGAAACACGAAAGTGACAGTTATAAATGTGAGGAAACTAACACTAAAGTGACAATTATAAATGTATGTGTGTATAAATGATGGTAGTGGCTAATATTTAACACAATACACTTTTTTTTTAAACATGATATGCTTCAGTTTGCTGCCATATGACTGGTTTCACATTTGTCTCCAGCGATCATAAGGTCAAATAGATCTTAAACAACTGTCATTTATATTTACAATCCCCTTATCCCAACCGCTTCCTCATTCACCTAGCTTTTATCAATAGCTCTTCTCAATTTGTAAATTGCAGTGCGTGGAGAATGGTGTAATTTCTATCAGGAAATATACTGTAGAAGTGGTTCCACTTGAAACCGACAGGTTGCTCCAACTTATTAATCATGCATAAAAGTGGTGGAATTATGAGGGAATTAAGTCAAGGTGGCCTAGTAGTTAGAGCGTTGGACTAGTAAACGAAAGGTTGCTAGATCGAATCCCCGAGCTGACAAGGTAAAAATCTGTCGTTCGGCCCCATGAACAAGGCAGTTAACCCCACTGTTCCTAGGCCGTCATTGTAAATAAGAATTTGTTCTTAACTGACTTGCCTGGTTAAATAAAGGTTCAAATAAAAAATAAAAAATGTGGTGTATCTTCAGACAAACGAACAGCGGGTGAATGACATGCTACTCTCATGCTTCAATTCAAGGTCAGAATACAAGTAGAGAGAAAAAGTCCATAAAAAAAAAAGGAAATTACGTTCCATTTCCACGCGCTTAACTCGGGTCGGAATCCCCTCCCCCCATTGGTCAAAAGTAGTGTACTAAATAAGGAACGGAGTCCCATTTGTGGGAGACTGTGTGCCAGTCTGTTGCTGCTCTCTGGACAACTCCTAATGGATATTGTCTTCAAAATGACAGAGTTGACTAGAGCACAAACAGATCTGGGACCAGTCTATACAAAGAGACATTAGATCTGGGACCAGGCTAACTGTCAACAAACAGGTCTGGGACCAGGCTAACTGTCAACAAACAGGTCTGGGACCAGGCTAACTGGCAACAAACAGGTCTGGGACCAGGCTAACTGGCAACAAACAGGTCTGGGACCAGGCTAACTGGCAAGAGAAAACAGGTCTGGGACCAGGCTAACTGGCAACAAACAGGTCTGGGACCAGGCTAACTGGCAACAAACAGGTCTGGGACCAGGCTAACTGGCAACAAACAGGTCTGGGACCAGGCTAACTGGCAACAAACAGATCTGGGACCAGGCTAACTGGCAACAAACAGGTCTGGAACCAGGCTAGCCAAAGAGAGCCCTAACCTGATCAATTTGATCAGTACACACCCTCCCTCCCTCCCTCCCTCCCACCCTCCCTCCCTCCCTCCCTCCCTCCTCCAGTGAACTGACTATACAGGAGGTCAAAACGACCCTGTTGTAGAAGAGGTTCATTTGTTTTACGTGTGTTCAGTGGTGAATTTATAACCCTGAGGAGACACCTGTATTTGTAGTATTAGCGAACATTATTATGAATAGTAGATAAACAGCAGCACATGTAGACTTAATGTACAAGCTGAAACAAGATAAGGATACAGGTACGATACAGGTACGATACAGGTACGTTACAGGTCGATACAGGTACAATACAGGTACGTTACAGGTACGTTACAGGTACGATACAGGTACGTTACAGGTACGATACAGGTACGATACAGGTACGTTACAGGTATGATACAAGTACGTTACAGGTACGTTACAGGTACGTTACAGGTATGATACAGGTACGTTACAGGTACGATACAGGTATGTTACAGGTACGATACAGGTACGATACAGGTACGTTACAGGTACGATACAGGTATGTTACAGGTACGATACAGGTACGTTACAGGTACGATACAGGTATGTTACAGGTACGTTACAGGTACGATACAGGTACGTTACAGGTACGATACAGGTACGATTACAGGTATGATACAAGTACGTTACAGGTACGTTACAGGTACGTTACAGGTATGATACAGGTATGTTACAGGTACGATACAGGTATGTTACAGGTACGTTACAGGTACGATACAGGTACGTTACAGGTACGATACAGGTATGTTACAGGTACGATACAGGTACGATACAGGTTACAGGTATGTTACAAATGAAGAAGAAAAAAAAGTTGACAAGTAAAATAATGATTTGAAAGTCAGAGATATTGTCCTTTAGTGTACATTTATTACAATCGAAACAAAGTGTTCCATGCCAGGGAGAAGCTTTTCCTGACTTAACCAATGACAGAAAAGCCAAAGTTGGTGATTTGCTGCCACCTGCAGTTTATAGAAAGTTTTCTCTCAAGTATAATTCATTGTCTGATCCTTCCTGATGACCTGAGTGGAATCATGTGATCCTTAACCACAGGGGGTTGGTGGCGCCTTAATTGGGGAGGACGGGCTCGTGGTAATGGCTGGAGTGGAATCAGTGGAATTTTTTTAACCTTTATTTTTACCTTTATTTAACCAGGCATTCTAGAACACTCATCCTAGAACCTTTATTTAACCAGGCATTCTAGAACACTCATCCTAGAACCTTTATTTAACCAGGCAAGTCAGTTAAGAACACATTCTTATTTTCAATGACGGCCTGGGAACAGTGGGTTAACTGCCTTGTTCAGGGGCAGAACGACCGATTTGTCGTTCTCAGGGGTTTGAGCTGACAAACCCCTTGTCAGCTCAGGGGTTTGAACTCGCAACCTTCCGGTTACTAGTCCAACGCTCTAACCACTAGGCTACGCTGCCGCCCCAAATGGTATCAATGGTATCAAACACATGGTTTGATGGCGTTCCATTTGCTCTGTTCCAGACATTATTATGAACCGTCCTCCCCTTCTCCTCAGAAGCCTCCACTGTCCTTAACCCATAGGATGTCCCACCCAGTTGACTACTTAAAAATGGTGGAAGTCAATGGCAATGTCCATGCAAAAAAAAAAACTGGGTTATTTCTAAACACTGATGACTGTCCATTTCTATGGTTCAGGCTCATTGCTCCAGCTCATAGCGGTTGATGTTCTCCAATTTGCGCCTGAGCTCCTTGAAGTCCGGTCTGTCTGCAGGGTTGTCACTCCAACAGGCCAACATGAGTTTGTAGAGTAAGTTCGGACATTTCTCTGGGGCTGGCATCCTGTAGCCAGCGATGATCTGACGGTATACCTCGTTGTTGTTGTAGCCTGGATTACAGAGCAAGGGCCATACGATCAATCAATCAATCAATCAATCAATCAATCACATTTATTTCTTAAGCCCTTTTTACATCACTAGTTGTCAAAAAAAGTGGTATAACAGTAACCCAGACCTAATCGGAATCACCTTAATTCACCAAATACATGTACAGGAACTTGACTCTGTGAAATGGTGCTGCCACAATAAGCAGGATATGCAGAGAGACAATAAACAGGATGTACAGAGAGACAATAAACAGGATATACAGAGAGACGATAAACAGGATATACAGAGAGACGATAAACAGGATATACAGAGAGATCATAAACAGGATATGCAGAGAGACAATAAACAGGATGTGCAGAGAGACAAACAGGATATACAGAGAGACAATAAACAAGATATACAGAGAGACAATAAACAAGATATACAGAGAGACAATAAACAAGATATACAGAGAGACCATAAACAGGATATGCAGAGAGGCCATAAACAGGATATGCAGAGAGACAATAAACAGGATATGCAGAGAGACAATAAACAGGATATACAGAGAGACAATAAACAGGATATGCAGAGAGACAATAAACAGGATATACAGAGAGCCAATAAACAGGAAATGCAGAGACAATAAACAGGATATGCAGAGAGACAATAAACAGGATGTGCAGAGAGACGATAAACAGGATGTGCAGAGAGACAATAAACAGGATATACAGAGAGACGATAAACAGGATGTGCAGAGAGACGATAAACAGGATGTACAGAGAGACAATAAACAGGATATGCAGAGAGACGATAAACAGGATATGCAGAGAGACGATAAACAGGATGTGCAGAGAGACGATAAACAGGATATACAGAGAGACAATAAACAGGATATACAGAGAGACGATAAACAGGATATGCAGAGAGACGATAAACAGGATATACAGAGAGACGATAAACAGGATATACAGAGAGACGATAAACAGGATGTGCAGAGAGACGATAAACAGGATATACAGACAACACACGTAGAAGCTGAGAGAACACAAATCCACATGAAGTACAGCGCATTAGGAAGTGTGTTCAGACCCCTTCCCTTTTTCCATGTTTTTTTCCATTACATCTTTATTCTGAAATGGATTGAACAAATAAAACATCCTCATCAATCTACAGAAAATACCCCATCATGCCAAAGCAAAAACAGGTCATTTAGAAATGTTTGCAAATGTTTTAAAAATAAAAACTGAAATACCTTATTTAAGTAATTATTCAGAACCTTTGCTATGAGACGAAATTGAACTCATCCTGTTTCCATTGATCAATCTTGAGATGTTTCTACAACTTGATTGGAGTCCACCTGTGGTAAATTCTATTGATTGGACATGATTTGGAAAGGGATACACCTGTCTATATAAGGTCCCACAGTTGATGGTGCACGTCAGAGCAAAAACCAAGCCATGAGGTCAAAGGAACTGTCTGTAGAGCGCCGAGACATGACTGCGCCGAGGCACAGATCTGGGGAAGGGTACCTAAAACATTCTGCAGCAATGAAGGTCTCCAAGAACACAGTGGCCTCCATCATTCTTGTGCCAAGCTTGTAGCATCATACCCAAGAAGACTCGAGGCTGTAATTGCTGCCAAATGTGCTTCAACAAAGTAAAGGGTCTGAATACTTATGTAAATGGAATATATATATATAAATATATATTTTTCTTATACATTTACAACAAAAAAAAAAGAATAACGTAACAAAATGTGGAAAAAGCCAAAGGGTCTGAATACTTTACGAATGCACTGTACACTATGTACACTGTAGAACTACAAGCTTCACTATAAACCCAAAGAGCAAAGCAGAAGCGAGAGCACAATGACCAGGAAACACTCCCTAGAAGGAAGAAATTGTAGGCTGTGTTTAGACAGGCAGTCGAATTCTGATCTTTTTTTCCACTAATTGGTATTTTGACCAATCAGATTAGCTCTGAAAAAAAAACTGATGTGAATTAGATCTGATGTCATTCGTCAAAAAATAAGTTTGTGGATAAAAGATCAGAATAGATCTTAGCCTGAGGCAATTATCTCTTGGTCTTTAGGCCTACTGTGCATAATACAAGTAAGGATTTACAGTGCCTTGCGAAAGTATTCGGCCCCCTTGAACTTTGCGACCTTTTGCCACATTTCAGGCTTCAAACATAAAAATATAAAACTGTATTTTTTTGTGAAGAATCAACAACAAGTGGGACACAATCATGAAGTGGAACGACATTTATTGGATATTTCAAACTTTTTTAACAAATCAAAAACTGAAAAATTGGGCGTGCAAAATTATTCAGCCCCTTTACTTTCAGTGCAGCAAACTCTCTCCAGAAGTTCAGTGAGGATCTCTGAATGATCCAATGTTGACCTAAATGACTAATGATGATAAATACAATCCACCTGTGTGTAATCAAGTCTCCGTATAAATGCACCTGCACTGTGATAGTCTCAGAGGTCCGTTAAAAGCGCAGAGAGCATCATGAAGAACAAGGAACACACCAGGCAGGTCCGAGATACTGTTGTGAAGAAGTTTAAAGCCGGATTTGGATACAAAATATTTCCCAAGCTTTAAACATCCCAAGGAGCACTGTGCAAGCGATAATATTGAAATGGAAGGAGTATCAGACCACTGCAAATCTACCAAGACCTGGCCGTCCCTCTAAACTTTCAGCTCATACAAGGAGAAGACTGATCAGAGATGCAGCCAAGAGGCCCATGATCATTCTGGATGAACTGCAGAGATCTACAGCTGAGGTGGGAGACTCTGTCCATAGGACAACAATCAGTCGTATATTGCACAAATCTGGCCTTTATGGAAGAGTGGCAAGAAGAAAGCCATTTCTTAAAGATATCCATAAAAAGTGTTGTTTAAAGTTTGCCACAAGCCACCTGGGAGACACACCAAACATGTGGAAGAAGGTGCTCTGGTCAGATGAAACCAAAATTGAACTTTTGGCAACAATGCAAAACGTTATGTTTGGCGTAAAAGCAACACAGCTCATCACCCTGAACACACCATCCCCACTGTCAAACATGGTGGTGGCAGCATCATGGTTTGGGCCTGCTTTTCTTCAGCAGGGACAGGGAAGATGGTTAAAATTGATGGGAAGATGGATGGAGCCAAATACAGGACCATTCTGGAAGAAAACCTGATGGAGTCTGCAAAAGACCTGAGACTGGGACGGAGATTTGTCTTCCAACAAGACAATGATCCAAAACATAAAGCAAAATCTACAATGGAATGGTTAAAAAATAAACATATCCAGGTGTTAGAATGGCCAAGTCAAAGTCCAGACCTGAATCCAATCGAGAATCTGTGGAAAGAACTGAAAACTGCTGTTCACAAATGCTCTCCATCCAACCTCACTGAGCTCGAGCTGTTTTGCAAGGAGGAATGGGAAAAAAATTCAGTCTCTCGATGTGCAAAACTGATAGAGACATACCCCAAGCGACTTACAGCTGTAATCGTAGCAAAAGGTGGCGCTACAAAGTATTAACTTAAGGGGGCTGAATAATTTTGCACGCCCAGTTTTTCAGTTTTTGATTTGTTAAAAAAGTTTGAAATATCCAATAAATGTCGTTCCACTTCATGATTGTGTCCCACTTGTTGTTGATTCTTCACAAAAACATACAGTTTTATATCTTTATGTTTGAAGCCTGAAATGTGGCAAAAGGTCGCAAAGTTCAAGGGGGCCGAATACTTTCGCAAGGCACTGTATACCACACAGCCAGGCAGAGGCTTGGCCTGTATACTGGTTAGATCAGGTACTTTCAATCCTCTCCTCAGAAACCTTAAGGCTGTTCTATGAATTTAATATTTTACAGATTTAGTGATTCAACTTATCAACTAATCATCGAGCTCTGGATCAGGTCGATCAGGTGAGCTGGTTCAGGGTTAAAACAAAATTGCGAAAAACAACTGGGTTAGGTGAAACATGACATACCTGGGTATGGAATCCCACCGTAGGTTAGCATCTCGTAGAACAGAATCCCAAAGGACCAGACATCTGACTTGTTGGAGAAACGTCCGTGGCTGATGGCCTCCGGGGAACTCCATTTGTAGGGGATTTTTTTGTCCTCAGACACGTAGAAGGGCTCCTGAGGATGGAGACAAACCGAACGAGGATGGAATGATACTGCAAATTATTAATACAAATATATTTGTGGGGGAAGAGAGGAAAACATGTTCTTCGTAAACAGCAAACTGCTGACCACTGGCAAAGTAATGTGGTTTAAAAATATTTGTACAAATTTTGGGTATATTTTAACAATATAAACCATGTTCAATCAAAAGAAATTTGCTGGTGCTGAATACTTCAAACTAAAATGCACTGAGCTTTATTTTCTTGTAAAATGCTTTGGAAAATTTTGTCTATCCTAGTTCTTAACGGTACTCAAATGGAATTGGGAAAACCCAAGGACCAATCATTATGACTCAAATGGAATTGGGAAAACCCAAGGACCAATCATCATGACACAAATGGAATTGGTAAAACCCAAGGACCAATCATCATGACACAAATGGAATTGGGAAAACCCAAGGACCAATCATCATGACTCAAATGGAATTGGAAAAACCCAAGGACCAATCATCATGACACAAATGGAATTGGGAAAACCCAAGGACCAATCATCATGACACAAATGGAATTGGGAAAACCCAAGGACCAATCATCATGACACAAATGAGACACACAGACACAAAGGAAACAGGTCCCAGATTATATCCTTGCCATGTCCAGGTATAGCTGTACTCTTAGTAGAAAGCTCTCTCTCCTAGTTGTTAACAGTACCAGTTGGGATTGAGAAAACCAAACGTCCACTCAATCACGGCACAAACGCAAACACATACCATCACCCCAGGTTTATCCCTGCTGACCTTGATGACCCTGGCCAGTCCGAGTAATTGTCACGACTTCCGCCGAAGTCGGCCCCTTCTCCTTGTTCGGGTGGTGTTCGGCTCCTTGTTCGGGTGGTGTTCGGCTCCTTGTTCGGGTGGTGTTCGGCTCCTTGTTCGGGTGGTGTTCGGCTCCTTGTTCGGGTGGTGTTCGGCTCCTTGTTCGGGTGGTGTTCGGGTCCTTGTTTTCGGTGGTGTTCGGCTCCTTGTTCGGCTCCTTGTTCGGGTGGTGTTCTCCTCCTTGTTCGGGTGGTGTTCGGCTCCTTGTTCGGGTGGTGTTCGACTCCTTGTTCGGGTGGTGTTCTCCTCCTTGTTCGGGTGGTGTTCGGCTCCTTGTTCGGGTGGTGTTTGGCTCCTTGTTCAGCTCCTCGTTCAGGTGGTGTTCGGCTCCTTGTTCGGCTCCTCGTTCGGGTGGTGTTCGGCTCCTTGTTCGGCTCCTTGTTCAGCTCCTCGTTCGGGTGGTGTTCGGCTCCTTGTTCGGCTCCTTGTTCGGGTGGTGTTCGGCTCCTTGTTCGGGTGGTGTTCGGCTCCTCGTTCGGGTGGTGTTCGGCTCCTCGTTCGGGTGGTGTTCGGCTCCTCGTTCGGGTGGTGTTCGGCTCCTCGTTCGGGTGGTGTTCGGCGGTCGACGTCGCCGGCTTTCTAGTCACCACCGATTTCCTTTTCCACCATTTCATTTATTGTGTTGTTTTGTCTGTATTACATCTGGTTTCAATCCCCATATCATGTTCCTTATTTAACCCTCTGGCATACATGTCTGTTCTGTCCGTGGTTGTTGGTGTCTTAGTGGTTGTTGTAGGTGTTAGTTTGTCTGTATTACATCTGGTTTCAATCCCCATATCATGTTCCTTATTTAACCCTCTGGCATACATGTCTGTTCTGTCCGTGGTTGTTGGTGTCTTAGTGGTTGTTGTAGGTGTTAGTTTGTATGTATTTTCCTATTTGGAATTTTGCTTGTATTTTTCGTTGAGTAAACTCCGTTGTGTTGCTCAAACGTGTGTCCTGCGCCTGACTCCGCTACATCTCTGCACCCAATCGCTGACACTAATGAACGTTCTCTAAAGGTGAGGGAATGTCTGCTGTTTGCTGGGACCCTCGTAACCTTCATGATTCTGGCCAGTCTGAGTAATGACCTAAATGAACGTTCTCTAAAGGTGAGGGAATGTCTGCTGTTTGCTGGGACCCTCGTAACCTTCATGATTCTGGCCAGTCCAAAGTCAGCCACCTTGCAGGTGTAGTTCTTCAGTTATTAGAACCTACCTTGTCAGTCGTTGCATCCCTCAGGCTGGCGAGAGACACTACGATACCATCCTATGTTACATGAGTCTGTTCACTAACGATTAGACCAACCTTGATGATCCTGGCCAGTCCGAAGTCGGCCACCTTGCAGATGTAGTTCTCTCCCACCAGGACGTTTCGGGCCGCCAGGTCTCTATGGATACTGTTCTGCTCCTCCAGATACGCCATCCCATCAGCCACCTGGGCTGCCATGTCCGCCAGAGACACCAGGTCCAGCTGAGAACCCTCTGAACCTGGAGAGAGAGACTGATTGGTCAGAACTATGGACCTCTAGGACAGATTATCTTACCATGTTGCTGTACATTACACTTGTATTACATGTTTAAGCAGGTACTCAGTTAAAATACTTTAGTTTTGACTGTTGAGAAAACAAAATATGTTTGAGGCCACTTTCAAAAATGTCTATCAGAAAGATCATTGTATGTACAGTACGGCCTGTTTTTCAGAGTCATAGAGACATATTGGAGTGTGGTGGAGGACTGGCTAGAGGACTGATTGAAATACTGGCTAGAGGACTGGCTAGAGGACTGGCTAGAGGACTGGCTAGAGGACTGGTTAGATGACTGGCTAGAGGACTGGCTAGAGGACTGATTGAAATACTGGCTAGAGGACTGGCTAGAGGACTGGCTAGAGGACTGGCTAGAGGACTGGTTAGATGACTGGCTAGAGGACTGGCTAGAGGACTGATTGGAGGACTGGCTAGAGGACTGGCTGGAGGACTGGCTAGGGGACTGGCTGGAGGACTGATTGAAATACTGGCTAGAGGACTGGCTGGAGGACTGGCTAGAGGACTGGCTGGAGGACTGATTGGAGGACTGGCTAGAGGACTGACTGGAGGACTGGCTAGAGGACTGGCTGGAGGACTGGCTGGAGGACTGGCAGGAGGACTGGCTAGAGGATTGATTGGAGGACTGGCTAGAGGACTGGCTGGAGGACTGATTGGAGGACTGGCTAGAGGACTGGCTGGAGGACTGGCTAGAGGACTGGCTGGAGGACTGGCTAGAGGACTGGCTGGAGGACTGGCTAGAGGACTGGCTGGAGGACTGGCTGGAGGACTGGCTAGAGGACTGGCTGGAGGACTGGCTGGAGGACTGGCTGGAGGACTGATTGAAATACTGGCTAGAGGACTGGCTAGAGGACTGATTAAAATACTGGCTAGAGGACTGGCTAGAGGACTGGTTAGATGACTGGCTAGAGGACTGGCTAGAGGACTGATTGAAATACTGGCTAGAGGACTGGCTAGACGATTGGCTGGAGGACTGGCTGGAGGACTGATTGGAGGACTGATTGGAGGACTGACTGGAGGACTGGCTAGAGGACTGGCTGGAGGACTGGCTGGAGGCCTGGCTGGAGGACTGGCTAGAGGATTGATTGGAGGACTGGCTAGAGGACTGGCTGGAGGACTGATTGGAGGACTGGCTAGAGGACTGGCTGGAGGACTGGCTAGAGGACTGATTGGAGGACTGGCTAGAGGACTGGCTGGAGGACTGGCTAGAGGACTGGCTGGAGGACTGGCTAGAGGACTGGCTGGAGGACTGGCTAGAGGACTGGCTGGAGGACTGGCTAGAGGACTGTCTGGAGGACTGATTGAAATACTGGCTAGAGGACTGGCTAGAGGACTGGCTAGAGGACTGGCTGGAGGACTGATTGAAATACTGGCTAGAGGACTGGCTAGAGGACTGGCTAGAGGACTGGCTGGAGGACTGGCTAGAGGACTGATTGGAGGACTGGCTGGAGGACTGGCTAGAGGACTGATTGGAGGACTGGCTGGAGGACTGGCTAGAGGACTGGCTGGAGGACTGGCTAGAGGACTGGCTAGAGGACTGGCTAGAGGACTGATTGGAGGACTGGCTGGAGGACTGGCTAGAGGACTGGCTGGAGGACTGGCTAGAGGACTGGCTAGAGGACTGGCTAGAGGACTGGCTGACTAACCTCTGAGGAAGTTCAACAGGTTTCCCTTCTCCATGAGTTCAGTGATGATGTAGTAGGGAGATGAGGAGGTGCAGACGGCGAACAGGGAGATCAGGTGTCTGTGTCTCAGCTTCTTTAGGATCTGCACCTCACGCTGGAACTCATGGTCGTTCAACGAATCTGAAAATATATGAGGGTAATGATAAGGGTGGGGGTAAGGGTGAGGGTGAGGGTGGGGGTAAGGGTGAGGGTGAGTGTGGGGGTAAGGGTGAGGGTAAGGATGAGGGTAAGGGTGAGGGTAAGGATGAGGGTAAGGATGAGGGTGGGGGTAAGGATGAGGGTGAGTGTGGGGTGAGGGTGGGGGTAAGGGTGAGGGTGAGTGTGGGGTGAGGGTGAAGGTAAGGGTGAGGTTGAGGTTGAGGGTGAGGTTGAGGGTTAGGGTTAGGGTGAGGGTGAGGGTGAAGGTAAGGTTGAGGGTGGGTGTTTATGTGTGTAAGTGTGTCTTGGGGGATACAGTAGGTGCATCAGTAACGGGTCAGTAACGTAACCAAACACAGATGAATACGGTACAGGGATGGACACGGTACAGGGATGGACACGGTACAGGGGTGGACACGGTACAGGGGTGGACACGGTACAGGGGTGGACACGGTACAGGGATGGACACGGTACAGGGATGGACACGGTACAGGGGTGGACACGGTACAGGGGTGGACACGGTACAGGGGTGGACACGGTACAGGGGTGGACACGGTACAGGGGTGGACACGGTACAGGGATGGACACGGTACAGGGATGGACACGGTACAGGGGTGGACACGGTACAGGGATGGACACGGTACAGGGGTGGACACGGTACGGTACAGGGATGGACACGGTACGGGGGTGGACACGGTACAGGGGTGGACACGGTACGGTACAGGGATGAACACGGTACAGGGGTGGATACGGTACAGGGATGGACACGGTACAGGGGTGGACACGGTACAGGGATGGACACGGTACAGGGGTGGACACGGTACAGGGGTGGACACGGTAGAGGGGTGGACACGGTACGGTACAGGGATGGACACGGTACAGGGGTGGACACGGTACAGGGGTGGACACGGTACAGGGATGGACACGGTACAGGGGTGGACACGGTACAGGGATGGACACGGTACGGGGGTGGACACGGTACAGGGGTGGACACGGTACAGGGGTGGACACGGTACAGGGGTGGACACGGTACAGTACAGGGATGGACACGGTACAGGGGTGGACACGGTACAGGGGTGGACACGGTACAGGGATGGACACGGTACGGTACAGGGATGGACACGGTACAGGGGTGGACACGGTACAGGGGTGGACACGGTACAGGGATGGACACGGTACAGGGATGGACACGGTACAGGGGTGGACACGGTACGGTACAGGGATGAACACGGTACAGGGGTGGACACGGTACAGGGATGGACACGGTACAGGGATGGACACGGTACGGGGGTGGACACGGTACAGGGGTGGACACGGTACAGGGGTGGACACGGTACGGTACAGGGATGAACACGGTACAGGGGTGGACACGGTACAGGGGTGGACACGGTACGGTACAGGGGTGGACACGGTACAGGGGTGGACACGGTACAGGGATGGACACGGTACGGTACAGGGATGGACACGGTACAGGGGTGGACACGGTACAGGGGTGGACACGGTACAGGGATGGACACTGTACAGGGGTGGACACGGTACGGGGGTGGACACGGTACAGGGGTGGACACGGTACGGTACAGGGATGGACACGGTACGGGGGTGGACACGGTACAGGGGTGGACACGGTACGGTACAGGGATGAACACGGTACAGGGGTGGATACGGTACAGGGATGGACACGGTACAGGGGTGGACACGGTACAGGGATGGACACGGTACAGGGGTGGACACGGTACAGGGGTGGACACGGTAGAGGGGTGGACACGGTACGGTACAGGGATGGACATGGTACAGGGATGGACACGGTACAGGGGTGGACACGGTACAGGGATGGACACGGTACAGGAATGGACACGGTACAGGGGTGGACACGGTACAGGGGTGGACACGGTACAGGGATGGACACGGTACAGGGATGGACACGGTACAGGGGTGGACACGGTACAGGGGTGGACACGGTACAGGGGTGGACACGGTACAAGGATGGACACGGTACGGTACAGGGATGGACACGGTACAGGGGTGGACACGGTACAGGGGTGGACACGGTACAGGGATGGACACGGTACAGGGATGGACACGGTACAGGGATAGACACGGTACAGGGGTGGACACGGTACAGGGGTGGACACGGTACAGGGATGGACACGGTACAGGGATAGACACGGTACAGGGATGGACACGGTACAGGGATGGACACGGTACAGGGATGGACACGGTACAGGGGTGGACACGGTACAGGGGTGGACACGGTACGGTACAGGGGTGGACACGGTACAGGGATGGACACGGTACAGGGATGGACACGGTACAGGGATGGACACGGTACAGGGATGGACACGGTACAGGGGTGGACACGGTACAGGGGTGGACACGGTACAGGGATGGACACGGTACAGGGGTGGACACGGTACAGGGATGGACACGGTACAAGGATGGACACGGTACGGTACAGGGATGGACACGGTACAGGGGTGGACACGGTACAGGGGTGGACACGGTACAGGGATGGACACGGTACAGGGATGGACACGGTACAGGGGTGGACACGGTACAGGGGTGGACACGGTACAGGGGTGGACACGGTACAGGGATGGACACGGTACAAGGATGGACACGGTACAGGGGTGGACACGGTACAGGGGTGGATACGGTACAGGGATGGACACGGTACAGGGGTGGACACGGTACAGGGATGGACACGGTACAGGGGTGGACACGGTACAGGGATGGACACGGTACAGGGGTGGACACGGTACAGGGGTGGACACGGTACAAGGATGGACACGGTACAAGGATGGACACGGTACAGGGGTGGACACGGTACAGGGGTGGACACTGTACAGGGATGGACACGGTACAGGGATGGACACGGTACGGTACAGGGATGGACACGGTACAGGGGTGGACACGGTACAGGGGTGGACACGGTACAGGGGTGGACACGGTACAGGGGTGGACACGGTACAGGGATGGACACGGTACAGGGGTGGACACGGTACAGGGGTGGACACGGTACGGTACAGGGATGGACACGGTACAGGGGTGGATACGGTACAGGGGTGGACACGGTACAGGGATGGACACGGTACAGGGATGGACACGGTACAGGGGTGGACACGGTACAGGGATGGACACGGTACAGGGGTGGACACGGTACAGGGATGGACACGGTACAGGGATGAACACGGTACAGGGGTGGACACGGTACAGGGATGGACACGGTACAGGGATGGACACGGTACGGTACAGGGGTGGACACGGTACAGGGATAGACACGGTACAGGGATGGACACGGTACAGGGATGGACACGGTACAGGGATGGACACGGTACAGGGGTGGACACAGTACAGGGATGGACACGGTACAGGGTTGGACACGGTACAGGGATGGACACGGTACGGTACAGGGATGGACACGGTACAGGGGTGGACACGGTACAGGGGTGGACACGGTACAGGGGTGGACACGGTACAGGGATGGACACGGTACAGGGGTGGACACGGTACAGGGATGGACACGGTACAGGGGTGGACACGGTACAGGGGTGGACACGGTACAGGGGTGGACACGGTACAGGGGTGGACACGGTACAGGGATGGACACGGTACAAGGATGGACACGGTACAAGGATGGACACGGTACAGGGGTGGACACGGTACAGGGGTGGACACGGTACAGGGATGGACACGGTACAGGGATGGACACGGTACGGTACAGGGATGGACACGGTACAGGGGTGGACACGGTACAGGGGTGGACACGGTACAGGGGTGGACACGGTACAGGGGTGGACACGGTACAGGGGTGGACACGGTACAGGGATGGACACGGTACAGGGGTGGACACGGTACAGGGGTGGACACGGTACGGTACAGGGATGGACACGGTACAGGGGTGGATACGGTACAGGGGTGGACACGGTACAGGGATGGACATGGTACAGGGATGGACACGGTACAGGGGTGGACACGGTACAGGGATGGACACGGTACAGGGGTGGACACGGTACAGGGATGGACACGGTACAGGGATGGACACGGTACAGGGGTGGACACGGTACAGGGATGGACACGGTACAGGGATGGACACGGTACGGTACAGGGGTGGACACGGTACAGGGATAGACACGGTACAGGGATGGACACGGTACAGGGATGGACACGGTACAGGGATGGACACGGTACAGGGGTGGACACAGTACAGGGATGGACACGGTACAGGGATGGACACGGTACGGTACAGGGATGGACACGGTACAGGGGTGGACACGGTACAGGGGTGGACACGGTACAGGGGTGGACACGGTACAGGGATGGACACGGTACAGGGGTGGACACGGTACAGGGATGGACACGGTACAGGGATGGACACGGTACAGGGGTGGACACGGTACAGGGATGGACACGGTACAGGGGTGGACACGGTACAGGGATGGACACGGTACAGGGGTGGACACGGTACAGGGGTGGACACGGTACAGGGATGGACACGGTACAGGGGTGGACACGGTACAGGGATGGACACGGTACAGGGATGGACACGGTACAGGGGTGGACACGGTACAGGGATGGACACGGTACAGGGGTGGACACGGTACAGGGATGGACACGGTACAGGGGTGGACACGGTACGGTACAGGGATGGACACGGTACAGGGGTGGACACGGTACAGGGTGGACACGGTACATGGATGGACACGGTACAGGGGTGGACACGGTACAGGGATGGACACGGTACAGGGATGGACACGGTACGGGGGTGGACACGGTACAGGGGTGGACAAGGTACAGGGGTGGACACGGTACAGGGGTGGACACGGTACAGTACAGGGATGGACACGGTACAGGGGTGGACACGGTACAGGGGTGGACACGGTACAGGGATGGACACGGTACAGGGATGGACACGGTACAGGGGTGGACACGGTACGGTACAGGGATGAACACGGTACAGGGGTGGACACGGTACAGGGATGGACACGGTACAGGGATGGACACGGTACGGGGGTGGACACGGTACAGGGGTGGACACGGTACAGGGGTGGACACGGTACGGTACAGGGATGAACACGGTACAGGGGTGGACACGGTACAGGGGTGGACACGGTACGGTACAGGGGTGGACACGGTACAGGGGTGGACACGGTGCAGGGATGGACACGGTACGGTACAGGGAT